>NW_004955466.1:12105348-12176080 GCF_000276665.1 Chinchilla lanigera
GGGCGGGGCTCCTGGGCGGTGCTCGGGTTGGGCCTGCGGCGTGGTGGGCGGGGCGGTTGGGTGGCCTCGCCTTGCCGGAAGCTACCTGTGCGAAGTTCTCGCACGGTTGCTGCTCTCGACAGCGGGTCGCGTAGTGGGTGTGCCGGGCGCGTAGTGGGAGTTCGTTGTCCCCGACGTCCTGGCCGTCCTGCTGATTGGCCCAGCTTACGAGAACTCTGGCAGCTCTAAAAGTGCTACAGTGTGGGCAGCTCGTGTGACCTTGGGTCTTCAGTCGGCGCCCGTCCAGAACCCCTGGATGATGCCATGTCCTAGACCTGGCTGAGTCTGCAGCAGGGAAGCAAGAGTAACCCCAAAGCCAGCACGTGGTTAAATCAAGAGATGCTAATTGGCGCTCAGAAGAGGAGGCCAGGTCGTTTTTAGGGTACGATTATCGAGGAGAGTCTTCAGTGTACTTACTGTTCTTTTAAACGTGGTCGTTTAAACTTGGTTGTGGTGCAAGCCTGTAATCACAGCATTCAGGACGCTGCGGCCGGATGGGGGTTGGAGGACAGCTGGACTACACAAGACCTTGTCTCCAAAAAATGTCTCTTAAAATAATATTTACTTTGCCCCTAATTCTGCAGTTTTCAGCCGGGTTTGGCGGGATTAACACCTTTCTGCTCCACTCAACTTTAGTCGGCCGGCTCCAGGGCGGTGTGTTTGGGCAGCTGAAGTCTCCCTGAGGTCTAGGGTGTCTGTGGACTTGGCTGGGCTGTTGGCCTTCCCGCCTGCACATGTCCTCTTCATGCAGCCTGAGCTGCCTGATGAAGGCGGGGATGCGGCCCAAGGGGCAGTAAGACCTGCTCAGTTCAGTAAGGGAGGAAACAGATCCCCACCTCTGGATGCGGAGCCAGAGTCGTGCATACATTTGCAGAGCTGGGAATACTGTTACGGTTATTTTCGGGCAATGCAGTTTTTCTGCAGAAGACTTTGGAGGTCAGATGGCATTGACCTTGGAAGAACGCTGAATTGGGGGTCCCCCTGAAAAGGGGAGGCAACTTTCAGCATGGAGGGAACACTGTGTACAAAGATGCAAAGGGAGGATTCTTCCAGCCTTGTTCGTTTGGCAAAGGAGTCACAGAATAGTGGGAGGTGAGGGTGGAGGGCTAAGTGGTAGAATTAGGCAAGGTTTGCTTTGAAGGTCAGGTTAAGGAACTCAGATTCTATGGAGGAATTACTGATGATTTCTGAGCAGAAACCCCACCACCACCACCATGGGGTCTTGCTGTGTTGCCCAGGCTGACCTCAGATTTGTGATCCTCCTGGTTTATCCTCCTGTGTCACTGGGATTACATGCCTGCACTGCTACGGCTAGCTGAACAGGAATTTTTTAAAAAGAAGGGGAAAGAAACTTAGATGGATCAGGCAGGAGTGTGCTTGATGGACTGAAAGAAATGGTTATTGCAGCAGTGTAGATGAGTATGTAGCCCAGGCTGGCCTCCAACTTGTGGCAATGCTCCTGCCTCAGCCTGCAGAGCATGCCACCTCACCCATCTGTTGCTTTCCTTTTAAAGAACATCATCTTGGTACAGTATGGAAGGTGGAGTAGGAGAGGAAAGCTGAAGATAGGGAAACCAGTTGGTAGCAGATCTGATGAGAAATAATGAATTATTTCAAGTAAGTTGCAAAAGCAAGATTTTTGAAATGTTCATTCATACAATGCTCGCAAAATTTTTCTCATTTTGTAGATGAATAAGCCACAGCAGAGAGATCACTTCCCATCTCGTTTAGGATTTTTCATCTTTTTCACCCTAAGACTGTTTGTGTCCCAAAGCATGGCCCATGGATCGTTGGCATTAGACTTACCTACAGCAACACCAACAGCTTTGTTGCAGTAGGGTAGGGCCTGGGAATTCTAATTAACAACAGAGACTCAGACTTTTGTTTCTTAATGCTGCTGGGGATTGAATCTGAGGCTTTTTGCATGCAAGGCCAGTGCCTTATCACTGAGTTACATCACCAGCTCTAACTATGAGACTTTAGGATTCATAATAATCAGTTGATGAGCTTGTTAGTAATGTAGATTCTGCTGCTTGTTGTATTCCTGCAATCTCAGCTTCTCAGAGGATCCCAAGTCTGAGGCCAGCCTGGGCAATTTACTAAACTCCTGTCTCAAGATTAAACTTAAAAAGGGCTGGGATGTAGTTCAGTAGCAGCTGGCCTAGCATGTAGGAGGCTTTGGGTTCAATCTCTGGTACTGGTATAGGACAGGTAGGACAGTGGGGCTGAGGAAATCCCTCTTTGCACCCATTTGAGTTGAGGCAGCACCGTAGGGCCATGCCTCCTCCCGCTGTCCTAAGAGAGGTATAAAATAACCAAAGCCCAGGAAATCTTTGAAGCCCTAGGTGAGAGCACAAGAGGCACTTGTTGAGGGTGTGTACATCCTTAAAGTTCCAAAAGTAATTAACCTGTGTGCAGGGCTATTTACTTTCTTCTTGTCTGTTCTTGTCATATTTTCTGTAGCATGGACTTGCCCTGAACACACCATTCCACAATCTTCAATAAATGTAGCTCCTTTTTACTTGCCATTTGACTGCACACTTGCAATTCTTTGCTTGTGCTGCACAAGAACATGGAGCCTATCTGCTGGATCTGCCCTGTGGTAACAGGCACACACTCCCTCCAAAATTCCTGGGCCTTCCTCCCAGAGTGATTCTGGAGGTCTGTATGGAGTTCAAGCAAGTGCAGTTTTCCCAGGTCCTTTGGGCGGTGACTCTTTGTAAAGCATGTCCTCAAGTTCCGTGGTCTTCCCCTGCTTCTCCCTGGAAGAACCTTCCCTTCTCCCTGTGATAAACAGCACAGGAGAAACCACCAAACAGGCTTTTGTGTATCATTTTATTCTGTCCCAGCCGAGACAGGCTGAGATCACAAAAGATCTCAGCCTCTGGCCAGTGGAGAGGCAGAGTTATACAGCGCTTAGGGAGGGAGCTGTTCTCTGGAGGAATTTAGGGGGTGGATGCCAGTGGTTGAGGTTCACAGATCAGTCAGAAGGGTTGGGCGGGTGTGTAGATAATTGCCGTCCCATCGCAGTCTCATCTTTATCGCCCTCTGCTCTGTGTACCGAGAACAGCACGGCCCATCCATTAGTGGATTCCTGTTGTTTGCCAATAGGGTCTCACCTGGGTTAGGCATGACACTCCAAAAGTGACCGCAGCTCTAAAAGTAACTCAATGTTCACATATTTGTGTGCTGGGCTTCTGTTGTCTGGACACTTCTGCTGGTGCTCAGCTAGTGTGTTCACAGGTAAATGTATTATCTCTCCCCCCATCACTGCTTCTCTTCTCTTTCCTGTGATGCTCCTGGTATCACTGGCCTTGCTGCTATGACCATGAATCATTTTGCTTAATTATTCCCCTCATCCTCATAATCAGTGCCTAATTCTTATTTTCTTGTACGCTACCTCACGTTCCGTTGCCTGTTTCCATTGCTTGCACATGCTTCTGGATTTTTTTGTAGTAGCTTCTGACTCTGCAGATTACAAACAAACCTCAGCATGGCACCACTACCTTCCATGGGTACCTTCTATCTTACCTCCCTTACTTTCTTAAGAATTGGAAAATTTTCTTCTATCTTTTTGAGACAGAGTCTCACTCTGAAGTTCAGGCTGGCCTTGAGCTCACTTTGTAGCCCAGGCTGGCCTCAAACTCACAACCATCCTCTTGCCTCAGCCTCTTGAGTGATGGGATTACAGGCAAGTGCCACCATGTCCAGCTTCCAGGCAAATCTTTGCTGAGTGTATTGCATGTGATCTTTTGAGACAAGTCCCAACTAGAAGCAGTAAGATTAGCATTGTCAGTGATCCTAGGATGGGCTGTAGCCCATAAGGTTGTCTTATTAGGAGGAGACGTAATTTAGGCCTGTCTGTTCTGTACCATTACTCTGGCAAGGTAGTGAGGGAAAAAAATCTGATCTTGGAAAGTGAAAGTGCCTTGGACACTGATCAAATATTGGTCAAGTGTTTGATTGTTCTTTTCTCCTAGGGCAACTGTCTGTGCAGTTTAAGGCAAAAACCATAGCCAACACGGGGTGGGGAAGCAAGGACTGGGGTAAGCAGCCTGAAAAGACACAAGAATCAAGGGGAATAGGCATGGCGCAATCTTGTGAACTGTGTCCTCAGGCTTCATCCATGAATGGACTGGTCAGTGTCCAGTAACCAGAGCAGTGCTTTGAATGCCTTGTCTCTTTAGATTGTGCTGTCTGGTCCAGGTAAATTTTTCCAGTGGATGTAAGGCTGGATTTCTTTCCTTCTTTCTTTTTTTTTTTTTTAAGTCTGGATTTCTGAAACTTGTAGTTAATGTGTACCTGGGTTATATGTGTGTGAGTTACAAGCTGTTTTTTAACTTTTCTAGAGCTCTGTGGCCTGTATGCTCTATGTAGTTTTTATTTAATCTAGTTTTTGAGTTATCTGTGCTCCAAATGCAGATCCATTGTCATTGCCAATGATCAAGGGTAGGCCACATCTAGGGATGACTTCTTGCAGCAGGACCCTTTAAACGTTTATTGTCTTCTCAGTATGGGTAGGGAATGGAAGGTTGGGGCTGGTGACACAGATGCTGAAGCTTTGCCCCCAAAGTTTGCAGTGACCATGGGTCCCCAAGAGCCAGTTTGATAGAACTCAGTCTGGCCTATCCATCCAAGTCTGACAGGGTAAGGAGAGGTTCAGGTTGAGGTATTCCTGGATAACAGGTTTCTTTGTGTCTCATAGGTGGAGGGGGCATTTAATTTTGTGTCCATAGCCCTTAAAACTCATAGCCAGACGGTATTATCACCTATCAGATGGGATTTTTTTTATGGACATCAGATGCTTTTATCAGGTTGCTGGGTAACAGTGATTCATGAGCTTTTTGCCCCTCTCTTTGATGTCTGTCTTGGTTACTTTTCTCTTGCTGCTGAGACAAAATACCCAACACCCAGAATTAAGGAAGGAAAGGTTTATTTAGCTCACAGTTTGTGGAGGTTTCAGTCCATACTCAGCTGGCTCCAAGGCAAGAGTGCCACGTGGCAGAGGGCAACAGTTCATAGTGGCAGAAAACAGCAAAAGCAAAAAGGGAGGAGCAGCAAGAGCAAGCCTCTTCCCCTCCCTTAGATTGTATGCAGGCTACCTGCCCCAGGGTGAGTGTAGCACTCACACCCATAATCCCAGCATTGGACCATGAATCAATCAAAAACTCTAGAAACCCACCCCATGACTGCACGAGGCTTTGGGGCGACATCTAGACACAGACCGTAACAATGTCTTTGAGAAGCTCTTGACTGATTTTAGGTTCTAGGCAGAGCAACCTTTGGGAAAGGCCATTGCAACTCATTCATCAGGGCTGACAGTCAAATTTTTTGGTTACAGGGAATTGAACTCGGGACTCACGCTTGCCAGGCAGGTACTGCACCATTGAGCTAAATCACTGGTGACAGTCCAATTTTTTAGTCAACATGTGGAACACAGGAGTTGCGGACAGTCATCTCGGGTGGGCACTAGATGATGCCATCTGACCAGGACGGGTGTAGCTGTGAAGCAGAAGGTTCGGGAGGAGGGCCTCTGTGGCTGAATGCAGGCAGTGGCTGGCTGAAACCAGTTCAGTTGGCTGGAAGTAGAGGAGCTGGGAGTAGGGACCGATGCTGTAGGTGTTGGCAGCAACTGCAGTGGCCAATGAGGGTGCCAAGGTAGAATTCTCAGGAAGGATGGGCCTGTTTTTTTCTTTGAGTGGCAGGGAGCAGTTTGGTCTCATTTTTAAGTCTGTAAAAGCCCTTTTTCCTAGTCAGGGACTGTGGGTTTTGACTACTTCCCATCTCTGACTTCCTATGTGTGTGTACTCTTGAACAATGGTGCAACAGACATAGGGTGGGTGTCCTTCAGAGAGCATTTAGATGCCCGCCTGGTTGCGCCCCTCGTGGGGACTTAGGAGCAACTTAGTCAAGCAGGGTGTGAGGCCTCCCTTATGCCATATGTTGATTGCCATGGAAGTGCAGGTGAGAGCCCAATGAGCCACCTCGACCAGTGCTTCCCAGTCTTGGTGCATAGACGGAGCACTCTATTGCTTACACGATCCACTCTACTCACTCACACATTCATTCACCAGGCACTCGAAGGTTAAACATTTCAACACCCTTCCCTTGAGGGTGGTCCTGACCAACAACAGTTGATCAGGCTCCCCTTCTACTCAAACTGGGGTGCCCCTGGGGATTTTACCAGAATCCGGCAGGCAGGCGGCAGGCAGACAGACTGCCTCCTCCCTTTGGGGTTCAATGTGAGCTGCTCAAGAAGGGAGCCAGGAATCCTCCTTCAGACCTCTGGAGGGACTCAAGAATTCTCGACACTGCGCCTTCCCGTCAGGACCTGGAGATCTCTTTGCTCTGTCTGTGAGAGCCACGACTGGCGACCAAAAAGGTGAGCATCGTCAGTCTTCCCAGCTGATGCATCAGATGCAATGGCAAGTAGAAACACTAAAATCACACCCAGGATTTAGAGGCAGATTTATTTACATCGATGGGCACTGATCAGGATCATTCCCAAAATATCAGGCCTTGATCTCTGGTGGTCTAGAGCTTATATGGGATAAGCAAGCAGGAAGTACAGAGGCAGAAAGGCTTATCAACTGGGATTGGTTCTTACAATATGCATCATAGTGACCAGCTATGCATCACAGTGACCAGCTGTATTTCAGAAACGAAAGTAACAGGAACTGTAATTGGAACTATTACTTGGGCAACTAACTGAAGTGTACTGGCTGGGGAGGGGAACATCTTCTGTACACTGTAGCCTTGCAGTTGGGCAGACAGGGAAGCAAAGCCAAATAAGTCTCATTTATTTTCATGTACAACTCTCAGTATGCCAATTTTCCAAATCACTAAATATTAAGAATCAAAACAAAAAAAGTTCAACTGTATTATAAAAATATTCCTTTTTCTTTTTTTTTTTTCAGTGCCAGGGGTTGAACCCACATGTTAGGCATGCCTCACATGTTAGGCAAGTGTTCTACCACTGAGCTGCATCCCCAGTCCTTTGGATTTGAGACAAGGTCTAAATTGCCAAGGCTGGCCTTGAATTGAGACCCTTTCAATTCAGCCTCCAGAGTAGATGAGGATGAGATATGAGGCAGAGATAACTTTATATGAGTATATCCATTTGTACCACAACCTGTCACATGGATTAGGTGTAGAGTTTTATACTGTAGCATTAGGTTAACAGAAGCTTCGGACCTTGGGGCATTTAAAAATTTTAGATTAGGGATGCTGAACCTGTATCTTTTCTAATTATGCAGGATTGTTATCAGGCAGGTTTACAGGCTTGGAGATGGTAGAGTGCACAATGGCCATCCTTGTGCTGGAGAGCCAGAGGAGCCAGGAGCTGCTTAGCCCAAGCTGCAGAACCAGGGAGGTTGAGGACACAGCCCCAGCCTGGAGGTGCAGTTGCTACTGCATCT
This sequence comes from Chinchilla lanigera, assembly GCF_000276665.1. NCBI lineage: Eukaryota > Metazoa > Chordata > Mammalia > Rodentia > Chinchillidae > Chinchilla > Chinchilla lanigera. The sequence continues at coordinate 12,112,806 of NW_004955466.1, forward strand.
CTGCTGAAAGGCTGGAAGAACCAGAGCCCAGCGTCTAAAGGTCACGAAGACTCAAGATTTTCCGAAACTGGCCTTACCCTATAGTTCAGCACCCACCGTGGCTAACTATAGGGACCAGTGAGTCAACTGTTTTGACTGAATTTCTGAAGAGCCGGTTGATTGAATTTATTTGCTCTTTGCTTTAATTGACCAAATTGATTTTGTATTGTTACATTGTCAACCTCAAGAGCAGACACTGTTTTCTATCTTTAAAAGGTCAATACAATTCAATTATTTTGATTTAATGTATCACCTTCATAAAGCTATAATATTGTTAAATAGTAATGAAAATTTATTTGGAAAATATGGTAAAATTCAGCGTTTAGATAGGCACAACACTGGTAGGTGTGGGCACATAATATTGCGTATGTATCAAGTCAGTCACATCCTTATGGTTTTTCAGTTAAAGCTCAGTACTAATCTTTGGGAAGCATTTTTTTCCCTGTCATTTTCTTTTTATATGATCATGTATTTCAATGAATAAATGGATAAAATGTTTCAATTAACAATCTAACACCATATTTAATTGCAGAGAAATATACTTCTTCCTGCCTAGTTTTATGTGTCAAAATTTCACCTCCTATGGTTATATAGTACCTGAAGAGATGCGGTACATTCAAGTCTCAAGGGTCAAAAATTAAGTTATTTCCCAATTGTAGCATAAATTAGATTTGAAACATTACATTATTCCACTGACTTTTGCCCTCCAAAAGTAAAATAGGTAAAGTAAGGCATTCTGTGTTCTACCTTACATGGAACTATTATGATCAATTTCCCATTTTTCAGATATTCATTCCTTATTACTTCACATCCAATCATCTTCTAACTCATTTAAAAACGTTCCTTTTTTTTTTTTTTTTGTCTTTTTGTGAGGCAGGGTCTTGAGTTCAGGCTGGCCTTGAGTTCACTTCATAGCCTAGGCTGGCCTTGAACTCGCAACTATCCTCCTGCCTCAGCCTCCCAAGTGCTGGGATTACAGGTGTGCACCACCACGCCTGACCTAAAAACTTGACTTAAAAAAGACAAAGAAAAAAAAAGCTTTACTTAGAAACCAAAGTTCATGAATCATTTTCCTCTCCAGATATTAATCCATACTAAACTGTCCCAAGTCTTTGATAATATAATCTATTTTTTAAAAAGTTCAGTTTACTCAGAACATCAGTTATTTCATTTGTAATTAATTTTTTTTTCTTTTTTTTTTTTTTTGAGACAGGGTCCCATTATATAGCCCAGGATGGTCTTGGACTCATGTGGATCCTCCTGCTTCAGCCACCCAAGTCCTGGGATTACAGGTGTGCACCACCATGCCTAACCATCTCTAATTAATTTCACCAATCACAGATAGATAACCTAAACACTTCATACCTTGTCCCCTACATGCCTAAGTGAGAACAGACACTTCCAATGCAGAAGTGAACTTCTGTTCATTCGTCTTTACTGCAGTGAAGGTTAACACTTCCCTTTACACGTGTACTCTGCTCCTCACGGGAGCTAAGTAGTCTTTAGGCTGATACAGTTTTTGACTTTTTTTGTAGTTTTCTTTTTTTTTTTTTCGTTTTGGTTTTTCTCCGGAACCGGGAACCGAACTCACGACCTTGCGCTTGCCAGGCAGGTGCTTTGCCGCTGAGCTAAATCCCCAGCCCCTGTAGTTTTCTTTTTAAAATGCATTTTGCTTTTTTAATCCTTGTTACTTTCTTGGTAATTTGTACAACCCATACTTTGAAGAACATTAAAATTAGGCTAGCTGGGTGTGGTGGCACATACCTGTAATCCCAGCACTTTTGAGGCTGAGGCAGGAAGATAGTTGCAAGTTCTAGGCCAGCTTGGGCTACATAATGATTTCAAGGCCAGCCTAAATTACATGGCAAGATCGTGTCTCACAAAAACCAAAAACCAGAAGAACATTAAAGGTATGCTTGAAACTTACCAATCTATTTCAGGACAGAATGGAGGCTGAACATCTCAGCAATACGCTTTTACTTTTTAGTAATAGGCAACTGCAAAGTCCTGAAGGCTTTCAGACATACATTCCCAATGTATTTGAGATGCTATTGTGCAAAATTCTCACTTGCATGTTTAATTATTTTTGTGAAATATATATAGTATATAATGTTGGGCTTGATTACATAAGAACAGCAAAGTATGTTCATTCATTGCCTTGTTTTAAATGAATATAATGTCTGAGTTTTTGTTTTCCACATTTAGTAAATTTTTTGTTCTTTTCTTACTTTAGTATGAACCCAGCCTATTTTTCATATATCCAGTATAACAAATTATATATTTTACTACTGTACGTTTCAACATTTTAACTTTTTAAAAGCAAAACAAAACTTCCATTTCCCAAAAACATAAAACAGAAATCACACTGGTAAGTTTAAACACAGTAGCTCACTAATGTTCCCTTAAACACAAGCATAGACTGGTAACAAAATCCACTCACAAGGCAGGTGATTAATCTGTATTAGTTCTCACATTTACTAAACTGCTCAGTGTACTTAGCGATAAACCAGAATTTCTTGTTTTTTTCTGATTGTCACAACTGACAATAAACTGAAAGATGTCAGACTCATAACCATTCACGCTGGACTCTCAGCTTTTGAACAAAATGCAAAATACAGACTCCACTAGAGCATAAAAATTGACGCTTAATGAAGCAAGCCCAAGACAGCCTCAGAAGGGATATTTCCTGAACATATACGAAAATGCAGACAGAAGAAGAATATGTGATGCCCATCCTCACAAGGGAGGCGAGAAAAGGGGTACATTTCAATGACTAGTAAGCAACTCTTTTATGTACCAGCAATATGAGGCAGACGTGAAAAAGAAAACTTGGAGAATGATGCTAATTGAGAAACATTTCAAAGTGTCCACAGTGCGGTCAGAAGACAGTTCTATATATTACAAACAACTGCTCAGCGATATTTCCATTTATTTCACTTTCAGTAATAAATTTTTTTCTCTTACATGATTGAACACGTATTTTTCTTTAAAATTAAGTCAAAATTGAAAAAACAGTGGCTTATCTTTCTAATGAAGTGACCAAGACACTGAATCTTAAGGCCTCAACAAATGTTGCACCTTATTATTTTCACTGAATAAGACCTTTTGACTATTCCTGGTGAGCAGCAATTGTGTCTTCCCAGTGGTTTCCATTTGCCAAACAGTCATGACAGATGTTCTGACATGGTGCCCACCGGTTCCAGAGATTCCACTAGATGGATATTCTTTACCAGTGCAACAGCTACGGCAGCCTCCACTCAAAAGTTCATCCATCGGGACTTCTCTATCGAGGCTGGCCAAGAAGTCCTGCTTTAGCTGCCAGGGCTTCGTTCTGCTGAATATGGTATTCTTGAAATCTCATGGATATCCTTTGAGTCATTTTTAAATACTTCTGTAAGCAATGTTCTGAACAGGTGATCTAGAAATAGAAAGGGAAGACCCAAGAAGCAACACAGAAATACCACCTTTTAAAAATAAGTGTATTCTCAAAGAACAAATAGTAGAACTTTGCTATTCTTTGACTATCTCTACAAGCTACGCAGCATTAATGGGTAGCAGGTGACCACAAGAATGAATATATACCAAATGCCTACTATCTGCCGGCACTAGCAACAATGGTAGCCTGACTTCACAAAGCTTGTGAACTGGAGTTTCTGCAGGTGTGTTTTAACATGAACTGAAAGCCCACAATCTTATCCCCTACTAAACTGTTAAAACATAAACCTAGTAGGAGGTGGATTCCTTTTTAAAAAGAAACTTCTTTTACTTTTTAACAAGAGTACTGTATGATGTGTGCAACAGGTACTTACTGACTACTAGTTATATACCAAGTGCTCAGCACGAATGTTTACCAGCTTCCTCTACTGGAGGATGTTTATATCATTTTGGGAAGATACATGAATGTTCTGATGAGGATGTTGAAAGTTAAAGCCTTTTTTTTTGGTCTGTCTTTTTGAGACAGGGTCTCGCTATGCAGTTCAGGCTGGCCTTGAGCTCACTTTGTAGCCCAGGGAGGTCTGGAACTCGCAACTATCCTCCTGCCTCAGCCTCCCAAGTGCTGGGATTACAGGCGTGTGCCACCACACCCGGCTCAAAAGTTAAGACTTCTAATAGCCCACTTATGCAATGTAAGCCTCCACACTCAAGCTTTCCTTTTTTCAGAGTCAACCTCAATTCTTAGGGCCCTAAGAAGGCTGTGTCAAGTTTTTCTACCTAGGCCATCTTGACTTAATGATAACTATTAAGAATTTTTGCTGTGAAACAGTAACTCAGCAGTCCCAGGTATCTTTTGTAGAAAAGTATGGCTTGGGAGAATGTGACTATCGCATTAAATTTGGTATCATTAAATCCAGTGCCATGAGTCCTTGGCTGACTTGGTTCCCCCAAGCAATGACACATATGAGGCAGCTCAAATTTCTGCAGTAAGTAGGAATAAGTGAAGTGCTCAGGGGAGCCTATGGTTTAGGAAAGGCTTGGAGAATTTTTTGTGGGCAAACTTTTCATACCTCTTCAGGTTTTACTTCTCTTGTTGTGAAGTCTTTCACACAGTCCAAAAAGCAGGTTTCTGTAAGCTTATTGTAAGTTCCCAGGAATTCCCTAAACTAAATAAACAAATAAACCAAAGTTCATTTAATATTCAGTTTTGACAATTAGGGATACTTTGAAACTTTAGCAATCCTTTGTATTTACCATGTTGTCTTGAAACTTGATTCTTTCGTTAAGTAAAATAATATGATCTACAAAATAGTCTTACTTTCTGTTTATTCCCCCATTATTAGTAAAAAAAAAAAAAAATGCTTCAAGGCCAGGTGTAATGGAATGTGCCTGTCATCTCTCAGCTACCTGAGAAGCCGAGGCAGGAAATCATTTGAGCCCAGGAGCCTGGGCATCACAACAAGACTCCATCTCAAAAACGAAAACAAAAAATATGCTTCATATCTCTTAATATCCAGTTTTAGAAGTAAAATGTAAACATTTATTTTGTGAGATCACTGACTGACAAGGACGCATCCAGCTTTTTTGCTAAGATCCTTCTCCCTTAATTGTAATACCTTACCTGTTTTATCTGATCAGATTCTGATATCTGTGCAGCCATATTCTTTTGGTGTATTTAGGAATCACCTGATTAAAAAGTTAAAAAAAATTGTCAATATATAAACAAATTTTTTAGGCTAGCTGAACAATTAATCATTGTTCATATTTTATAAATTTCTACCTGTACATATGTATATAACATTACCAATCTCAAAGATCATCAGTGGCAACAGAACCTTATGATTTAGAGTAATTCTAATGTTAGCTATGGGCCTGAGAGGCTTTGTCCTATATGAAATACCAGTGTGTTTTAAAAAGACAGGTCACCTTGATGTTTGTTAAAAATATCACTTGTTAAAGAAAACTCACTGGTTGCGGATTTGTGCTACTTGTTGTTGTTGCTGACCTGTGCTACTAATGATCCTTTTACTATCTATATAAAGGTGACATTTCTACTGTTAACAAAACACTATTCACTTTAAGTCAATAGTATTTATGAAACATATTCAGAATTCTAGAAGAAAGTTACAGGACTTCTATGAGTTACACATTCTACAGTTCAAAAGGGCAATCAAAGAGACTTACCAGAAATTTCTGAACACATGAGACTAGTGATCTAACTTGGGGGGAACAGAGAAGGAAGATAAGGTAGTGAAAAAAAGTTTCTAAATTACTCAGATTTACACATATTTTAAATGTAGGAATAGAGTCAATGCAGATGTAAGAGTGAGTATCACATTTCTTATTTACTCTATCTTGACTAGTTCCAAAAAGGTTGGACATCACATACAAAAGGTTTATGTAAAATAAAGCTGATTAAAATAGAAATGGAACAGCATGTAAAAGGATATGCAAACACTAGTCACATATACTACAGGTTAACATAAATGCTATGCATTATATTTAGTTTTGAGTTTCTTCTCTTAAGTTGTGAAAGGAGGCCTCATTGAGATTCAGGACTTGCATTCTTGGCCAGTGATGATGAGGGTAGTAGTGCAGTGGGGGCCACATGGGGAGCAGTAACCAGGCATTTTTATGCCTCCCAAGGATGAAATAATGGTTGAAAGCTCCTCAAATTTGGCAAAAGACATAAACCTACAAATTCAAGAAGCTGAGTGAACATAAAATAGCATAAATCTAATGAAATCCAAATCAGGACACACTAAAGTTTTTCCAAAGAAAAACTTTGGAGGTAGTGAATGAAAAGATCATAGTATGGGGGGAAAAATAATTAGGGTGACAGCAGATTTCTCATGAGAAATTGAGGAGGCCAGAAGGAAGTGGCCTAAAATGTTTTAAATGCTAGGAATGGTCAATATAGAAATTTTTTATTAGCAAGAAATACTCTTCAGGAGTGATGGGGAAATTGAGACATTCTCAAATGAAAGAAAACTAAAGAGAACTGGTGCCCAGAGATCTACCTAAAATAATTTTTAATTTTTTTTTTTCCTTCCTCTTTTTTTTTGGTGCCGGGAACTGAACTCAGGACCTTGCGCTTGCCAGGCAGGCGCTTGTGCCACTGAGCTATATCCCCAGCTCCTCCTTTCTCTTTTCGAGACAGGGTTTCACTATGCAGTTGAGGCAGGCCTTGGACTTACTTTGTAGCCCAGGCTGATCTCAAACTCACAACAATCCTCCTGCCTCAGCCTTTTGAGTGCTGGGATTACAGGGGTGCGCCACTGTGCCCGGCAATGGTTAGGGTTTTTTAACAGAAAATAGAAATAGAATTGCAGATTTTCAAGGAGGAAAAACTCGTATTTCTGAAGGTAATGTAATATAGTACAGCTACTCTGTCAAACAGCTAAAGTTATTCTTAGTTTCTTAAGAATGTAAATATACAACTACCATATAACTCATCAATTCCATTCCTAGGCATATTTCCTAGAAAAATGAAAACTTATGTTCACAAAAATCTGTGGTTACAGGAACTTCATTCATAATGATACAAAACTGGAAACAACTCTGATGTTCTTTATGAAGATATGGCTAAACCAGCTGCTATATCTATTCCATGGAATATTACTCAGTAATAAAAAGGATAAACTACTAATACCCCCTTCCCCCCACCCCCAAATACCAGTACAGAAACAGCCTGGAGAATTATGCTTGGTATGTATGTTAAAAGGCTGCAAACTGTATGATTCCATTTACATGACATTCTTGAAATACCCACAGACTTACAGAGATGGACGACATATTAGTAGCTGCCAGTGGTTAAGGAGGGGTAGAGTAGGAGGGAAGCGCATGTTGCTACAAAAAAGCAACATGAGAGCCTTTTGTAATGGAAATGTCCTGTGGTGACTGCATCAATATCGGTACCCTGGATGTGATACTGTACTGTAGTTTTGTTAAGAAGTTACCACTGTGGAAAACTAGGTAAAGGGCATAAGATCTCTATTATTTTACACCTGCATACGAATCTACAATAATTCCAAAATAAAATGTCTAATGAAAGAGAAAAATGAGGTCATTCAACATTCTAATCCTCCCCAAAAGAAGGCACAGCATGGTAAATGCTATTAGCAAGAGTTCCACACTATAGTTATTTTGGATTCTCACTCAGCATTCTGAAAATATCTAGTAACTGGTAAGATACTGTATACGGAATTAAGTATTGAATGAAACAAAACATCGTTTTATGGAACTTCAGAAATACAAGGGTAAGCTGGGCATAGCCTATAATCCTAGTACTCTGTAGGTGAAAGCAGGAAGATCTCAAATTGAGGGCAAACAGAGCTACATACCAAGGCCCTAACAAAACAAAACAAAACAAAACAAAACAAAACAAAACAAAACAAAACACAAAAGCAAAGCAAGCAGTAAAACATGTACTAAGGGACTTGGTTTGCCTACAGGAAGTCTACCCGAAAGTGTAAAAGGTCATTCACTATACCTGAGCCTTCTGAATTGGTGAACTAATGCAGTTTAGTCCCTGTAACCTCGGGGATATCAACAAACTGGACTTTCTACAATTCATATCCAGAAAGAAAACATACCTGATTTCTTTGCTTAAAACCTTAGGAATTTAGACAATGACTAATTGTAATGCCCAGATCTAGTTCCCTTTTTCCTCTTCTTATCCTTGTTTCTCTTCAGGTAAAAATTCATCGTATGACCTTTTCAGTCAGAGGGTAAAGAGGCAGAAACTATGAAATCATTGGATGTTCTGTAAATTTTCGACAGGGGCACTGCACTGTTTCAGTCTTCTCCTTCCCCTTACTATACAAACTGTGGTGAGAAATGCATGTAGTTACTGGGAAAACACAGAAGACATGAGGACTGCCCCAGTGGTGCTGGTATGAATTTCCTTATTTCAATTATTTTCTTGGTATTACATTCCTTAAACAGTGTCCTCCTTCAAAAATCCCATCTACTGAGAACTTGGAAAATAAAAGATAAAATAGTTCTACTAGTTAAAGGCCACTGTTAACCTTGGTTTATTTTTTTCTCTGGAATCATTTGAATATTTATTCAGATATTTCCTAGACCTATACTTGAACTCAATAGTTAATAGCACTTTTTTAAAATTTGTTTTTGAGACAGGGTCTTGCTGTGTAGTTCAGTCTGGTCTTGAACTTACTATGTAGCCCACCCATGCTGGCCTGGAACTTGCGGCAATCCTTCTGTCTCAGCCTAAGTGCTGAGACACAGGGATGAACCATCATGCCTGACTCTAGCACTTTTCTTTAATCTGCCTAAATCTCCAGTTATTCACTATAGTCACCACCATTAAGATTATGGTATACATAATTATAGACAGGAAAATACTGGAGATGATTGAGCAATTTTCAGATAGGACAGTTTTCAGTCTTCTAAATCTTTCACCATTCATTTTGCAGTTATTTATTTTTGAGATAGGATCTTCCTAGATAACCCAGGCTGGCCTCAAACTTTCTCCTGCCTCAGCCTTCCAAGTGCTGGGACTACAAGTGTGTATACTCACACCCAGCATTTTGCAGTTATTTAATCAAAAGTTAGGCAAAGTCCAGCAGCCGCACAAAACACCTGATGGTGACAACAGACAGCAGCAATGCAGTAGTCCTTTCATTTGATCCTAGTTTGTAGACATTACAGCAAATGTGTTATTGTGGAAGCAAATGTCCAATCAGGGGTTACTTCTGGTTAAATCCTTGAAATCTAGAGAAGAGATAAGAGAATTCTAGAACTCCTGGCTTAGGTTTTCGGAAAAATGACAGCAGAGCTAAGTTATTTTTGTGCCAAACAATACACAGTATGTGACAGAACTGAAGAGTAAAGGGGGACTGTATTGGCTGTGAAGCACAAACCTTTTCTGACGCATGAGTTTCCCGAGTTCTTGAGAAGTAGCTCTCTAACTTCTGCTCAGTGCTTCCAGTGAGGCCTGATTTCTCACCTGAAAAAGGAGAGTGTTAAGAGTATGACTTTATGCCTTCAAGCTCTTTTTGATGAAATCTAAACTTCTGTTGGCTATATATATATATTTTGTTTTGTTTTGTAGACAGGGTCTTGCTATGTAGCCCAGGCAGTCCTCAAACTCACAGCAATCCTCCTGCCTCAGCCTCCCGGGTGCTGGGATTACAGGTGTGCACCACCATGCCCGACCTGGCTAAATTAGTTTTTAAAAAACATCTTCCTTTTTATCATCCAATTGATGATCAGTCAGGTTTTTTTTTCTCCTGAGGTGCTGGGGATGGAGCCCAGTGCATTGTGTATGCCAGGCAAGATCTCTATCCTCAGCTCTATCTCCAGCCCCCATCATCCTTGTCAACATTACTTTATTCTAAGGTTACAGTTCTTTACTATATGCATTATTTTTGAAAAAATACTTACATAATGCTACATTCCACTTATGATTCAAATAATTCTGGAAAGGACAGTTCAGAAGTATTAAGATACTTTACACACACAGTAACAGAACAGCTGGGGTGAAGGTGTCAGACTTAATATCCAGTATTTTCCCCATCATACGTGTAGCTTACTGGACATACGTTATAGGTAATACTTTACAGGTGAAAGTATTATTTTGAATATCATCTATGTAAAAAAAATTCTCCATCTAGCCAAACAGTTAGAAGCTCTTTTGATCTTTTTTTCCAGCACTCTCAAAAAACTGAATTTTTTTGCTCCTTTTTTTGTTTTCACATTTATTAACTATGTCTTCTGGAAGGCTTCTAGTTCCTTCCCTAAATTTTAATTTCCTTCTCAGGAAGAAAATCCATTTACTGAGGAAGAACAAAAGAGCCAGCAAGGTCTGAAAAATATTTAGGTGAATATTATCATTCATAGACAATTTCTGGAAATTTCTGAATGTTGAAAAAAATAGTGTGATGGGGACATGCCCCTCACTTTTGAAACGTTACATGCACATGTGTACCAACTGCGAAGTCAAATCATAATTCAGCTCAAATTTAGTTTACAGTAAATGATTCTTCTGATGTTCTTGTAAGATTGGTACTGATAACTGGCAATCCTGTGATTTAGGCAAAGATCACACAGGAATCAATGATAAAAACAGTTATGCGTTGTTAGGGGACAGTATATGTTCATGACCTTAAGTATCATTTTAACAGGTTACTTATCACAGAAAGAAAACTATTCCTTTACACTGGGAAATGGGACAGTCACTACCTTAACTAAGCATCAACAACAGGTCCCACTATTAGATATTTCACGGTCTCAAGATGAAATAACTAGGAAAACTCCAGTATTGGATACTTTAAAGACAACTTGACTGGTATTTTGGGTGGTGCTGGGGATGGAACCCAAGGCCTTGTGCATGCAAGGCAAGCACTCTACCATGAGCTACATCCCTAGCCTCTTGCTGGTCTTTTTAAGAATCTCATAAAGAAAGGGGGTTGAGCTAGATCAAGAGACTAAAGAGTAATGACAAGAAAACACATTGTAAACCTGACTGGATCCTGAAATCAAAATAGAAAGACCTGAAATTTAAAAAAAAAAAAAAGACCACTGGGGAAGAGGGTAAATTTGAGTATGTTATCTTCAGTACGATGTTCTTACTGAGATTGTGTTAGCAGAATGTCCTTAAGGAAACACGTGCCAAAAAAACTACGGTTAAAGTTTATTATATCTGCAACTTGAAAACAGTTCAGCAAAAAGAAGTGTTATCTATATATGAATATGTAGAGAGTGGGACAAAGGGAGAAGAAAGCAAACACAAATGAAATAAAAAAAACCCTGAGTCGTGTTTTTTGTTTCACAACTACTGTCTTTTATTTTAGAGGTAAATGTCTAAATCCATCTTTACTAACTTGCTTGATTAATGTAACAGTAAAGGACTCTGGCTTAAAGGGACTGTGAGGCTAAAACTAGGTCTGTACTCAGGTCTTTTCAGAGTGCTTATTCTCAGAGCTTAGAGATTAAAGGGGAAAGGTCATTTTTCTTCCTTTCTTTTCTTTCATCTAGAAATTATGGAAGTCACCTCTAAGATCTCTTGCAGCTCTGACATTGTTACTCTCTGTTAACACTTACAGAAATTATATAAGGATATTACAACCGAACACAACAATAACAAAGGTGAAAATATAAGTGACACGAAAAGTAATGATCATTAAGTACAGAAATTCATTAAGACCCATCCACCCCCACACAAATAATTACAAGGTTCTCCAAAGCTGGGGCCTCAAGGCCTCTTTTTAACTTTAGACGTCTATGAAAGTAGACACTGAGATGCAAAAGAAAACATTTTAGCTCTGATTAATCTCTTTCCAGCCGCTACAGGCGAAAAGGGAAGGCGGTCTTGGAAAACGAGCCGATCGGGGACGGGCGTCTGCTCTGGGACCCAGGGAGCCTCCGAGTCGAGAAAGGCTTTTTTCCGTTACGGCCCAAGTCCCGCGCGGAGCCCTCACCGTCACGTCTCTCCCCGGCCCCAACGCGACTCCCGCTCCCCGGCCCGATCCCCAGCCTCGCGCCGGGTCCCGGCTCGGGGTCCGCGGCCCCCACACCCGGGACGCGAGGCTCAGGGCCCCGCCGACCCCCGCCCGGGCACCGCGATGCGAGGGCAGAGAAGGGAGACCATACTCAATCACCGGCTTTCGCGTCCGCACGCGGCTGGGGCTGCGACCACCTTCGGGAACGCCGGAGGGCGGGCGGACGGTCGGGGTTACGGAGGGCGCCTTGCCCGGAGGACTGCTGAGAACACGTGGGAGCGGCGATATGAAGTAGTACTTAAAACCCGTGACGCAGATTCGCTATAATGCATACAGATCTAGGAGGAAAGGCCAGTGGTGTACCATCAGTGAATTCTAAAATTTCCTAAGAATTAACTTCAGTCATTGTCTACTTAGACAACGCTCTCAATTCCTGATTGCCTCTCCAAATAAGAGGCGAATCTGTCCAAATTGTTTGGAAGCCTAGTTTACTTAATCCCGCGTCCCTAACGGTCTTTGAGAGTTACAGTTTATTCAGTCCCTAATATACACAAGTAATATTGCCAGTCAAGTTGGGAGCTCTGCAGTTCTCGATGGCCCCCTTGAATTATTTCCAATGTTACAGCCTTGTCGGGAGCTGTGCTGCCTTTAAAGTAAAAAAATTCACATCTGTTTTAAACCCTTTATTTCGGGCGTTTGTTTCCGCCCGGAGAGGGATGGAAGCGCGCCACACAGTACTTGCTTTGTGGTTGGATATTTCGGGTGCCTTTCTCGGCACGCATGCGTGTTGTGCCTCAGGGGGGCGGGCTTAAGGAAAGTGGGTGTTCGCCGCAGGCTGCCCAAGCTGTTGTCAGACAAGACTGGTAGCGGCGTGGTTGCCGGGCTCTCTGCAGAGGCCGAAGTGATTGCGGGTGTCCAACGGTTGATTGAAGCCACGTCTAAGACTCTGTGGATGAAGAAAACTATTTTGATTTCAGTGGTTTAAAAAGAGCATTTCGATTTTACCTGCTTGACTACGTCTTTTCAGCAGAATTGAACCCCGCCTCCACGTCCGAGGTTCCGCGCTGCCAGCGCTCCGGTGCAGGCGCGCGTTGTTATTGTTGCTCCAGCGGCCGTTTTCTTGCCATCCTTACTTGCAGATTTAGGTGCATGAATAGGGTCATTAGGATTAATGACGAAATATGACTTGGGCGTCTTTAGTCCTGGGTTAAATACCACAATTTAAGTTTTCAGCTTTGTGGATATTCTGTGGATTTTCTTTATGTGAATGACTGCATCGTTCATTATTATTTTTGGAATTCCCTTATTGTTATCGTGTTCCTCCCTCTTCCTGCTCCTTCTGCTCCCTTGGCCCTCGAAGCGATAAACATTTTGTTCTGAAGTTTTGGGAACCAGAAGAAAGTTCTTCCATTCAGAACTGTGGGGCTGTTTGTTACAGTATGAAAGGCTCTGAAGTTAGCCCGGAAGAGAGAAAAAGGCTTAAAATGCCACCGAGGAGACTTCGTGAGGTCGTTTCTCCAAATCAGGGAAGTAATTTGGCTTTGCTGAAAGATGAGTTGCCCTGTCTTCCTCCAGCGCTGCCTGCAAATAAACGTCTTCCCGTTGGAGTGGGGACGAGCAGGAGCAGAACTTTACCTGGTATGTGACTGCGTACACTGGCAGCTTTCCAGCCAGTTTTTATTTTTGTAAATCTTTGGTGCTTATTTTCATTTCAAATTAGAGGATTCTTAATGTTTAAATTCCCAAATGTAAGATATAAGCCGGTTTACACAGATGTTTGAAACAGTTCCCAGAGTCCAGTTCCCTGGGGAAATGGCCCTGCACAGGCTACAGAATGTTTGAATGCACTGAGTGAATGAAACTTTGACTTTTCTTTTGTGTTTTCTTCATGTTTTTTCACATTGTGCTTGTTCACACCTGTAATGGCACACTTGTGTAATATGGTTAATTTTCGTGCTTTTTACAAGTGCTCTGCATTGTTGGATAGGGCTGTCCATTTTGGGTAGCAGAAAAGCGCAATTTAAATCATTTGGTGGTTTTTATATTCTAGTTCACTTATCCCCGCTGGCACTCAATGAAAATGAAGCTAACATACCTATTACCCACTTTACTGTAAGTTGTACTGATTATTTTAAGGATCAAATTATTGAATATATGTGCAAAAACAGCAAAATGCTGTTATTTGTTTCTTTGGAGGTACAGCGTGACACTATAATATGCCTGCTGTTAAATTAGGTGTTTATATTATGTACATATTTTTCCATATAAACTTTGTAGTTTGTCCATATCCAATAGTGAGCTGACTCTATATATGTATTTTGTTTTTGTTTTTATTTTTGAGGTGGGATCTCCCTCTGTAGTTCAGGCTGGCCTTGAACACACTATGTAGCACAGGCTGGCCTGGAACTCTCAATGATCCTCCTATGGGTTGTGAACTGGTATATTTTAAAACATTTTGTACTTCTCTTCCTTGATTGCCCATACTGACCCTTATTTTTTCAAAATATCAACTGCCAAAACTTCATTGGGATATATTTAAATACATTTTCTTAATTTATTTACATCTAAAGTATCTTCTATTGGGTTTCAAATTAATGCAGATGTGTAGTTCTTGAATCATGTTCATACAGTTTCTACAGGTAAGGTTCTGATTTAAAAAACACTCATATTAATTTCTTTCCTTTGCTAGGTTCATCAGACTTACCTTCTGCTAGAAATAATCACCAGCCTCTGTTAGAAAATCCCACTGCATCCGAAAGTGTAAGCAAAAGAGTTCTTAATGTGTTATGTTAAAACTGTCAGTATTGAGTGTATTCTTAAATTATATTTGATTAATTTGTTTTGTTTTTTGTCTTGTTTTTATTAATTTGTCTTGTTTTTATTTAGATATCAAATACAAAATGTTTTTTATTTTATTTTTATTTTTTGGTATGGGGAACCAAACTCAGGACCTTGCACTTGCCAGGCAGGCACTTGTGCTGCTGAGCTACATCCCCGGCCCCAAAATGTTTTATATGCTGTGACTGTGACTTGAATAGTGTTTGAGACATTAAACATAGCTACTGTACTATTAGTCCCATTGATTGTTTTTTAGAAAGTTAACAGCATCAGCAGCAGATAACCTTGAACAATTTTCTTTTAGAATTTTTTCCTTTTCTAATTCAGCAGAAAAAAAGACACCACCACTGAATGTATCTAGTACTTTATAGGTCACAGTGTCTTAGCGCCAAGTAATGTCTCAGAGATGAAGTCTAAGATTGCACACTTTAGCAGAAAATTATTTACTGGTCAGTGTCCTTTCTATAGGGAGCTTTCTCCGTAGACGTGTGTGCTTAGTGATTGAGAGTGCTGTGATTCGTTTTTGACATTGTACCATCCTTATTCATTCCATTTGATGCACCAAGAGTTGGATTTTCACGTGTGACTGGAGCAACTGACGTGTTAAGTGATTTGCTGCAAGTGGCAAATCAGGATTTGAGTTTGAACCACAGTGCCACATTGGCTTGCTTGTTCATTTATTCATTTATTTACTTGTCCAGCAGTGCATGCCTCACTGAACACGCCCTCAAGTAGTTTCAAGGTACCTGCATGTACTGTAGTGCTGAGGACGAAGTAGATAAATATATAGTCCTGCCCTCCCAGAGAATGGTCATCACATGGCTGGAAATCGGTGTTTTTAAAAAAATCAGCTATTATTTAATTCTAGGGGATTTGGCAGGTCTTGCCTTAATAGTTTTAAAAACCACACAGGAAACTCCATAATTAATATAGTAGACCAAAAGTTCCATCCTATTTTGAAGTTTGCTCATCTGATCTGTAATTATATAGTTCTGTCATTTAAAATATACTATTGACATCTAGCTTTTATATTCCAAAAATTATCTTCAGTAGTAACCAAGTGTATTTTCTGTGGAGTTATTTCTGAGAAAGTTATTTTTCAGAATGTGAGAATATATATGTATTCTTATAGTCTTGTGAGTGTAAAGTGTTTTTTTGGTATCATATATATAATTTTAAAAAATTTAAAATTTTTTTCCTTTTGGTGTTTTGAGACAGGGTCTCACTATGTAGTTTAGGTTGGCCTTGAACTCACAACGACCCTCCTGCCTCAGCCCACCGAGTGCTGGGATTACAGTTATGTGTCACAATGTCCAGCAAAATTTTTGTATAATCTTATGATAATATAGTTCTCTCCCAAATTTAAAAAGTATGTGATAATATAAAGGACACCATTTTAAGCAATTGTTCCTATTCTTTCGTTGTGTCATTCCAACTGTCTTCACCTGGCACCCGCCCGTCTGCTGTACTCCTCTCACAGAAGGCAGAGGGTCAGTTTTACCAAAGAGGCACCCAAACCAGGATGCCTACATCGTCAGTCTTTCCAAAGTAAATTCCTCTAAAAAAATGCAGAATTTGAATGACTGTTTTAAGCTGCCTCAACACTTTTGGCCACTCCTGTTTTCATGGTAGATTAAAAACGATTCCATCTTTGGGAAAAGGGAAAGCAGCACCAACTCTGAGAATGATTCTGCCTCACTATAGTAGTGCGGCCTTGAGCTGCAGTGCCATCATGCACAGTATCATCACGCTGATACTCACAGAACGAGGTACAGACACACAGCAGAGGCCTTAATACAATTTAATTATTCCTTTAACTGTCCTTTCATTCTATCTTAGTTACTTTTCTTGTTGCTGAGACACAATACCCAACACCCAAAGTTCAGGGAGGGAAGGTTTATTTGGCTCACAGTTTATGGAGGTTTCAGTCCTTCACTGGCTGGCTCCAAAGCAAGGTGGCATGGCAAACACGCATCACAGAGGAGAAACAGTTCACGGCAGGCAGAAGGCAGCAAAGCCAAAGCAGTAGTAGCAAGAGTGACCGTAGCCCTCTTTCTTATATTCTATGTAGGCTACGTGCCCTTTTATTATAGTCTATCCAGTCTTCTTTCTTCTATTCTATCCAGGCTCCATCCCTTTTGGGGGAGGAGGCCTACTCATACTCAGGGTGGGCCTTCCTATATATCCACACCCAAATCAATGTACTAATTTAGTAATCACGTACCCAGTTAATCCCAGCATCACACACTTTAGATGCGTGCTCATCTCCATTTTCACAAGCAGGCCAGTACTTGTGTGCTCCAATGTTTGTGGAAATGTTTGTATTCTGGGAGCAACTGGAAGTGCCTATTTCTGTGGGACTGAAAAACAATTGGTTGTTTTTATTACAGATTCATGGCTTTAGAGGTGGCCTTGAAAACCAGATTCCTGTTAGCTTGCTGGGAAGGTGGAAGAGGTCTCCTTTCAGGCTTTGCTGGCGCCAGTGCACTGCTGGACATGCTTCCTGTCTGGGAGCCAAAATCATCATCATCTTCCTCCTCTTCCCCATCATGATTGAATTTTTCTACTTTAACAACTGAACTTACCAAGGCAACTTTCTTTTTGTGCAATACTCTTGTTTTCTGAGTTGTTTCTGAAGAGGGCACTATAAGTCTCTTCTGAGCTTAATGTTAAGCACTTCTGGTTCACACCTGGATTCTCTTTCCTGCTTCAGAACCCAACTGTTCTGTATATCCAGTTGCTTGGCAGCGTGAACACTATTTTGCTGCTGCTAAAATTGCATCCTGTTTGAATGAACACCGCTATCTGCGTTTTGACTTGCAGGTGGTAGATAAATTTCAGTAGAAGGGTGTGAAGAACTATATGTGCCACTGTAGGTTTTTCCTGAGTTAATTCTGTTGCACAAAATTCAGTGAGATCATATGGCTCTGGCTTTTTATCAGTCAGTCTTTAGAGGGCATTGGCTCCTTCAGAGGTTTCACTGATGCCCTTATTGGGGTTGCAGCTCCATTGCCCTGATTCTGACTACTGACCTTATTGCTTTTCTGTTCCAGTGAATCTGTAGAAACTCTGGAGTCTCTCTTTTCAGGTCTAGTGGTAGAAATACAAGGACAGACACTGTCCCCTCGTGCCTTCCGTCATCTCCCCAGCTGAAACTGCTCTTTTGTAAAGGGACATTATTGTCAAGGATGGTGGTATCAAGACATCAGACTAGAGAGTTCAGTTGAAACAGAGTGAAGTTTATCCAGTACATCATGAGGCTATATGGTGAATTGAATTTTGTTGTAGAAACAAGGACATGTCCTCTTGTCATTTGGTCCTGACTTTTCTCGTTGGCCACTGTCACCATAGTGTACTCAGGAGGTTCTTCATCAGCATAAGCAGCTAATCGCAGTTCCGCCTGAACCGTGCTCCGGAACTTGGATCTTGGTGCCTGTCTCCGTGGCTGTGAGGTGGGCCGTGGGCTCCGTACTGCACAGCATTTTGCTTCTAGTAAATGGTGTTTGTTAAGTAATAAATTCAAAGCTTATTTAGTCTATTTTCTTTTTCACATCCCAAAGGATTTCTCTAAAGATGTTGCAGTACAGGAGTTACATTTGGATAAAGCAGAAGATAGCAGCAGAAAAGAAGGTAAAAGAGTAGAACTGACATTTCTTGAAATTACAGTACATAACATTTTCCATTTTATTCCTTTTGAAACATACAGGTCTGTGACTCTTTAAGTACATGCACAATGTTACACCATCATCACTATCTGTCTCCCAAACGTCATCTTCCGCAGTTGAGCTCTGTGCCCGTTTCTCCTCATTTTCCCTCTGAGAGTTTATCTGTAAATGAAGTCACAGGATAAGTATTGGACCTTTTGTGTCTGGCTTATTCCCTTACAGTGTCTTCAAGGTTCACTGATATTGTAGCATGTGTCAGGATTTTCTTTGTATGGGCAGAATTGAGTTTTAGATATCTATTCAATAGTCTATAGTTTTATTATTTTTATTTTATTTCTAGTGCTAGGGATCAGTCCCAAAGCATCATGCATGCTAGGCAAGACCTGTACCATTGAGCTACACCCTAAGCTCCTATTATTTTAATTTTTAATTAGTCTTTATTCCCAAGTTAAGTTACTAATAGACTCCTTGAAGTCCTAAAAGAAGTTTGCAGTGGGAACGGTTATTTTATTATTACCAACCTATTTCGTAGTTTTAGTATTGCATGTCTGTTTACAGATTCTGATTTCAAATTTTAATGACTTTTGCTTATAGATTAAAATTGTTCTTTGAAGAATTTTATTGATTGACAAATTTTAAGGTAGTTTGTTTTTTTGTATTCTAGGTTTCTTTGGGGTTTGAACAAATTCTCCAATTTGGTCTTGGGTTTTTTTGGATACAATTTTTTTCTAGTTTCCAGATTATGATTATTACTGACTGTATTACGCAGTCATTTAATTTGTTCTCTTCTTTTATTTAAAAAAATTTTAAATTTACTTTTCCTTTTGGTTGTTTTAGGACAAGGTCTTGCTGTGCAGTTCAGACTGGCCTTGAGTGCACAGGGACCCTCCTGCCTTAGGTTCCCGGATGTGGGGATTATAGATGTGCACCACCATGCCCAGCATTCCTCTTTTTAAATTGAGGAAACCTATTAATGTTCTTTTAGTAAATCCCTGAATGTTCTTTTAGTAAAAAAAAGTCGGATTTTTTTTTGTATAACTTAATAAAATTTAGTAAATTTTCAGGAATCTGAAATGTGTTTTTGTATCTTAATTTTGCAGCAGATGACATCTTTATTTCTCAGTACTCTGTGGGGCAGAAAGATGCTCTAAGGACGATTTTAAAGCAAAAGTAAGTGTTATTTATAGTCACTGTTGGGACTGTGTCTAAATGTTAGCTTCATTTACACTTTGAACATAGGAAAAACCTTTTTACTCTACATGATGTAGTGTGTGATGATATATAGAAAGCCTTTCTCATGTTACTGAGCACATATAAAGTACTCAGTAGCTATTAGCTATTATTAGTATAGAAAAGGCTCTGTTCTAAGCACTATACTACATCAGCTCATTTAACACACCCTAAACCCTATGAAATAGACTCCATTACTAACCCAGTTTACAGAATACTCCCTCTCACTTAATACTCACAAAATCCTATGTGCTTCCAGGACCATCTTAATTTTACAGACGCTTATTTTTTTGAGACAGGGTCTTGCTATGTAGTGCAGGCTGGATGTAAGGCATGTGGAGAAAGCCAGCTGCCTTCCCAGTGCTGCTCAGAAAGCTTGGCCAGAGGTGTAGGCTGTGTGGTATTAACAAAGCCAAAGAGAATTGGTTTCCAAGTTTGCTGTACTGCTCAGAGGTAAAAATAGGGGTGAACATGTTCACTGAATTAGCAAGAAGGATCAGTGGTGAACTTGGTGAGAGCAGTTGCAGCCTAGTATTGGTTTATTTAATGGATTTAGGAATAAAGAAAAAAGTTCTGAAAAAGGACTTCAAGGAAGTAATTACTTTTGAATGAGAGAGTTGTGTATATTTTTCCAGTTCTTTTATATTTAGGAGCTCTTTAAATCTGGTACATAGAGCACTCAATAACTTAATAATTAGAAGAAATAAATTTAAAAGCCTTGTTCATACATAAAACTGGGCAGCCTGTTGTGCTTCTGTAATCCCAGCTATACAGGAAGCTGATGCAGGAGGATTGTGACGTTGAGGCCAGCCTGGGCAATATAGCAAGACTCAAAAAGGAGAGAAAAGCCTATAAAGAAGTTGCTGTCTAGCTTTATAATGTTATTTTTTTTTTATTGGTAAAGGGTAAGTCACTTTCAGACCAGGTAAGGGAAGGGAAGGAATAGCTGAATTGTATTTTCTTAGCATATCCTTCAGTTGGTTAGTACATAGTGAGCACATATTGTGTACCTAGTTCTTCATTAGTTGCTGTTTGGTATAAAAGAAGTGTCCCCTCCTCCCTGGGTTGTGTACAGCTTAGCTGGGAGAATATGTACATGTATGGAAGAGCGAGTGACTACAGTCATGCTAGCAAGGAGCATTGCATTCACTATACTATTTTTTATTTTTATTAGTACATGTCTGCAGTGCATAGTGCTTGTTTTCATTGTGGGATGAAACATGACACATCATAATTCTTTCATTTATTTTTTATTTTAAAGAGAGTATTAAAAAATAAAAAGAACAACAGCAACATACCAACAGCACAGATAAAAACAAAACAAAGCAAGAACATTAAAAATGATACAGGGTTTCAAAACAAAATGATAGGAATTAACAGTGGTTGTTATATTACGTATTGTTATCTTCAATTGTGTTACTCAGATTGCCAGATATAAGAATGGAAGATTGTTCAAACCGTTAAAGAGAATAAAAAAAATTATTAAATAAAACTTAGAGACAATACAGAGTTTCACGAGACAAGATGGTAGGAATTCACCAATGGTTGTTCTATTGCATATTGTTGTCTTCAAATCAGTTGCTCAGATTACCAGATATAAGCACGCAAAATTGTTCAAAATATAAAAAATTTTAAGCAGTAACTGTTCCTTTCAATAAACCATCAGGCATCAGCAGTACAGTTATCCCCGCTGTCCTTCTACACACACACACACACACACACACACACACACACACACACACACATTTTGCCTTTCTTTTTCTTCTTTCCCTCATCCCAGTTGATCCTTCCTTGAGCAATTTCTTTCCCTTTCATATCATCTATTGCATATTTTGGCACAATTCTTTTTATCCCTTTTCCCTTAACCGCTCCTTTTTGCATCAGATTCATTTATTTTATAAATCCTTATAAAGTTATTTATTATAATATAGATTAACAACCAGATTAAAAGGCCTCAAACACATAAAACACGTAAGACAGTTATACCAAATCAAGGTATACTTTTGGATATAGTATTAAATTGTCCTGTACAGACATTTAAACCATGGATGGCGAGTTATCAGTTCTCAATTGTGTGGGATAGATAGTAAATGCAACAGGACTTAATGAGGGAAAGATCAACAGTTAGTGTTATAAAAATAGACTTATTAATATTAGGAATAGTATAGGGAGGGGGCTGTTGAGTCAGGGCCTCGCTGTGCAGTTCAGACTAGCCTTGAACTCACTGGGTAACCCAGGCTGGCCTTGAACTTTCTGTGCTCCTCCTGCCTCAGCATCCCGATGCTGGGCTTACAGGCGTGCACCACTGGGCCTGGCTTGGGAGAAGGATGTAGTGTTAAGTTGGGTGGAAGGAAGTCAGGAAACGGAGATGCTAGGAGACAGCAGTGGTGCAGTGTCCTCTGTGCAGTGTGAGTGGCGCGTTGTGCCTGAGAGGTGACCTGGGCAAGTCCTAGGAGGTTCCTGTGAGGGGACAGCAGGGCCAGGGTTCTGAGTGCACAGAAAGCGTAGCAGCTCCTGGAGCGGGTGTGTCTAGTGATGCGTGGGAGTTTTGAATGGTGGAAGCAAATGTGAGGGAAGTTGTTTTCTCCTAAGTTCTTATTTTCAGCACTAAAGTTTAAACCCAGGGTGGTGTACTACTGAGCTTCAATCTCCAGCCGTTTTTTTAATCTTTTATTTTGAGATAGGATCTTGCTAAATTACAGGGGAAATGGAACTCTGCATGATCTTTCCTCGCCCTCCCTTGGTGCTGGAAGGCATGTGCCACTGTGCCAGGCTGTGAGGGCTGTTTTTAATCAAGCGAGACCCGAGGGGTGAAATACGTGGGCCTCAGGAGGTTTTAGAGTAGAGAGGAGAGGTGCAGAAGGAGGAGTGCTGACCTGGAGAGGAAGCTCTGGGGACGTGGGGGTTGGGCTCACCTGCGGGACTCTAACCAAGGAAACCCTGTTGCCCCTGTGAGCTCTAGGTCTTCCTGTGAAGTTGGGGAATTAGCACAGACTGTAGTTCCCCAGCTGTACAACTCCGACACTTCACCCAATTGTGATGAAATAATTGGGGAAACCTGACTCACTTGGGTACCAGGAGGCAAGCAGTAGACAAGTCAAGGTGGTGATAGAACTCAGGCTCCTAGTAAAATGGGGAAACATCAAAGAGGGGTAAGTGTGGGTTCTGTGCTGCCTTTACAAATCTAGTGAGCGGATCCAGCAGCTGGAGGGGGCCCATGTTCCTGATGGTGTTACTTCCTCGCCCGAGGGTTCGTCATTTTCCTTGTGTTGTTTTCTTTGAGGCAAAATGCAGAGCCTGTGACCAGCTTTAAGTATTAGGTTAAATGCCTTATGGCAAGTTTGTGTATCTATTTGCCAGACTCATATTTGATCCAGGCTGCTTAATGGTGTCTTTGGTGCCATTTAAAGAATTCTGGGTGATATTTATGAATTAAGTCAGAAGTTTGTTTTTTTTTTCTTCCTTTTTTGAGACAGGGCCTCGCTGTGCAGTTCAGGTTGGCCTTGAGCTTATTTTGTAGCCCAGGCTATTCTCAAACTTGAAATGATCCTTTTGCCTCAGCCTCCCGGGTGCTGAGATTACAGGTGTATGCCATCACATCTGGCCAAGTGAGAATTTTTTATACTCCCTTTTGGGGACTTTGCACTCAGTGAGATAAGCCAGACACTAAAAGATCATTACTACTTAATTTGCTTATATATGGAATATGAAAATGTGAAATTCTTGGAGACAGAGTAGCTTGGTGGTTGGCAGGGTTGGGAGTAAAGAGGAAGGAGATGTTGGGCAAAGGGTACAATTTCAGTTTGGATGAATAAATTCTAGAGATCAGCTATACAGTGTGGTGACTGTAGTTAATAATGGTTTCAGGACTGGGTATGGTGGCTCACCCCTGCAATCCTAGCACTTGAGAGGCTGAGTCAGGAGGACTGCCTTGAATTTGAGGCCAGCTGGGCTACAAAGAAGGCCAGGCTGAACTGCATAGTGAAATCCTGTCTCAAAAAGGCTAAGGAAAAATCAGTTGCTAAGAGAGTAGATCTTAAATGTTCTTACTACATACACAAAAAAGGTAAGTATTCGAGGTGGTGGATATGTCAATGATACTGATTTTGGCTATCATTACACAACATAGAAATATACCAAAACATTACATTGTACACTATAAATATATATTATTTTAATTTTCTTTTCTTTAAATTTCATTTTAAAAATAAAAGAAGGAAAACATTAATGAACAGAGAACCATTTACAAAATAGCAAAAGAACAATACAAACAATACAGAGTTACAAAGAAAGTGGTAGGAAATTAACAATGCTTGTTGTATTACATATTGATATCTTCAAAGTGGTTTCTCAGGAAAACAAATAGAGACATTCAATATTGTAATTTTCTAATTACCTCAATAGAAAAAACTATAGTCAAAGTGTTCATCAACAATGTTATAATTTTTTGTGTGGCTGGTACTGGGCTTTCACACTGAACTACACCTCTCACCCCTTTTTCTTTTTGTTTTGAGATAGGTTCTCTTTCTCAGCAATCTTCTTGTCTCAGTTTCCCAGGGTGCTAGGATCAGGTATGCACCATCACGCCCAGTTAATTTTTTTCTCTTTTTGGTGCTGGGTGTTAAACCTGAGCTTTGTGCATGCTGAGCACACACTTTACTTGTGCTATGGCCCTACTTGTAATGTGATAATTCTAAAAGTATTTGGGGAATAAAATTATCAGTGCTTTATGAACAAAGGAATCCCTCTTAGTAAGTCAAACGTGGAATTTACATTTTAGAGCTTTTTCTACATGCTTTAGATTTGTACATTTTGATTCTATATCTTTATGACTGTGGCCATCCTTTTTTCTTTTTGGAGATTCGGTCTCACTGTGTAGCACAGGCTGGCCTCGAGCTCTTGGCAGTTCTGCTAAAGCAGAAATCCTGACCTAACTGTAGCCATTTTGTTCAGTAAAGCTGCAGCCATTCTGTTCTCTGCCACTGGACTCAGCTAAATCATATGATTTGTCATCAAATAGAAACTTCTGTGAATGTGCTAAAAACAACTGTGCTACATCAACTGTGCTCACCACAAGATACCCATTGTACATGGCCTTCAGCTAAGCTTATCTAGTTTTTTGTAACTTATGCTTGCCACACTATAAAAAAGACAAACTCTCCGTAATCAGTGCCTCAGACTTTGAAGACTGCTACTCTGGGGTCCACCGGCGTTCAACAAAATTTCCTTCCTTCTCTTGAGCTCTTGGCTACTGTTGACTCAGGTTTCCTGCAGAACTGCCTCAGCATCTCGAGTGCAGGGATTACAGGCATGTGCCACCACGCCTGGCTCATCCGTTTTTCTTATTTGTAAATCTTTTCTGAAACTGTCACTGCCTTCAGGGAATTATCTTATTGTTTTAGTTCTTAGTGAACTAAGCCTTAATAGGTGTCATGAACAAAATTACTTTGTTTGAAACATGATTTGATGTTTAAAAATTAAGAAAACCACTGTGAGCAGATTCCCACTATTTTTAAAAATAGTTCAATGTAGCTTACTGAATATATTTTTATCCATTCTTTATTTCTAGAGCGCAAAGCGTGCCTGCTTTTAAGGAAGTGAAGGTCCAACTTTTAGAAGACACAGGCACAGAGAAGGGTGCTGCGCCTCAGGAGGCCAGAGTTTCCCCTAGTGGCATTGATTCCGCTACCACCGTGGCTGCAGCAACTGCCGCCGCCATTGCCACAGCAGCTCCGCTGATCAAGGTGCTTGTTCTCCCCAAACACGCTTGCTACATAAACGTTGTGAAATGTAAAACGTCTGTTAAGAACTGATTCTGTAAGTAGTTGTGTCCAGCTGTAGACTAGGAACATTGCACTTGCAGTTTCAAAGAATTTTTGCTTTGTGGTTGTGTATTATTTCAGGGGTTGTGAAAGTGACCCCCTCCTCCCTGCAGTGGTGCTAATGAGTTCAGGCTTTCCTTCCTGTAGTACTGAGGGTCCGCATCATGGCGAGCATCTCAGTCCCTGCAACCGGAATGATTGGCCCTCCTAATTGGAGAACTGGAAGGAACCTTTCATCACATATACCTACTTCAGCAGTTTGTAGTGAGGAAATAGAGCACGGGTCAGGGAAGGCACAAGGCTGTAGAGGGCAGGGCTAAGACCAGAATTCAAGGCTGCTGCCCTGACTCAGTCTTACTTGGGTAAAATAACAAAGGCTACTTGTTCTGCTAGTTCTTCTCTTTTAATTTCCATCTAAGTATCTTATTTCAGCATTGTAAATTTCTGTGTAGAGAACTTGGTGTGTATGTTTTTCTAAATGAGAGGAAACACGTATCTAAGGATTGCTGTCATCTGCCTTTTACTTCTGTGACTCTAAAAATAAAGACATCAGATTATCAAAAAGTAGTGGGTAAAAGCTCTGATGTTGTAATTTTCAATATCAATTGCTATAAATAACCTAGTGATTGAACATAGTTTTGGTGTCTTTCTATAATATGAAATATTATTCTGAAATTTTTATTGTTTTAGGTGCAGAGTGATTTGGAAGCAAAAGTTAATTCTGTTACAGAATTACTTAATAAGTTAGAGGAGACTGACAAGCACTTAAAACGTGTTACAGAGCAGCAGACAAGCATTCAGAATAAACAAGAGAAACTGCACTGTCATGACCATGAGAAGCAAATGAATGTATTCATGGAGCAGCACATTAGGCACCTGGAAAAATTACAGCAACAGCAAATAGATATCCAGGTATCCATGACGAAACCAGTATGCATCCTGTCATCTATTTTCATTGCATCTCAAGTTGGATAATTGCAGTAGCTCATTAGATTATAATAGCTTTACTTCTTGAATCATGATTTAGTTATTATATCTCTACAATCATCTGATATTGTAGTGAATGAATGAACGATAAAATAAAATTGAATATGCAGCGTATTATCTCATGGTGGCCGGAAATAGATTGGTCCTATTGGCATTTGCCAGTCTGTAAATAACTTCTCTGAGCTTGATTTCTTTAGCTAAAATTTGTTGTTGTTCAGGGACTCTTTTGTAATTGTTGTTGTACTGTGCTTGGAATTGAGTCCATGGCCTTGTTCACACTATGCCAGGGATGTAGCACTGAACTACATCTTGGCTTTGTAAAAAATTTTATTTTGAAGTGGTGGTGCATGCTTGTAATTCCAGCACTCAGAAGCCTGAGTCAGGAGAGTCACTGCAAGTTTGAGGTCAGCCTGGGTTACAGAGTAAGTTGAAGGCCAGCCTGCACTACTTAGCGAGACCATGTCTCTAAACAAATGAAATAAAATAAAATACAATGAAAATGGATAAAATAACATTTACCATTCAGGACTTAAAAGGTGAGATGTTTTTCTTCTGAATTTTGGTTGAAGTAAAGATCTAGGGTTGGGCCTTTCCTTCTTGGCCTTCTCTTAGCCTGCTGCAGTGGCCTCTAAGCTGTTGGTGAGGTGGGCAGGGAGTTGCTGGAGTTGGGAATGGTTGCAGAACATGATTGGGGTCATGGGGCAGCAGGCTTGTCTTGTGTTGTGCCCTTCATCCCCCGGGGCATCTCTGCGTGACTCCAGAGTTACTGCAGAAAGGTCTGCCTTGTCGTTGTTGATTAAATGTCAAGAATTGGTTTAAAGTCTGCTAATAAGTCTCAGTAGTTTATTTGTTTGTTTGGTTTTTTTGTTTTTTTGTTTTTCTTCCAGTACCAGGAATCAAACTCACAACCTTGCGCTTGCCAGGCAGGCGCTGTGCCGCTGAGCTAAATTCCCAGCCCCCAGTCTCAGTAATTTAAAGATAGCAATATGCAATGTATTAACCATTGTTACCCTTCTGTTACCTTGTTGTGAAATTTTTTTTCTGTTTAAAAAAATTGATTTCAAATTCTCTAATAAGTTGCCATCTGGCCCTTTCAGATGCTATTTCAAATTAACAACATGATTTTATTTCCTATAGACCCATTTTATTAGCGCTGCACTCAAGACCCATGCTTTTCCGCCTGCTGGCACGCTTGCCTCCAGAGCCATGGAGAAGCACTCCAGAGAATCAGGACGTCCTCATCTCAGCAGCAGCACGCCGTCTGCGCATATCCCATTTGCTTCCAAACCAGGTGAACATAATTAGTTCCTTTACGAATAAAAATTGTGAGCCATGTGCTTTCTTCATCCCGAGCAAGCTAAGAACGTATTTCCTAAGTGGTAAGAGTTCTTTATAAGATTTCTTTGTAGAACTCCTTTTTCTTTTTTTTTTTGGTGGTGCTGGAATTTGAACCCAAGGCCTTTGCACTGAGCCACATCCCCAGCTCCTTATTCTTTTGAGACAGGGACTCCTTAAGTCATTATGTTGCCCAGGCAGGGTTCAAACTTGTAATTTTACTGCCTCAGCCTCACAGCCTGCTGGGACTCAAGGCATGCACCATCGTGCCTCATTTGTAGAAGTTTTTGTTTTGTAAAGTTAGTCCTTTTTTTAGGTCAAGAAAATATTAGGTTATTTTGCAACTTGTTCAAATTATGGATAATGTCCTAATTTATGGTTTTAATTAATAACCTTCATAAATGGTCAGAATATTAACACGTTTAGAAAAATTTACTTGTACAGTATCAGAAATACTTGTAATACAGTTCTATAGTTTTCTGATAAAGTTCAATTTATTTTTTTCTTGATTTGGCCAGTAAAAACTCCACCTACGTACAATTATGAATTACTGTTCTCTCCTGTAGCTGCAGTTTTCCTCGCCAGCATTTCAGTTATCTAGTCTTCTTGGTCTCAGAATGTTAAATGGAAAGTCCAGAAACAAACCGTTCATAAGTTGGATGTGGTTTTGAGTAACACGATGAAATTTCCTGCTGTTAGGTTCAGCCCTGCCCAGGGTGAGAAGCGTCCCTTTGTTTGGGTACCCGCGCTGTCCTGTGTGCCTGGACAGGACAGACTGAGTGTGTGTATGGCTTGGTGCCTTTGGAAACTGCAGCCATTCCCTCGGAGTCTTGGAACATGTCTCCAACCGATAAGGAAGGGGTCAGGGCTACCATATTTCTAAATATTTCGGAGTTCCTAATGCAAATCTGTTTATTTTAATGAAATTTCAAAATTACTTAAACTAAAACAGGAATATATAGCTCATTCATTAAACCTTTAGCATTCAAAATAAATTAATAAATATGTATCTAAATTGTTGCTATATGAATAATGAATTAAAGTAAATCAAGGAACTGTCCTTTTTTTTTTTTTTTTTTTTTTTTTGGTACCAGGAATCGAATTCAGGATCTTGTACTTGCCAGGCAGGTGCTTATGCCGCTGAGCTATATCCCTGGCCCAGGAACTGTCCTTTTAATTATATACAGATCAGGGGGCTGGGGATTTAGCTCAGCGGCAAAGCGCCTGCCTGGCAAGTGCAAGATCGTGAGTTCGGTTCCCGGTACCGGAGAAAAACCAAAAAAAAAAAAAAATTATATACAGATCCATGTATTTTCATCATCTGACCTGTTAGGAAATCATTGTGTTCTGTTGTTGTTCTTTTTGGTTTTTTTTTTGTTTTTTTTCCCCCGGTACCAGGAATTGAACTCACGACCTTGGCTTGCCAGGCAGGCGCTGTGCCGCTGAGCTAAATCCCCAGCCCCTCATTGTATTGCTAAAGAACCCTTATAAAGTGGTACATACATTGCAAAAATGCATAGTCCTTATGAAACTGTTGTGAAGTAATCTGAGTCAGTTTTCAAGTTGCATTGAGAGGAAAACGAAGCAGGAAACACTTGACCTGCCTACTGCAGGTCCCTGGCTTAGAAAAAAGGTGTTGGAGTGAGGCCAAGCACCCAGCCATTCACCTTTTGTGGAAATGGACACTTTGTTTCCAGTGTACTTACTCAATTCCAGAAAATTACTGGCTCCTCATTTTGTGTGCTCCACTCTGCCCCCCCTCTTGATTGTTACATGTTTACTTAGTTTGTTGTTCATAACCTAAAAGTGAGTAAATTAAAAATTCAAACTAATCATTATTTTTCTATACTTTTACTTAGACATCACATCATTTTTATATGTAGTTGTAACATCGATACAGTTTTGTACTTTTTATTAGCATATCAAATCATTTTTTAACTGTAGTATCTTCACAATTATAACTTTTTTTTTGTGGTCCTGGGAATTTCACCTAGAGCCTCTTGAATGCTAGGCAAGTTCTCTGCCATTGAGCTATGGCTCATAACTTAAAATTTTAGTAACTATAAAGGATAGTCTCTTAAATAACTATTCCACAATTTATTTGACTATTTTCTTATGGGACAGTTAGGCAGTTTTTAGGTTTTCTTTTTTATAAATAATACTGTAGTGAACAATGTCATGTATTGAACACTATCTTTTTTATGTTATTTCCTTAGGATAAATTCTAAAGAGCAAGATTACTAGGTCAAAGTATACTGCCAGATAACTTATCAGTTTCCATTGTTTTGGAAATGTGTACCTATGCCATTTTCAC
This sequence comes from Chinchilla lanigera, assembly GCF_000276665.1. Taxonomy (NCBI): domain Eukaryota; kingdom Metazoa; phylum Chordata; class Mammalia; order Rodentia; family Chinchillidae; genus Chinchilla; species Chinchilla lanigera. Next base: position 12,142,936 of record NW_004955466.1, read on the forward strand.
CACAGCTTTGATAGTATTGAATATTATCATATTGATTCTTTTTTACTAACTTTAAGTGTAAAATGTTTAAAAATCTTTATTTCTTTTGGTTTTTAGTAAGGATGAAGTTATTTCTATACACTTGTTAATAATTTGTATATCTGTGAGTTTTATTTTTAAAGTAAAAGGAGGAATAATACTGTATGATTTAAAACATTTTTTTAAAAAAGAAAGAAAAAAATAAAAATGATATAGAATTTCAGAACAAGATAATAGGAAATTAACAATGTTATTATATTCCATATTGTTACCTTCAAAGTAGTTGCCCAGCTTACAAGATATAGACATGTAAAACTGATCAAACAATATAAGCACAAACTGTTCCTTTCAATGAACTAATAGAAATTAGTAGTATATTTATCTTAGCTATCTTGTGTATATATGTATATATATTTTTTTCTTCCCCCATCCCAGTTGGTCTTTTCTTTTGAGCAGTTTCTTTCCCTTTCACAGTATCTATTTTGGATCTTATTTACTTTCCCAATTTCTTGCACTAGGGAAACAGTACGATGATTACACATGGGAGTCTGACTTATTTTGCTTATGAGTATGGTCTGTAGTTGCATCCATTTACCTATAAAAGCCTCAGGTTTACCTTTCTTTATATCTGAGTAGTACTCCATTATATAAAAATACTGCATCTTTTTTTATCTATTCCTCGGTTGATGGGCATTTGGGTTGTTTCCAGGATTTAGCTATTACAAATTGTGTTGCTATAAACATGGGTGCACATATATCGCTGTGGTATGATGTTTTTAATTCTGGGAAAATACCCAGAAGGAGAATAGCTGGGTTGAATGGGACCTCTAATCCTAGTTTTATGAGGAATCTCCACAGTGGTTTCACCAGTCTACACTCCCACCAGCAGTGGAGAAGGGTTCCTTTTTCTCCACAGCTCCTCCAGCATTTGTTATTGATTTCTTGATGATAGCCATTCTCTCTGGGGTGAGTTGGAATCTCAGTATTGTTTTAATTTTTAATTTGCATTTCTCAAATGACCAATGATGTTGAACATTTTTTCATATATTTATTTGCCATTAGGATTTCTTCATCTGAGAAGTGTATATTCATCTCAGATGCCCTTTTGCATTGGGACTTTGCATTTTGGTAGCCTGATTTTTAAAAATTCTTTCTATGTTGTAGATAGAAGTCATTTGTCTGACGGAGAGTTGGCTAAACTTTTCCCCATTCTGTGGGTTTCCTTTCACTCTGTTGGTGATTTCTTTTGATGTACAAAAGCTTCTTAATAAGATGAGATGCCAGTTGTTGATTCCTTGAAGTATTTCCTGTGCAGTTTTTTTTTTTTTTCATGGACTCTCTGCCTACCCCTATGTCATCAAGATTTCTACCTACTTTCTCTTCTAGTAGATTTAGTGTTTCTGTTTTAATATTTAGATCTTTGGTTCACTTTGACTTTAGTTTAGTGCATGCTGATAGACATGGACCTAGTTTTAGTCTTTGGCATGTGGATTTAAACATTTTAACAAAGTAATTTAAATTTATTATTGTCTATTCAAGCAACTTTAAGGAAAGTTGAAGATACAGATTTTGATGAGCAGAAATCTCCTTTGGAGACACCAACGCCTCGAAGGTTTGCCCCTATACCTGTTTCAAGAGATGGCGAAATATCAAAGAGGGAAAATCTCATAGAAGAAAAAGAAAACATGGAAAAATCAAATCATAGAGGTGAGAAAGCAATTATGACTATACCCATGTTTTACTACTCCTATTTCAAATTAAAAAATTGTCCTGAGATGTTCTCATTCACAATTTGGAATTTTCTATATGCCTACCCATAAACTGGTATCTGTTTTTCTGGTATTTTTCTTTAAATTATGTTTACTGGGCAAACCAAGGTTCTTTAAATTTTCTGTAGGAATTAACAGTGTATATTTATAATTATTCTATCCTCTTAAGTTATTTCTAAACCTTTAATGAACAAGTTGTGTTATTAATAAATAAACATTTCTTTGCTAAAGGTAAGGCATGTTTCCTTATATTGTTTTTAGGTGTGTATTTCAATAGTAAGACTTGGGGAAATTAACATTTATCACTGTGTTCAGCTGGAAAACATGCTGGTCTATGAACTTTTAATAGAGGCAAAAACTTTTATAAGTAATCTGAAATAACAGCAGAGCCTTAAAATGTAACCCTTCTAGTAAAAGTGAGACATACTAAGCTGTAGGCTTTTGTTCTTATAATCATTTAAATGAAGTGAAATCTTACATTAAACAAGTTTTAAGAATTTAGAAGATAATAAATTTTTAATAAAAAAACAACCAAAAATTATTATGTAAAATTATTAAAATTTTAAAAAATTATGTGAAATGAGGACTAATGGGGAAATCCAATTAAAGGTTGTTGTGAAGAAACAGATCTCTTGTTTACTAATTTGTAAAAATAGTTCAGTTTGCTGAGCTTTATGATGATGACACTTTTGTGGTGGAGATAAATTTAGGTTTATTATGCAGAGATTTCAAGCTTATCAGTAACGCTCTTATGATGTATAGGATTTAGTTTTATTTGATGAGTGTATTTATAGTCTACTTCGTTGTGTTGGTCTTCTTTCTGTTGCTGTAATGGAATCCTCTAAGTTAGGTATTTAAAAAGAAAAAGGTTAATTTAGCTTATAATTCTGGAAGTCCAAGGGCTCAGCACTGGCATCTTCTTGGCCTGCTTTGTGACCTGGTGGAGGACATTGCAGAGAGAGAAAGTAAGCCAGAGAGAGCCTGGTTTTAACTGGGCATGATGGCACATGCCTCTAATCCCACCACTGGGGAAGCTCAGGCAGGAGGATCATTGTAAGTTTGAGGCCAGCCTGTTCTACAAAGTGAATTTAAGACCAGCCTGAATGGCACAGTGAGACTGTCTCAAAAAGACCAAAAAAAAAAAAAAAAAAAAGAGAGCTTGGTTTATGACAAAGTCACTCACTTGATAACCCATTTTTTATGGTTTGGGTCTAAAATGTCCCCCCAGATGCTCAAGTGTTTGGAGGTGACTGCATCAGGGAGGAACTCTGCCTGACTGAGTCTTAGGAGGTGGGGCCTGGGAAATGACATGGAAGGGTGCGTTCTTGTCCTCGGCTCTCCTCTTCACTGTCTTTGCATCCCGGCTACCCCAGTGGAGCACCTTGCCCTCTGCTAGGCCACTCCGCCATTCTGTTTCTCTCTTGGAGCAAGGGGACAGGACTGAGACCAGGAGCGCAATAGACCTCTCCTCTAAATTGTGGGTGCTTGGTATTTTGTCTAGTGATGGAAAAGTGACCAGTAGGTAGATTCATCTTTAGGACCCACTTGCATCCAGGAGGTTCTGCTTCTTATACCATCAACATATGACTTCGAAGATCAAGTTTTCAACACATTAAATTTTGGGAACACATGCATGCTATAACAATTTTAGAGTGAATAGAGTAGATGCTCATCAGAAGAAGCTAGTTTAGGGTATATGTGAGAAGTTATATAGAAGAGAAATGAGTTAATATTGGAAAATGATACCACATTTCTTCTGTTGTAGGAAATACAAGATTTTTAGAACAAATTTTGAATAATAATGACTCTTCCACAAGGAAAAGTGAATCATCAGACATAACCTCACTTAGTAGGTCAAAAGTAGGATGGAATCCTGAGAGAAGAGACGGGTAAGAACAAGAGAGTAGAATAAAACAAGAGTACCAAGAGCTTTGTTCACATTTGTAAAATTTCTTTAGGAATTTAAATAAATTATTACTCTTGAAAATTATCTTTGATTTAGTTACTATTTTCTAATGCTAAGTTCTCTTTCTTCTATAGTATAATAGTGAAATTAATATTTCATTTTCTTAAAGTGGTGATTATTTTCTAGTAAGTGTAAATTGTCATGAAATGATATCTGGGATTGGGTTTGATGTCCAGTGATTGGGAAGAGGAGGAGAGTGAGAGTGTAGAAGAATAAGGATAGCCATGAAAATAATGACTGATACAATTAAATAGTTCATTGTGCAGTCTTTCCTACTTTTATGTGTTGGAAATTTTATATATGAAAAAGTTTTTAAAAATCAAGTCAGTCTGGGCCATAATAATTAACGTAGCTTCAGTACCATGAATCTCACAGAAACAAAAACTAGGATAGCTACCATTTGAGTGATTTCATATAGAGATACTATGCAATTTTATTTACATTTAGTGTAATTATTGATAAGGTTATGTTTGCCATGTTCCTAATATTTTCTATATATCTAAGGTCTTTTTATCCCAGTTATTCCATTAGTGACTTCTTTTGTATAAATATTTTCTAGTATACCATTTTAATTCCTTTGCTGTTTCCTTTACCATGTTTTTGAAGTTATTTTATTAGTGGTTGTCCTCTGGATTATAGTTGACATTAATTTAAAACAATGTAGTTCAAATTCATACCAGTTTGATTTCAGTAGTATTCAAACATTTGCTCCAATGTATCTCTATTCCCTTCTCACCTTCTTTCTATTACTGTCAGACAAATTTATATATTATATATCCACCTACATGGCTTGATAACTATTGCTTCATATAGTTATATTTTAAATTAGAAGGGTTACATACAAAAATACACATACTTTTTCTGGTTTCTTTCTTTTTTTTTTTTCTGGTTTATTTCTTCAAATGGATTCAAGTTACAATTTCCTGCCTTTTTAGTCTACCTTCAAGGAATTTTTTTTTTACCAGTTTATTCAGCCATCTCTCTCCATTTCAGTCTTTTGGTAATTCAGATAATATCACTATAAAATTTGTGCACATATTGTTTCATATTTGTGGAAGTACATTTGCCAGGTAGATTCCTAGAAGTAGCTAGTGAGGTCAGAGGTCAATCTGCAGTCTCTCCATGTTCATTGAGAGCCAGTTTCTGTACCATGTTTACTTGACTTCTTGTCAGGCATCTGTATTTTTGCCAGTCTGACATCAGAGATGTTGGCTCAGTGCAAGCTTACTTTGCATTTTTTCTGATATGAAAACACCGGGGAAGGTATTTTGGGGCCCCTTGCATCTCCCCCCCATAGACTGCTTATGTCCATTTCCTGTGGATTATCATCCATTTAATTGTAGCTTTTCTTCACCAAATAATGCACATTTCTGCTTATCTTGGTTATTTGAGACCTAGTGCCCCTGATCCTTAGGTCCAGAGAATTTTTCTTTTTTGAATTTCTTATGGATTAGCCTGCTAGCAGTGAATTTTCTCAATCTTTTGTTTATCTGGGATTGTCTTTAACTTCTCCTTCACTTTTTTTTTGAACAGAAATTTATTTTCTGAAGTCCAAGCTTAAGGAGTTAACAGGTTTAATTTCTTATAAAGCCTCTCTGCTGGCTTCCCAGTGGACTCCCTTTTGGTCCTGTCACAGGGTCATCGTATGTGCTGCTAGGGTCCTCTGCTTCACTTTTTAAAAATTTAATAAAGTTTATTGGTGCATTTTAGATACACGTAATGATCACATTCATCATAGGGAATTTGTACCTGTGCATGATATAACTTGATCCTCCCCCCATTCCCCTGCTTTCCCTTCAGCCCTTCTTCTCATCTTTATTTATAAAATCCTTCACTTTTGAAGGACAGTTTTGCTAGGTACAGAACTGCTGACTGACTTTTTTTTTCTTTCAACACTTTGTATCATTCATTGCCTTCTGGACTCTATAACCGGTAACTATTAATCTTATTAAAGGCCTTTTGTATATGATTAGTCATTTTTCTTTGCTGCTTTTAAGATTCTCTCTTTGTCTTGGGCTTTTGACAGTTTGACTGTGATATGTTTAAGTGTGGATATCTTTGAATTATCCTGCTTACAGTTTATTGAGCTTCTTAAATGAATAGATTGATTTTCATTAAACTTGGGAAATTTTGGGCCATTTGTTTTTCTTTTTTGAGAGGGGGGCTATCCATGTTTCTAAGTCTGGCCTTGAAATTGTGTTCCTTCTGCCTTAGGCTCCTAGTAGCTGAGATTATAGTTGTGAACCATCATACCTACCTCATTTATTTCTTTATATAATGAGGTACTGTGGATGATCTTTCTCTCTCTCCCTCGAGGCAGTATTGTATGCTGGAATGCTTGATAATATTCTGTAGTTCTCTGAGATTCTGTTCATTTCATTGTTTTCTTTCCATTTCTCAGACTTGATAATAGCAATTAACTTACCTTCAAGTTTACTCATTTTTCTGCCAACTCAAATACTCTGTTGAGGTCATACGGTAATTTTTTTCTTTTTGTGGTACTGGTGATTGAACCCAGGGCCTTCCCAGTGAGGTACATCACCAGTCGTTTTTTATTTTCAGAAGGAATCTTGTTAAGAATAGAGCTGCCCAGGCATGGTGGCACACCCTTGTAATCCCAGCACTTGCGAGTTTTGAGGTGGGAGCATCACCACAGGTTCCAGCCCAGCTGGGCTACATAGTAAGTTCGAGGCCAGCCTGAACTACATAGCAAGACCCTGTGTCTGACAAGCGAACAACTCTAAAAAGCTTACTGAATTTATAATAATTTTGGAAGCTTTTTTCTAATCTTTTGCAGCTTTGAAATTGTGTCTTCTCAAAGATTTCCTTCTTCTGAAGAGCAAGAGACAGCTAATGTGGCCAAACAGAAGCCTAACGATGTTCTTCATGATCTTGGCCAGAAAAGGAAAGAAACCAGTGGTGTGCTGCAGGTAAAGCAAGAGTAGTATCAACATTGACGATCAGTACAGTAGTAGTGACGAGGCAGTAAAAACGTACTGGGACAGAAATCAGGGGGAAGATGGAACTAAAACACTGAAAAAGGCTGCCAAATCTGTTCGTTTTACCAAAGCTTGTCAGAAACCTTCACCAGCTAACTTCTCCTTACCCCTCACTGGCCAGGACTAAGCCACGTGGCCGCCTTTGGCTTCCCAGCTTCCCAGCTGGGGAGAAGGAGAGGAGGTAGAGAGCTGGAAGGGCCTGAGGGCCAGAGCACAGTAGTGTCATACTACTCAGAAGCAACTGGTGCTTACTTTAACTTCCTCTAGCAGTAGAGCGCTCATTAGCACTGGACTACTGAGTGCTACCACGAATCCCCCATCTCTGTTTACTTAACATTCATATTAGCATGTCCTCCACCTGGCCCCCGCAGTGGCACTCAGCTACATTCCCAGCCTTTTGTTATTTTGAGACAATCTTACGAAGTCACCAAGTTGCCTGGGCTGAGCTTGAACTTCGGGTCTTCCTACCTCAGCCTCCCAGAGTTCTGGGATTACAGGTGTGTGCCCCCACACCTGGCTCATGTCGGTACTTCTAAACATTCATTGCCAAATATTTGTTTGCAATTTGTCAGACTGAGTACTGAAGATATATTAGCAAAGTGTATGGGTCCAACAAGAGTAATGCGTCTTGTCTGGGTTAAAAAATCAGTATGGGTTTAACATGGTAACTTTTTTGCTTTTTAAGCCAAAAGAATCTCTGATGATCTTGAGACTTGCTGATTTTTCACAGAATTCTGCTAAACTTCAAACAACAAATACAATGAGATCTGTACTGAAAGATGCTGAGAAAATTTTGAGAGGAGTACAAAACAATAAAAAAGTACTTGAAGAAAACCTGGAAGCTATTATTCGAGCAAAGGACGGAGCTGCTATGTATTCATTTATCAATGCTTTATCTACCAGTAGGTAAGAAATGATGCTGGCTTCCCAAGGTTATGTATGAAGCCTCCAGTTCTACTTTTATCATGTTGTGAACCACTTCACTTTCATGAATATGTGTTAATATTAAGAAAATGTTCTTCATTGACTTTGAAAGTACGGCACTTGGTAAAAAGTCGGAGTTACATGGTAATGCTTTTCAGTGATGGACATTTCTTTTTAATTTTTTCTGTCATTACTACACATCTTTTTTTTTTTTTTTTTTTTTTAAAGGAGGAAAGTTTTATTTCTGCTCACAGTTTGTAGAGGTTTCAGTCCATAACTGGCTGACTCCAAGGCAGGGTGGGTGGCAAAGGGGCATTGTAGAGCAGAATGTCCATGTCATAACAGAAGGCAGCAAAAGCAAGCAATAGACTTTTTTTCAGTTTTTATTTATTTGTACATGTTCGTATTACATAATGGTTACATTCCTTGTGGGGAGCTGGTATATGTATATCTTCTATGATTCTTTCCAAATATTTATACTTTAAATATTTGATGAAAATTAATCTTGTTCATTTTTTCCTATTTAGAAGGACACTGTGCTACATAGTCGATTTAAAACTAGGTAACAATATTTGATCCAGGTTCTATTCTCAGGACATTAAGTGGGAATTCAAGAAAATTCCTGCTGGGCGTGGTGCCACACGCCTGTAATCCCAGTACTTGGGAGGCTGAAGTGGGAGAATTGCCATGAGTTTAAGGCCAGCCTGGGCCACATAAATGAGTTTAAGGCCAGCCTGCACTACATAGTAAGACCCTGTCTCAAAAAAAAAAAAAAGAAAATTTCTTTTTCTCTTTTGTAGAGAGATGTCAGAGAAAATTAGGATCAGAAAGACAGTAGATGAGTGGATTAAAGTTATTTCTGCGGAAATTCAGGTATGTCTTAGAAAAAAACTAAAAGGTTAAGTGCATTCTGGGAATATAATTTTTGTTCCAATTTATATTTCCATTCAAAGTACTTCTTACATATAAGTTCACTTAATATTTTTAATTTCATTTTGTTTTTATTTTTACTTTATTGTAAGTAGTGCTTTATTTCATACTGCGACTTTTACGTGGCAAATTGTTGGATAGTAGTAATAATGTGATTAATTTGAAAGAAAATTTAGCAAAACTGTTTAGAAAAGATTTATACTTGGAAAGATCTTTCAAGACAGCAATTTAGAAGCATTGGCTTGCTAAAATAAAAACACTAAGGTTAGTTAAAAGGAAAAAAAATTTAATTTCCAAGGTTTTTGTCTTGGTTATTTTTCTCTTGTTGCTGAGACAAAATACCCAGTGCCCCAAGTTAAGGAAGCAAAGATTTATTTAGCTCACAGTTTGTGGATGTTTCAGTCTGTAATCAGCTGGCTCCAAGTCAGGGTGGCATGGCACAGGGGGAACAGTCCAAGGTGACACGAGAGCAAAAGCAGCAAGAGCAAAAAGAGGGAGGGAGCTCTTTTCCCTCCTCACATTGTATACCGGCCACACGCACCCCATCTCTGTGCGCTCTTCTTCCTCAAGCTGAGGATGTTCACGGAGTAAGGACCCTGCCTCCCCCATCACTTAGTTGAACTTTTAAACTTCCTAAGTTGACACAGTGAACAACATCCTAGAGCAGGAAGGGCATGTCCTTTTCACCCCAGGATGTAGAACTGCTGAGTTACTTAGTTAAGCTTCTAGACTCCTCAAGTTGACGCAGTGTATCAACCGTAACAGTTATTGAAGGTACAAAAGTCCATTCTGGATGGCAAAACCCTCTTTCTCACACCCCTGAAGGACATAGTACATCTTCAGACTTCAGCATTGCAGATCTCTGGAATTTTTATTAGAGGGTAATAATTTACAAAAAAATCCATCAAGGTTGCTGAGTTTGAAGGAATAGGACTAGGCCGGGTAGCCTGCTATTTTGTCTGAGACAGTGATGAAGTGTTTTGCTGACTCTAAGATGTGCTTTGGTGCTTATCACTATGGCAGTAAGGTGAAGTGCCATTTCTATTTCTCTAGCAACACATATGGAAATAATCTTTTAAACTTTGTCTCTTAGGAATCTATATCTATAATTCAGTCAGGAAGAATTTATACGAGGTATTGCAAGATGTATCAGAAAAGAGCTAAGAGTGAAAATTGGGAGGCTAATTCTTACTTTGTAGCCAGTTACCCATGTATGTCCCTCTATTACTATGAATTCCATATAAAGTATGTTTGTTTAAACCTTCAAATAGTTCTCATTTATAAATATTTATGTCAGCATATTAAAACTTTATTATCATTATCATCATTATTTATTTGGTACTGAGGATTGATCCCTGGGCCTTGCACATGCTAGGCAAGTGCCCTACCACCGAGCTATATCCCAAGTATTTTTTAAATTTTATTTTTAAACAGTGTCTCATTAAGTTGCCCAGGTTAGCATTAAAGTAAGAATCAGTCTGCCTTAGTCTCCAGAGTAGTTGGTATTATGGGTGTGACCAAAACACTTTGCTGTTTCCTTTTTTAAAATTTATTTTTTAATTTAATTTTTAAAAGTTATTAAACTCATATAGTTAAAGTAACGAAACATTTTAAAAAAACTTCTAATGAAAAGTTGTTCTACCTCTGTACTTCATCTGCTATTTCGTATTTACCCTACTGCGTAAAATACTGTTTTCAGCTTTTTATTCTTCTAGGGAATTATATTCACATATAAGCCAATATCTCTTATTTTTAAAGCATTTTACAACTGCTAAACTATATTTTTATACCAGAAAAAAAAATAAATTCAGCTGGTTTTGAAGGGCCAGGGATATAGCTCAATTGCTTAAGTGCCTGCCTGGCAAGTGCAAGGTCCTGAGTTTGATTCCCGGTACCAAAAAAAAAATTGAAAGCATTACTGCTTGGACAGATTTAAAGTAATTTTAATTTTGGTTAACTTAAGGATGAACTGGCAAGAAAAGATTATGAACAAAGGAGATTTGATCAGAAGAATCAAAGGACTAAGAAAGCACAGAATATGAGTAAAGATATGAAAGTCAACAAACAAGACAAAACTGTAAATAAATCTGTAATTCTAAGAAAACCTCAAAAACAAGTAGAGGATTATCTCAGAAGTCCATCTATGAGGAGCATGGCTACTTCCAGTTTACAGAAAGAGAGAAAAGAAGTAAGACCCTAATCTGGTTTTATGACATAAATGTTGCATTATGATTGATCATTTCCTTTAATTTCAATATAGTGAAGTTAATATGAAGATGTTTTTAAAGGTGTATGCAAATGTATTTTTACATTACTGATATTTAAGATTTTGGATCCATACTGTGGAAACCATTGCATGAAACCTGTAGTTTTTTCCTGAGATCTCATACTTTGTTTTTGTTCTGTTTTATTTTAAGAGACAGGGTGTTAAAAAAAATAGCCAGGTCTGGTGGTGCATGCTTGTAATTCCATCACACAGGAGGCTGAGGCAAGAGGATAGCTACAAGTTTGAGGCCAGTCTGGGCTACAAAGTGAGTTCAAGGCCAGCCTGGACCGTATGGTGAAACCTGTCTCAAAAAGACCAAAAGAAGAGGAGGGAGGTTTGCCAAGGCTGGCTCCAAATTTCCAGGTTTAAGCTGCCTTCCTGCTTCAGCCTTTCAAGAAGCTAGGATTATAGGTGCATGCCACCATGACCAAATGTAGATCTCAGTTTAGAAGCATAATATTACAGTTACTGCAGGTATAACTAGGGATCATCCAATCCCAAAACTAGATTGTCTAGTTTGTGGTACTCAAAACCATGTTTCATTTCCGTGTGTGTGTGTGTGTGTGTGTGGGGGGTATGTTTTGTGGCTAACTAGTTTAACAGATTTATATTTGGGGTCTAGTTGAGTGCAACATAGTTCTAGGTGCTGTGCAGGGAATTTTTGACTGTTCTAGTGCCAAACATAGATTGTTGAGCAGATTAGTAACACGTCCAATTCAGTGCTTGGCACTTAGTGAATGCTCAGTAAATGCTGCCTTTGTGAGGTATGTAGGTTAAGATCGAAAGTAGGGTCAGGAAAGTTTAGTGTTAAGTCATATGAAGACTAGGTTTATTATATTTTTTATTCTTGAATACAGTAAATATGTGTTAAATGTAAAATGAGTTTAAACTTTTTTTATACTAAAAATATAACTAGTAGTGTGAAAACTCATGTTTTATAGGTGGATGATTTTTATATTTACATTTTTTGCATTTTAAAACTCATGTTTGGGAGCCAGGCCGGGTGGTAGATGCCTGTAATTGCAGCAGTTGGGAGGCTGAGGCAGGAGGATCACCACTAGTTCAAGGCCAGCCTGAACTACATGGTCAGACCCTGTCTCAAAAAACAGAAATAAATAAATAAATAAACAAAACTCATATTTGAAAGCTATATCCAGAATTTAGGGGCTCTTTAAGATAGAGGATTTTTCTGACTTGATCATTCTTACTCTAGTACTTAAATTAGCACAGCAGGCTTCAGAAAAATGAGATAAGGGGCTGATGTCTACTTTCATGCTGAGTCTAATAATTTTGTATAAATAGGGGCCTTTGAAATCATCCACAGTGATACAAGATGAGGATCACATGTCCCAAGTATATGGAAAAGCAGTTTATCAGGGCCATCGCAGCACGCTGAAGAGAGGCCCGTACCTCAGGTTTAATTCTACAGCTCTGAAGTCCAAACCACAGAGACCAAAAGTAATAGAGCAAGTTAAAGGTAAGGAGCCTAACTTTGTGTGTTTTACTTCATTTTAAAATGCTATCAGTTTAATACATTAAGTAAAATGAAGTAGTTTTATTTGGTATTTATTTATTTATGATGTATGAGTACAGTTCAAACTATACTGCCTAAGATTGGAAAAATAATTTTTTTCCAGGAGAAATACAAAAAATAGATTAAAAATGAAGGCAGAGGGTAAGAGTAAGTGGGAAGAATTTTAGGATTAGATGGTGTCTTCAGATAAAGCATGACAATATTTTTATTTAGGTGATGAGTCTTGCATGATCTGAATTAGAATCGAGGAAAATGTCTGCTTTAGTCCATCCAGTCCCTGTGAAGAGGCAGCTCAGCCCCACGCTGTTTATTACCGTGAAGGGTTTATGGCATTGTGCATTTTTGTTTGTTCTCATGGAGCTTTACGTAGCGAAGGTGAACTTTTTTTGTTTATGTTGCTTTTGTACCCAATTTAAAATATCCTCCTATATCACCTCCTGTTTTGCCTCACATCTACCATTTCAGTGGTACATTTATTGTAACTTAATTAAATACTGAGGTTTTTTTTTTATGTTTGGACATTTCTCAGCTTACACTCCAGCAGTCAGTGAGCTGCTCTGACAGTGAGTAACCATTAAATAGCCACCAGCCAGTTTCCTCTCTTATACTTTCTAGAGCTTGTAGCTGTGGCAGTTGCTTTAGTTCTCTTTCCTTTCCAAAGCTTAGGTGATCATAGAAGGTAAAAAAGATAGGGTGTCAGGTTATCTATACGTGCTATTGATAATACTTAATAAAACATACAGTTTATGATATTTACCCTAGTGGGTGATGTTGATGCTAGTATTTCTGTGATCATTATAGGCACTAAAGTCAAGTCAATACGAACACAAACTGACTTTCATGCAACAAAACCTACAAAGACAGACTCTAAAATGCAACAGTCCATTACTGCCCTACCTCACAGTGAGCAGCAGTATCTGTTCAGCCCAAGCAGAGAAATGCCTACGTTTTCAGGTACTCTGGAAGGTCATCTAATTCCTATGGCAATTCTTTTAGGTAAGAACTAATAAAATACGTAGGGTAAATTTTAATTTCTTACCAGTAGTAGTAAAACTCACAGAGTAGTGCTGACACACCAGTTACCAACTTTGTGTGTGCAGGGAGGGCCTCAGCTGGCTCAGTCTCCGAAATGATGGGTTTCTGCTATATTTTTGCCCACAGGAAATGTTCTTTGGTATTTAATAGTACATTGTTATAGATGAAATGAAACTGAAATATGTTTAGACATATCATCAATGTTTATAACAATTCAAGACTTTGAGAAGTTTTGTTGGCTTGTTAGGATTGTCCTGTCTTAGAGGAAGTACTTTAAGTTGCTTTTACGTACTTTTGAGCTATCCTGTGGTAGGTAAATGTTAGTTGTATTTCAAGTCAGTGTTTGGTTTTACTTAATTTGAGGTTTGTTCACTCACCATGTTAAAAACTGAACAAATCATTTTTGCCCTCACACTAGCACTTCAGTTTGAATTAACTTTTTCATTGTCATTGCTATTTTCCTTTACTTTTGATATGATTTAAATATGAATTTTTAAACATAAAATATTTTTTTAGGTTGGATATTGTGGGTTAATGACATGTCAATTTGGTGGCTAAAGTGTGTTTAAACATGCCTTTTAGTAATACAAACAGTTAATATTTTTAAAGCCTAAGCACTTTATATATATGTTCTCTGATTTAACCATGTAAAGTTGGTAATATACCAATTTTATATTAAAATAAACCTGAGTCACAAAGAAATTTAAGTAGTAATTTGTTACTTACGTAGTAATTTGTCACACAGCTAAAGTGAACTTGGGATTTAAACTCAAGTAGTCTGGCTGTAGAGATTGTGGTTTAAAAAGTAGGCTGTATTTTCTGTCTTTGAAATGTGGAAAAGAAGTGGGACTTTGAAATGAAACCAACAAGGTTTTTGGGCTTTTGTAAATGTGGAAGCTGGGCATGGTGGTGCACGCTTATAATCCCAGCACTTGGGAAGCTGAGGCAGGAGGATCATTGCAAGTTTGAGACCAGCCTGGGCTACAAAGTGAGCTCAAGACCAGCCTGAATTACATAGGAAGACTCTGTCTAAAAAATATAATAAAATAGAATAGAAAGAATAGAAGAGAATAGAAGTATCTCAGAGCCTTTCTTTTGAGGGTAAAATTTGATAGTCTACATGCAATGGTCCCATCAAGTAGGTCCTCGTGCCTGCCAGCACTGCCGAGCGGCCCCGGGAGTGTGCTGGCAGTGCTGGTGATGGGCAGAGGTGGCTGGAGAAGCTGCTCTCCTTCCACCCGTGGAAGCAGCCGGAGAGCTGCAGACAGTAGTTAGATTTTTCCCTTATTTTCTGAACCAGTGGAAGTAGACTCATTTTTCTCTCCTAAACTTCTTAGGACAAACCCAAAGTAATAGCGATTCACTACCACCCGCGGGAGTCATGGTGCACAAGCCACACCCTGTCACTGTGACCACGTCCATTCCTCCAGCATCGCGAAAAGGAGAGCCCGGAGTCAGGAGACCTAACATAGCAGTGATAGAAATGAAGTCAGAAAAGAAGAGTCCTCCTCAGCTCACTGTGCAGGTAAGCCAGGTTGCATGACCAGAGCAAAAGTTGTAAGAATTTGAACATTTTTATTTTTTCAATATATTCTATTTAATTTTTTTATTAGTATGTGTTTGCAGTACATAATGATTGCATGCACATGGGGAGTTGGTACGTGTGCACAACACATTAATTATTTTTTCATGTCCTTCCCTCCCTCCCTCCACTCTCTTGGTCCCCTTCTTTTTGACAAAAAAATCCATCTCCCCATTTCCTATTATCTTTTATTTTGCTCTTGTAATATTTAGATTTCTCTTATGCCAGGTGTGGTGGTGTATGCATGTAATCCCAACACTTGGAAGGCTGAGGCAGGAGGCTCATTGCAAGTTCAAGACCAGCCTGGGCTACAAAGTGAGCTCAAGACCAGCCTCAACTGCATAGTGAGACCCTGTCTCAAAAAGACACAAAAAAAAAGTATTTGGATTTCTCCTATAAGGGAAACCAAGTGCTATTTAAACTAGTGTGTCTGATTTATTTCAGTTAACATTATCGTCTCAAGGTGCATCCATTTTCCTATATATGACTCCAGTTTATCCTTCTTTATGGCAGAGTAGTGCTCCATTGAGGATAATACCACCTTCTCTACCATCTATCTTTTGGTGGACATACAGGCTATTTTGAAGATGTAGCTGTCATGAATTGTGCTGCTAAAAAGCATGGGTGTGCATGTATTATTGTAATAGGATGTTTTTAACTTTTGGGAAGATACCTAGAAGGAGAATAGCTGGGTCAAATGGAATTTCTATTTTTAGTTTTTTGAGGAATCTCCACATTGATTTCCATAGTAGCTACATTACTTTACATTCACATCAATGTAGAAGGGTTCGTTTTTCTGTACAGCTCTCTAGCATTTGTTATTATTTGATTTCTTGATGATTGCCATTCTTTAGGAGTAAGAAGGAATTTCAGTGTTCTGATTTGTATTTCTTAAAGGCTGGAGATGTTGAATGTTTTTTCCTGTATTTATTGGCCATTTGTACTTCGTTTGAGATGTGTCTATTCATTTCACTTGCCCATTTTTGACTGAGTCTTTTATTCTTGGGTAGGGGTATAGTTTTTTTGAACTCTTCATATGTTCTTTTTTTTTTCTGGTACCGGGAATCGAACTCACAACCTTGCACTTGCCAGGCGAGTGCTATGCCGCTGAGCTAATCACCAGCCCCCTCTTTATATGTTCTAGATATTATTCCTCTGTCTCAGGAAGTGGACAAAATTTTTTCCGCATTCTTTTTTTTTTTTTTTGGTTTTTCTCCGGTACCAGGAACCGAACTCACGACCTTGCGCTTGCCAGGCAGGTGCTTTGCCGCTGAGCTAAATCCCCAGCCCCCTTTTTCTACATTCTGTAAGTTGTATCTTCACTCTGTCGATTGTTCCCTTTGCTATGCAGAAGGATTTTGTGTGTGTGAGTGTGAGTGTGTGTGTGGAGGGAGGAGAGAGAGAGGGAGAGAGAGAGAAAGAAAGACAGAGGGAGGATCTCACAGTGGAGTTCAGGCTGGCCTTGAACTCACTGTGTAGTCCAGACTGGTCTTGAACTTGCTACATTGCTCCTGCTTCAGCCTCCTGGGATTATAGACATGTACCAACATGGCTGGCTGCAGAAGCTTCTAAATATGATATCCCATTTACTGAATTTTTTTTTTTTTTGTCTTTTTGAGACAGGGTCTCACAATGTATACAATTCAGGCTGGCCTTTAACTCTCAGTGATCTTCCTGTCTCAGCCTCCTGAGGGCTGGGATTATAGGTGTGTGCCATCATGGCCAGCCCATTTATTGATTCTTGTTGTTATTTCTTGTGCAATTAGGGTTCTCCTCAGAAAGTCCTTACCTATTATTCCTGTGTCTTCAAGAGTTTTACATATTTTATCTTCTAGCATATTGTTTATATTTTATCATTTAGATGTTTGATCCATTTTTATTATAATTTAGTACATGGTGAGAGATACGGGTCTAAATTTAATCTTCTACATGATATCCAGTTTTTCCAGCACCATTTATTAAAGAAACTATCTTTTCATGACCAGAAAATTTTGAAGAAAAAAATCTTTGGCTTAATATAGTATTAGAACATTAAGAGCAGATTTTGATATCTGAAAGAACAAAGGGCTTAGGAAAATTAAGGATTTGGCTTCTGGTGTAATATAACAGAATTTCAGAATTAGTCTTGTAATTTAAAAAGAATGTACTATAGCTGGGTGTGGTGATGCATGCCTGTAATTCCAGGACTTGTGAGGCTGAGGCAGGAGGATTGCCACAAGTTTGAGGCCAGCCCGGGATACATAGTGAATTCAGGGGCACCCTGAACTATACAGTGAGACCCTATCTGAAAACAAAACAAAACAAAAAAAGAATGTAGTATATTAGAGTTTTTATAAATCAGTGGGAAGTAGAATTTATGTAAATGAAGTACTATATGTCATGGTTTGACAATGTGAAATAAATTTCTCTGAATTCCTGCTGAATAGCAGATAAGTTCCAAATAGGCTAACATACAACTACACAATGTAAAAAAGAGAAATTAGAAGATAATTGTATGGAATTTTAAAAAATCAGAATGGAAACTAAGTCTAGATACAAGAGAAGAAAATTTAGATACAATAGAAAAGTAGACAGCCTTACATCTATAAAATCTGAAACTTGGTTTGTTAAAAATTCTTAAAGAAAAACAATATGCGAGGGAATATAGATGTAAGTCCAGAAATAGTCAAAGGGCAAAAATGAGTGTCAACAAAAAAGAGAAAATATAGTTTACCATCAGGCAAATTAAATTTTGCTAGTAGCTGTTATTGCAGAAATGATCTTAATTATCTAATTTTGGTTGATGGTTGGATAAAATGTAGAATTAGTTATGTTTTTGATGATGGAAATAGAGATTGTTCGGATTGTATTTTGCCAGTAATTACAGGGATATTAAATATATATGCTCCATGAAATTAATCTACTTTTTTGTATGTACTGCATAAACATATAACTCCCTTTATTAGAGAAATTGTACATATTGGTAAATATGGTCAATGGTCACATCTATGGGTTAATTCTTTAAAAATCAGAATCAATAATTAGGGTAGATTCTATGTTCTCTTCATTACATTGTGAAATGTCTTGTGCAGTCATATTCTACTGTTGAATGACAACTTGTACAAATTTCAAAAAAATTAGAAGATACATATGAACACCAAGCTCTCTCCCTCCTTCTGCAACTGTCTTAGTGATTTTCTTCATCACTTCAGCATGCCTGCATGAGTTAACGGGACACATAGGAGGTGGTGGGAGATGAGGGTGATTTTCAGTGGTCACTGTTTTCTTCACGTGATCTTGACTGATGTCTTCATACGTGTGCTCAACTGTTAAAGGTTGCCGTTGCTCATCATAGCCAAACAGCCATAGCCGTGGTGTCTGGTAACATCTATCATAAGTGATGTATAAGTTGTAAGTTCTGGTCTGTAAAATAGCATCTTCACCTCCTGCGTCAGTTTTAGCTTTACAAGCTTCTACTGTTTTCCTTGTGTCTAGAGTAGCCTCATCTGTTTCTTGAGCTAAATCCCCAGCCCCCTCCTCATCTGTTTCGAACAATCCACTTTCTTCATATTCTTCCGTGTCTGCAGCTTCTCCTTCATCTTCCTCTTCTTCCTCTTCTTCCTCTTCACACGTTGCTGGGCAGTCTTGGAGTTTTATACTGTCCTTGTTTTCCAATGTAATCTCCTTAACTGCTTCATTTATCCCTGTAATACCTGTGTTGTGATATGTATCTACCCATCCCCCATCACCATCATCTTCTTCAATGATAGCGTCCAATTCATTTGAATGTTCCATCAGTTTGCAGCGTTTGTAGCATGGCACATTTCTGGTTATCAGAAATTGTTTGCCTGTTGGTAGGTATGCCTTCACTTTTAATTCCTCTCCTGTTGCCCATTGCATGTTGGACAGTGGTGGACTAAGTGATCTCCAGCTGCCACAAACTCTTCTGGGGTGATTACACCTGTTTCCTTAAATTTTGATTCCTTGAGCCCCGGGGTCAGGTACTCGGCAGCTTCCAGCGCCTTTCCCTTCACCCTGTTAATCACATTGTGCATCCTGGGGCCGGAGCGGGGGTCCCGCGATACGGTGGGGAGGGCAGCGGATTGGGACCACAGAGTCAATCAAGAATGTCCTCGAGGCTGACGATTTGCAGCGACATCCAGCCGGCGGCCCCCTAAGGGACGGGGATGCGGGGGAGGGGTGCCCCGCGATCCTTGCGTCCCTGGCGGCGCTGCCCTGGCGGCGCTCACCTGGCCCGAGGTACGGTGGCTGGGCCCGGGGAGAGCTGCGGGGAGAAGCGGCACACACGCTTCCCTTCGGCTTCTCGCGCACCCTTCGGTTCCCGTGCCTCTCACTCTCTCCTAATCTACTAATGTAACGAAATTGTTCAAAGTTTAAGAAGAAAACTCTGCATGGAAAAGTTTTTTTTTTTTTTGGTGGTGATCTTTGTATAAAAATAGCAAAACCCTGTTTACTAATTACAATTAAATAGGACATGAATGTATATAAAGTTCTTAATGGTACTGGGGATTGACCCAGGAGTATAGTACTACTGAGCTGCATCCCCAGCCCCTCTCCCCGTTGTCACCAATTTCTAGGTTACTCAGGCTGTTGAAATATTACATAATTATTTAAAAATGAGGTCTATAAGTCCTTTGTAAAGTGCTTCAGGTCTAAAAATAATGAAAAATTGAAAATGAAAACTGTTTCAGATTTTTAGATTTATTTATGCCCAAGTGGGTAGTAAAAATGCAGAGCATATAGTAGTGAAAAAGAAGTTATCTTAAGATAGGGTTTTTTTTTTTTTTTAAATTTTTTGGTTAGGTCTCACTGTGTAGCTGAGGCTGGCCTTGAGCTCACGGTATAGCTCAGGCTGGCTTCGAACTCACAGCAATCCTCCTGTCTCAGTCTTCCAAGCACTGAGATTACAGCAGTACACCATAGC
This sequence comes from Chinchilla lanigera, assembly GCF_000276665.1. Taxonomy (NCBI): domain Eukaryota; kingdom Metazoa; phylum Chordata; class Mammalia; order Rodentia; family Chinchillidae; genus Chinchilla; species Chinchilla lanigera. The sequence continues at coordinate 12,162,883 of NW_004955466.1, forward strand.
ACTCGGCTCTTTAAGAGAGCGTTAAATTTTGTAAAACTTTCTTTATAATTGAGAGAATCTGTTAGCCATTGGTTTTACAATAAAAAGTCAAAGGGCATGTTTTGCTGTTTGAATTTTGACAGATACTTAAGGAATACTAAAGAAAAAGCTGGACACTATGTTCTGTTGCAGGTATTACCCAATGTGGACATTGATAGTCCTTTAAACGGCAGTACCTCTGCCAGCTCGCCTCTGCCCAGTCCCGAGGGAGCACCTCTTCCTCCGCTGCGGACGTGCATACAGGTCTGGTATAGAGTTCTGTCTTCATTTCAGGAAGTAATGACTGTACAGTTTAATGTTATTCTGTGCAAAGCTTTCCACTATACTGGAAATGTGTTTTAGTAATTTAGGTTTTGAGGAAAAGGTTCACAGTGAATCTCAGATTGTTTATGAACTTGAAAAAGAAAGTCTGCTTCAGATCCTGCAAGGTATAAATATTCAGAAAGTGATAATCCTTACTGTAAGTTTTTGGTAACTTAAGTTGTGATTCCAATATGTGAAGAAAGAATTTTTCTTTTGTAAGGACTCTTATTTGCATAGGAATTGTAAGCTTCCTGATCGTGAATTTTTTAGTGACAACTAGAGTTCATGCTTTGGTTGTTACTGTCATCATCAGACTGTTACCATGATGCAAAACTATGCATTTACTCCTAGTATTTATTTGCTTCTGAATAATGAAGTTACGGTTTTAGTACGAAGCAAAATAATAGTGTAACTTACTCCACATTTTAGTTATTGTAAGCAAATTTGATCATGGAGGATAGCTTTAAAGAGAGGAAAAATACTAATACCCTCTCATGATTACAAATGATAAAATAGAACTGACCTTATGTGGTATCTGTACCTAATTTAAATTTTATTTATTTATTTTTCATACTGGGAATCAAACTCATGACCTTGTGCTTGACAGGCAGGCGTTGGGCCACTGAGCTGTATTCCTGGCCCATCTAATTTAAATTTTAACGAATAAGTTGTTTTTTGTTTTTTTTTTGCCGTAAGTTTATTGAGACATATAACAATATGTATTTTTTTTTTACTTTATCATTCTGCTTTCAGTGAGAGGCTGTTGAGGATTTTGTTACTGCATCTTTAGTGAGATCCGGATGTTAAATTTAAGAAATGACTTTTATATTTCAGACATATTTGATTCTGTATCTGTCAGAATTTTGATTCTGTATCTATCAGAATTCTGTATTTGTGAGTTTGTGTAAGTGTATATATATCTATAGCTGTGAACATTCTTTTTTTTTTTTTTTTGGCACCAGGAATATAACTCATGACCTCATGCTTGCCAGGCAAGCACTATGCCACTAAGCTATAGCCCCAGCCCTAAACAGTCTTCTTTATTTTATTTATTTGTTTTTTTGAGACAGGGTTTCGCTATGTATTCTAGGCTGGCCTTGAACTCACAGTAGTCCTCCTGCCTCAGCCTCCCAAGTGTTGGGAGTTATAGGCGTGAGCCATCATGCCTGCCTATTTATTTTAACTATAGAGAAAAGTCACTTTTATCTATCTGTTGATTCATTGATTTACACTGCATTTGTTGAAGGAGTCTTCTAAATATGAAGACTGAATTTCTTATAGCTAAATTGAATTTCTTTTTTTGGTACTGGGAATCCAACTCAGGACCTTGCATTTGCCAGGCAGGTGCTTGTGCCACTGAGCTACATCCCTGGCCCATAAAATTGAATTTCTAATAGCTATTGAAATGATAACCTAATGGTTTAAGTACAAACTTTTATTTCATTTACTAATTAATTGATTCTGAATAGGATAGTAAAATAAAAAGTGATGTATAATTACAAGTCTATGCTATATGTGAAAATATGATAAATATATGTAAATTTTAAAAGTTAAGCACAATAAAAATTTTCTTAAAATACTTTCTTAGACTCCAGAATTTATGAAGGTAGATGAAGAAGAGGTGAAGTTTCCAGGAACTAACTTTGATGAAGTAATTGATGTTATTCAGGTAACAAAGCTTTGAATCCATGAAAAATTTTCGGCTAGGACTTTTCTCAGTGGTTGAATATCTTTAGATTATCAATATTGTGTTACAGCACTTTGAGAGAGTTGCTTTTACTTTTAAGTTAAAGTATACTTTTATTTTAAAACATTGTGATGTTATTATTCTATAGTACATTGTTGTCTTCATCTCTATCATTCATTTCATTCAAATAATGATGTTTGTTTCCCACCTAGACTTTTTCCTGTTTCCTGCTTTCTTTTTTTCTTTTTTTGTTTTCTACCTCATCAGTCATTTCTTCACTCTGATAGTATTTATCCCTTGCAGTAATGGCAGTTTATATTGAGAAAAAAATTGTGATGGTACCGGGATCACAAATACAGAATTCTGACAGATACAGAATCAAAATTCTGATAGATACATTTTTCAGAATCCAAGGAAGATCCCCTATTTAAGACAGAGTTACAGACATAATAGAAATAAGAAATGGAGGGAAAAGGAGGAGGAAGTAAAGTACAAAAACTATAAGGAATGATCATAGACCATAGAAACGACTTGATTATTAATATCAGCAGTGTTCAGGGAAGATATGTTTTCATATTGTTTGAGTTTTGGAGCTAAGAACTACTTTTGTTAATTAGACATTAAATCTGTTTTTTAGTTAAATATTTTTATTTAAGGAATTTCACATGTAATTTCTTTAATACTCATCAAGGTCACTTTAATGAAGTTCTTTGTCTTCAAGATAGCCCTTTTAAAAAGAACTGATGCTTACTCCAGTCATTCTACCTGCTCTACGTGAGAATATAAAAGTAATTATATAGTCATCAGTGAGTTCTGGAGGCAGGCTAGGTTCTCTACTTATAAACTGGTTAGGAACTAAGAAGGGTAACAGTGTAGATTAACTAGGGAAAGTAAGTCTCCAGAGATCTAAGCGTGCTTGTAGTAAGCGTAAGAATTAACTAGGGAAAGTAAGCCTCCAGAAAGTAAGCAGGCCTTGTAGTAAGTGTAAGAATTCTAAATTTGGCTGTTGTAAATAATATTGCACAGTGTTCACCTCCTCAATGGAAGGTTCCCAACAGGTTGATTGCTAACAAGGTAGCAGACAGAAAACCTAGTGGGAAATTTTTTTATGGTCATGTCCGACGCAAATGAGAAACTTCATTCAGAAAGCCTTGGTAATGACTGACCATAGAAATTAAATCCTTTAGAATTTGCAGTTATGCAATATATTAACAGTATTTGTTCTTCTGTACGTCTTGTCATATGAGTATCAGATGGGTGCCACATGAGTGTTTTAAAGCAGGAAGTTTATTTATCTTTATATCCCTAAAGCCTAGTGAAGCTCCTTGTGAACCTGTGTATTTGGTGTGTGAGTGACAGGATCATTTGTAGAACTCACAGTGGATTTGGAGTTTAAGGACAAGGACTCTGACTCAAACTCTACATGGGATAGCTGTGGGCTTCATTTTTTTGTCTTTTTGAGACAGGGTCTTCCTATGCAGTGCAGGCTGGCCTTGGGCTCACTTTGTAGCCCAGGCTGGTCTCGAACTTGCAAGGATTCTCCTGCCTCAGCCTCCAGAGTGCTGGGATTATAGGCATGTGCCACCACGCCCGGGGGGCTTCATTTTTTCATGGGCCATTAAGGAGACTGAACTTTTTAAAGACGCGTATTGAATAATAGGTAAGGTGATGTCTCTGATTTGCTTAGTCTTGGTGACAGCGAGCTGCCCATCAGTTGGTAACTGTTGAAGTTAAAGAGTAGACCAAAAAATTCATGTTATTTATATACAACATATAGTACCTGGGAACTATTTTGTTTACTTTTAAAAACTATCACTTTTTGTAATGTTTTGAAATTTCAAATATTACTGTTTTTACCATGAAAAGATGATACAAAGAATGAATAAAGTGTCCTAACTGCATTTTTAATGTAAGTTATAGTGTTTTGCAAGAGCAAACAGCAAGCGTCTGTTAAATTTAATGTTTATGTTAATAATGTTTTATGTAGGAATAATTAAGTTTTCTAATTTGTTTTATGACTTTATATATGATGGATATTGGGTTTCTTTTTTATTTGTGTGTGCGCGCACGAGCGTAGGTAGTGCTGGGTGTGGGACCCAGGTCCTTGTGTGTGCTAGGCAAGTGCTGTACCAAGGGGTTGTTACTGTACCCCAGGACTGGGTTTTAAAAGGATAAAGTGATTGTAAAATTAATTAATTCTTCTTCAATATGATACATATAATTGATGTGTACTGTATGTTGTAATTAATGTGATACCACCTAATTAGAGATGCTCTTGAGTAATTTAGAAGTGTTGGTTAGTTCACTCACCTAGCTAAGTTCCCTGCTACATGTGGCACTCGGTAAATGTTGAACAGACACGAATGTAATAGTTTTGTTTCTGTTATTACCAGGAAGAGGAGAAATGTGATGAAATTCCAGAATGCTCTGAACCAATGCTGGAGTTTAACAGAAGCGTTAAAGTTGCTTCCACAAGATATAATGGTCCTCCATTCCCACCAGTTGTTTCAACTTCTCAGCCCACTGCTGATATTCTGGATAAAGTAATCGAGAGAAAAGAAACATTAGAAAATCACTTAATTCAGTGGTGAGTTTACAGTGGTGTTGGTGTGAACAGAATCACAGTAACATAAATTAAAAGTATGATTTTAGGTGAAAATCTTCCTTGTCTTCCTTTGTTTATTGAATGTATCCTTTGCTAGAGTCCCTGGGAACTACTTGTTGGAGGCATTGGTTTTTGTCCTTGAGTACTTGTGCTTAGGCTCGCTGCTGTGGCAGAGGCTGCTGTTGAGTCTCAAGCCTTACCAGTGTGCTGTTCGTTAGTCTAGTGATTCACTTTCTGAAATTTATCCTAAGGAAATACTTAGGATTCTGCTGTTAGACCATAAAATACCTAGCACTAAAAACAAGGCACTGATGTAAGTTTGTTATACGTCTACATTAGTAAGTCTAATACTCAGTTGTTTATGTGCATGTGAGTAGGAGAAGAATCTCATTATATCCCTGCTTTTACTTGTGAGAAATCTTAAGGAAGCTGAGGAAGAAATGAAACAACTAAATAGGAATTGTTATTAAATTTAGATCTGGAAGAGTATTTTATGATACTGAAAGATATTAATAATATGCTTATGGATATGGAGTAGGATATGAAGTAGGATACTAACAGTGGATCTAACAATCTGTTTCTAAGGCCTTACTCAAAAATAAATGTACACAGATTGAAAGTTTGGAAACATGTACATCAAATTGTTAACTGTGTTTATCCCTGAATCTAAGTTATGCATTAGCCTTATCAAATTAAAGAGACTTTTATATAGTTTCTAGATTTTCTTTTTCTTTTCTTTTTTGGGGGCAAGGGAGATAGCGCCTTACTGTATGATTCAGGCTGGCCTTGAACTCACTATGTTGCCGTGGCAGGCCTCCTGCCTCAGCTCTCAAGTGCTGGGATTCTAGGTGTGTACCACCATGCCTGGCATATATTTTCTGAATTTTCTACAATGATGTCTATCTTTTATATGGTAATTTATAAGAAGTCTATTAACTATTCTAGAGAAATGTACAAAAGAAAATCTATTCTTTCTCCTTTTCCCTTTCTCTTCCCCTTGCTGAAAATGACCTTGGAAATAATTTTTAAAAACCTTTTTAGAAGAAAACTACCCTATATTTTAGTCGATATATTTATTTCCTTGAGAATGCAGCTGGGGAATTTTTTCCTAGCTCTGACATACTGTAATAGGGTTTTATATGAGGTGTGCTTGAAAGTACTGCATTTTTAAATAAAACAATTACTGTAGTAAAAGACAAATTGCCATTAAACTCTCTCAAAATACTCCCTCTCACTTGGCATACACTTATCCTATGGTTCTTGCCATTCTTGACGCAGCTCTGGAAGTCCCCTTTTGTGAGTGTCTTTAGTTACACTGTCATGGCTGCCTTGATGTCCTTAATTAATTAAAAATATTTATCTTCCATGGTCATTTTAATTTTGGAGAAGAGTCAGAAGGCTTACAGTGCCAGATCTGGTGCATGAGGTGGACAAAGACACACTATAATGTTTTTATGAGCCTGCCTTTCCGGTGGGTGACACCGGCAGCAGCATTCCTTCAGTTTTTGATCATACTTTGTAAGGACACTCATGAAAGAGGACTTCAGAACTGCTTCAAAAGGTGGTGAGAATAATGGGATATGTTCTAAGTGAGGGTGAGTCTCTTAAGGGGGATTAATAGCAGTGTGTCTTTTGCTGTAATAAATATTTAAATTTAAATGTTCACAGTATTTTTGATCTTCCCTTGTGATCACAGAGTGGGAATCACACCTTTTAGGTACATGATGTGCCAGATAGTTTTTGACCTAACTCCTTGAATTTAAGGATCCTGTTAAGCTTCTCATTAGACTAATAGAAAAGATATTAATTTAATTTGTCTTCATGAAGTATTTCCTACAGGGAGATTGTTTTTTGGGGTTTATCCTCTTAGAATATTTGTTCTTTTTCTTCTTTCTAGATGCACCTTTCTGATGACTGCTTTCACATGTAAATACTTGTGCCTCTGGGTAAAGGTTATTCTTAAGGGTGATATGTCTAGCGTTTTATGCATTTCAACCAAATTTAGGATTCTTTAACTTGTATCCCTCCAGGGTGGAACAAGAAATAATGTCAAGAATTATCTCTGGGCACTTTCCAGTCCCCTCGCAGACCAGACTTCCTGCCAGTGTCTCAGTCAGTGAGGCCAGTGAGCCATCAACTCCTGACATCGGTAAGTGGAATGAGGTCTGTTGTTGGTGTCGTTAAAGGATAACATTTTAACCTGACTTTCTGTACGCCTGTAAACCCACCTACTCAGGAGGCTGAGGCTAGAGGTTCTCAAGCTTGAGGCTAGCCTCAGCAACTTAGTGAGACCCTGCTTCAATAAGAATATTTAGAAAGGACTGGGATGTAGCTCAGTGGTAGAGCACTTGTGTAGCCTGTGTGAGGACCTGCGTTCCATCCCCAGTAGGGCAAAACCAAAGCAAAACCAAAAAACAAAGCCAACAACAAAACAAAAAAACCCTTGTAGTTTATTGGAGATTTATGTAGCTCAGAGGTCCAGTAGCTGACAAAGGATAAGGCCTGCCTTGCTGCCTTCCAGTCTCACTGTCTGGTCCTGCCCTGTGCAGAGACCAGGTCTCCCCGCCTTTCATCCCTTCTCCGTGGTAGGAACTAGGTCTCCCTCAGGCCTTCGTCAGTCTATATGGTTCTCAGGGTTGACACTGTTTCTCCTTTCGTTGTGAGTCTTTCTATTTTTATTTTAAAGAGAAAAGAACAGAACCAAAATAACAAAAATACAGACAAAAAACACCACAAAAACAATAAAAACAATACAAAATTTCAAAACAAGATGATAGGAAATTAACAGTGGTTGTTGTGTTACATATTGTTGTCTTCAAAGTAGTTGTTCAGATTACCAGATACAGGCATACAAGATTGATCAATTAAACATTAACTGTTCCTTTCAATAAACTAATAAAAATTAGTAGTACAGTTAGCTTAGCTATTTTGTGTATATATATATATATTTTTTTTTTTTCTTCCTTTTTTCTTTTTTTTCTCCTTTCCCTCATCCCAGTTCTTTCCTTTTGAGCAGTTTCTTTCCCATTCACAATATCTACTGTACCTTTCAGATTTTATTTACTCTTTCAGGTTCTTACTCTAGGGAGACAATATGATGTTTACACATGTGAGTCTGATTTATTTCACTTATGAGCATGGTCTCTAATTGCATCCATTCACATATAAAAGCCTCAAGTTTATCTTTCCTTATAGCTGAGTAATATTCCATTGTATAAAAATACCACATCTTTTTTATTCATTCCTCAGTTGATAGGCATTTGGGTTGTTTCCAAGATTCAGCACTGTGTAAGAACTCCATATTTTCTACATCTCCAACATCGCTGGTATTGTCAGTGGTTTTATTCTAGCCATTCTGTTGTGGGTGGCGACAGTGCACCCACTGTGGTTTTTATTTGCATTTTCTTAGGTACACTAGTGAGAGTAATTGTTAGTGATGACTGATGGTGCTGTAGAGATTTTTGTGGGTTTATCTGCCATCTATATATTTACTTTGGAGAAATGTTTCAAATCTTGTGCTCACTTTTAACTTGAGATTTATGTGTTTATACTGTTGACCTATATAAGTTCTTTATTCTTGATAAAAGTTCTGGGTATGTGTGTTGGAAATACATTCTGGTTTGTGTCTTGCCTTTTGGCTTTCTCAATATTACCTTTTGAAGGGCAAAAGATTATTATTGTTATTTTTTTGGGTACTGGGAATCAAACTCAGGACCTCGTGCTTGCTAGGTAGGCACTGTGTTATTGAGCTGTATCCCTGACCCCTAAGGTTATTTTTTTGATATGGGCTCTCACGATGTAGTTCAGGGTGGGCTTGAGCTCACTGTAGCCCAGGTTGGCATTTGCTCCCATGTCTGGCTCCCCAAAAGATTAATTTTTTTTGTTAGTTTGTTTTTTTTCTGGTACCGGGAATTGAACTCATGACCTTGTGCTTGCCAGGCAGGCACGGTGCCGCTGAGCTAAATCCCCAGCCCCCAAAAGATTAATTTTTTTTTTTTTTTGGTTTTTCTCCGGTACTGGGAACCAAACTCACGACCTTGCGCTTGCCAGGCAGGCGCTTTTGCCGCTGAGCTAAATCCCCAGCCCCCAAAAGATTAATTTTGATGAAGTCTAATTTACCATTTTTTTCTTTTATAGTCTGTCAATCTTTTACGCATACTACTTAAATCTTTGCCTAACTTGAAGTCATTAAGATTTTCTTTTTTTTCCCTAGAACATGTGATTTTAGAGTATGCGTTTTAGGTCAATAGCCCTGCTCTCTGTGCCTAGGGATCACACCTAGGGGCCTCATGCCTGCTGTGCACATGCTCAGCCCCATGCCACACTTCCAGCTCCTGTGTGGCATAATTGGAGTTGAATGTTGTATGTGGGTGAAGTAAGGATTAAGATTCCTTTTCTTTTTTTGCATATGAATTACTAATTCCACTATTTGTTGAAAAGATTATTCTTTCTCTGTTGAACTCCTTTGACTCTTTTGTTGAAAATTAATTGGCTAAATATGTACAGCTCTGTTTGTGGACTTTCTGTTTGCCCCATTCATTTACAAGTTTTTCTTTATGCTAATGGCACACTTGATTGTATAATTTAATAATAAAGAAATTGAGAGAGTTAAGTTTTCCAACTTTTGGGGGAGTAATATTTCTATGAATCATTACGTGTACTTTTTCCTTCTTTCCAGTTTGAGAATAATCTCCTCTTCCCCCTTTCCTGTGCTCTTACTTTCTTATGCCCACTTTCTGTTCTGTGCAGGTTGGTTTTCTACCCTGTGCTTCAATAAACTTCTTCCTCAGAGCATTTTTCAAACCTTTACTAGAATGGGAGCTGTTGAACACCTCTAATTCTTAGAGTTCCATAGGTTTTTGGCTTCCGTTATGCTTCATTCTGTTCTACTTGCTGTCTTTTTTAGCTTGAAGACTTTCATTTTTTTCATTTTATTTTCTGGTAGCTGAAGAAAATTATTTCCCAAATTCCTGTGTTCTTCTTTTTTGTCTGTTTTTCCAGTTTCTTCTTACTATTGGTTATCTTGTGTTAGTTGGTGACTTCTAGGCCAACCCTGAATTATAAACTTATAGTTCTGCCTGCTGATGAATATTCTACATGATGGTCTCCTGGCATCCCAAATTTGGCATGTCCAAAATGTGTCTCATTTGTCTACCCGTGCCTGCTCTTCCTCTGCTCTCTATTTCTGTCAGTGATAGTACAATTTCCCCAGCAGCCAACCTGCAAAGCCTTGGAGTTACTGTTTTTATAATCATTGTCATCATAATAATAACTGTGTTTCTGTTGTTGTGCTCCTCTTCCATCCCCACTCATGACAACTTGCATCTCAGCTCCATGTATTTTATTGTTGCCTTTGGCTACTTGTTCCTATGTAATACAGTTGTCATCTGTCCTCCCACTGCTGCTGCCTCAGGTTTTCTTTCATCATCTTATTTTTTCAAGGAAAGAAAAAAAACGACCAACACAGTCACAAGAAAATTGATGTGTTTCTTGATTAAAATTTTAAAATGTTTTCACATTGGATATTTACATCCTGTTTTGTTTTTCTCTGCTTTTGTCTTGCCAGTATGTGGGGAGGGGTTTTGGGCTTTATGACTGAGATTTTTTGGTCATGCCAAAACAGTTATGGAAATAAAAAAGGGGTGTCTGGGGTTATTTTGTGCAACATTAAGTTTGGGGTTTTGAAAATCTCTGCTATGGTGACTGCAGAGTAAATTGCTATCACCCCTAATGAGTGATCCCAGACACCGGTATCCCCTGTTAGAGAATTCTGCCTGTTGCCGCCACCCTTGTACTACCAAAAGTATCTATTTGATTATACAGATTGTTGCTCACAGATTTCCACACAGAGCTTTAGAAATACCATTTAAATTCAGTAAAGTCCCTAAAGGAATTTTTACTTAAGTTTTTATAATTCATGTAAGTGAATTATTTGCAACCCAGTGGCAAATTAATATTGCTGTAAAGTACATACTAGTACCAGGCACCAAAACTGCTACAGATGTCTGGAGACATTTGGCCTCTAATATTAATAAGTGGTGTGTCTGAGACTAGAGGGAAGGAAACTTTGTCTCTTACTTATTGTGTCCTTGTACTTTTGACCAAGACTGGCGATACGATTTGTTTTCAGATAGGACATTGAATATGGATGCAAATCCTTTTTATTATTAAATTCTTCAGTGGTGGGAAAGAGGCTGTATAAATATTCATCTGTATGGCTCCCCTTTTGGTTTGTTGAGAGAGGATGTTCATTATTCATATTGCTATTTTAGTCTCTCTGACTGTAAGTAGGTATATTTGTATTTTCATTTTGACTCCATCTTCTGCCTGCATATACACCTATACTGCCATCTGTAAAAATGTGAGCACTAAGGCTTAGAAGACTAGTGTGTTTCTTGCCCACTTATTCTGAAAATCTTCTGTTTGTAGTGGAAGGAACCTGTGGTGGTGCCCTCCAGCTTTTTGTTGACGCAGGCGTTCCTGTGAGTTCAGACACGATCAGGTGTTTGGTGAATGATGCTCTTGCTGAGACCATTGCTGGCATGCTAGGCGACAGGGAATCGAAGAAGCAAGGTCCTGGCGCTGCAGATGTTCCTGCTGATGTCTCAACAAGTGAAACGCCCTTGCTGGTAGGAGTGACTTACACTTCTGGGAATTATTGACATAGTTATTAGAGAATAATAAAATAGATACATTGTAAGCTGCATGTCATCAGATCATGGTTTATGGTAGAATTTTATTCCTTATCAGTGTAATGAAAGTAACATTTTCCCTAAAATATTCAAGTCTGCAGAAAAGTTAAAAATATGACACATTGATAAAAACACAAAGCAACAAAAGCATGCTTTACCTATATTTCACAATTGATGGCGTTTCTGGCACATTTAAAAACCTGTCTTTTGACCCGGCATGGTGGTGCACACCTGTAATCCCAGCACTTGGGAGGCTGAGGCAGGAAGATTGCATGAGTTTTGAGCCCAGCTTGGGCCATATAGTGAGTTCAAGGCCAGCCTGAACTATATGTAGTGTGACCCTGTCTCAAAACAAACAAAAAACCTGTCTTTCTATGTTACAACCTAGATACCCTTTAAAAACCATTTGGGAGTTGCAGATATCATGATACTTTACTTCGGAACCATTGAGAGTACCAACTAAGAATGAGATACTTTCTTATACAACCAAAATCCCATTTTAATACCTTCCAAATTTAATGTTGATATGTTAATAATATAGAATTGGAGACCATATTCAGATTTCCCCAGTGGTCCCCAAAATGTCCTGTTTTTAAGTAAACATTCAAGATATAGCCAAGGACTTTATGTTGCTTTAGATGATTTCATAAAATGATACTTTAAACTTTGAAAGAAACTGTATTTCAAGTACATTGATTATTGTATTATTGTATCATTGACCACCCTTACTATGTTAAGTATTATTTCTAACCAGTTGTAGCACCCTGAAATCACACAAATCTGAAATTTACTCTATTAGCAGCTGTTGAAAATTCTGTAGTTTCTTCAGGTTGTACAGATGATGGAAACCTCATTTTCCATAGGTGAAGCAGGTAAACGGACCTACTTGGTACTTAAACCTAAAGCCCCGTATCTGACTCTCGTGGAGGTTGCTGTGACTGTGGTGAGAGTGCCCAGACCGGTGCTGCTTCAGCTCCTGGGGGACCTGGGCAGCACGGATGCAGTCCGGGGCATGGCTTTGTGCCAGTCAGCTTAGTTTTTGGCTCACATGCTGCCCGTACTTCCTCTTTTTTGGTTGTACATGATATATCTTGATTCTTTTTTCCCATTCCCCTCCACTCCCTTCAACCCCTTTTCCCCTCCTTATTTACAAAAGCTTTGTTTCCCTTTTTTCTTCGATTTTTCTCTTGTCCCTTCTCCACTTTCACCCTCACCCCTTCCTTATTTGAACATTTTCTTCCCATTTCCCAGTATCTGTTACACATTTTGGTCCTTATTTATACTTTCAATTTCTCACACCAGAGCAACAATGCAGTATTTAAATATGTGTGTCTGATTTATTTCACTTAGAGTATGATCTTAAGGTGTATCTATTTAGCTAGAAATGCCTCAAGTTTATCCTTCTTTATGGCTGAGTAGTACTCCACTGTATTAAAAAACCACATCTTTATCCATTCTCCAGTTGATAGGTATTTCAGCTGTTTCCAAGATTTGGTTATTACAGACTGTGCTGCTGTAAAGATGGGTGGCTACACATACTTGCATGAGGGTGATTGAATGATAAAATTTGGAAAATCAGTATAAATAAGCTACTAATATATTTGTTAAGAGCATGGGCTCTGGAGTTGGTAAGACCTGAATTTGCTTCCTTAGGTGTGTCCTTTAATCTTATCTTTATAATACAGGTAGAATGTCTAACGATGTATAAGACCTTGAGTTTACTAAAGTCTGCTTACTGAATATCTGGTAGAGCAAGACTTCCTCCATTGATTTATTGTTTATCTTCAGAATTGTCATGAGTTTTCTTGTTTTTTGTCTTAATATATTTGGTTAAATATATATATATATATATATATATATATTGTTTTGTTT
>NW_004955466.1:12176180-12219463 GCF_000276665.1 Chinchilla lanigera
GGTCAAATTTATTTTAAAATCAATGTCTGGGTTTTTGATTTTTAAGATAGAACTTTGCTGTATTGCCTAGGCTTGTCTGGAACTCTTGAATGCTGGGGTTGAGTGATCCTCAAGTAGCTGAGACTAAGGCATGTGCCACCATGCCCAATTCTTTGAAAATTAATTTTGAGTTCCATTAAACATCATTTTGGGCTTGTTAATTAATGGAAACTAATCTGATTTTGGCTGGCTTAGTTTGGAAACGATATCTTTATGATACTGTGTCTTCCTGAGGTGGTCATATGAGGTTTTGTGAAAGGTTAATGAGGTGAGAGCTGTAAAAGGTTAATCTAATAGCTAGAATTCAGTGAATACTCAGTAACTTAAATCCGTCATCATCTCTTCTCAATACTGGAATACCTTAAGATCCTCTCCTGAATAGTCAAAGGTTTATATAGTCAAGAAGGGAAAAAATCCATTATATTTCATTTTTAAATTAAAATTAAAATTTTTAATTATCACACAGCATTAAAGAATTTTAATGTTTCATGTCTTAAATTATACATTATGATTTGCAATTCATAATACAGAAAATTATAATTTGCAATTCATAATACAGAAAAAGGCTAATCACCCTAAAGACTTTTTAGAATAAGAAGAAAAAGTCAAATAATGTATTTTATAAATTGACAAAGGACACACACACAAAATACAAATTGTCCATCTACAGAAAAAAAGTGGTCATCCTCACTGATAGTAAAAGTTCACAGGAGTTCCATTTTTACTGATCAAAACTCTCATAGAAGTTTGGTGACACCTTGTTCGTTAAACCTTTGGGGAAATAGGCATTGTCATCCCTTCTAGTGGTAATATAAAAGAGTACCCTGCTGTAGAGGGAAATTTGGCAATATCCATTCAAATTAAAACATAGCCCTGTGATCAAGCAGGCCCACTTGTAGGAATTTATTCCATTGATAAATCTATATACATGTGCAATGACTTAAAAGAATTTGGTAACTGAGGAAGGGAAATAGATAGAAAGATCACAGCAGGAGACTTAATTTTCACTGTCATTATTTTTTACGTTGTAAATTTTGAACCATCCAGTGATTCACTATTCAACAAATTACCGTTAAAATGTTTCTGTTTTTCCTTCCCTAGTACTTGCCATCCCTCTGTGGTCTTTCTCTCTCCTCACCCCACCCTCACTTTTTCTTATCATTCCCTTGCTACATGCAGTTCCTTAGTGCTGAAGGGCTGGTTTTTGATGTCTTGCCAGCTGAAGATGCTGCTTTCCTGTCATGTGCTGGTCCTGGGTTTGTGGCTGGCTCTGCCCTTCAGCTGTGTCTGTTGAATCTTCCTGTCTGCACTGGAAGAGAGTACCTACTCTTCGGGGCCTGCTTCCGAGGTCCAGTGCTTCCTGCATGCTGGTCTTACCCTAGCAGCTGGATACTTAAGAGCCGGGGTACTCAAGGCTCCTTTCCTGTTATTTTGCCCATGCTTTTAATTTCTGTGTAGCATATGAATGCACTCACGTTATTGTTCCAAATTACTTTTAATTGGTGTTCATAAACACCATTTGACTTGTTTTCCTAACTTGTTTTAGACAAGAATATGTACTCCAGTGGCTACTCCACAGCCTACGCCTCCTTGCTCCCCTTTGGCACCTCCTGAAGAGTGCATGCTGGTGAAGACGCCTGATTCTTCTCCCTGTGGTTCATATCATGATGTTGCTTTTGTGATGAAAGAAATCTCTGCTAAAAATGGTAAAGACCTTATTTATTAAAATTTCATGACTTGTATTGTGTGATGCCCTCTCTCTCTCTAATTTTTTTTTTTTTGAGACAGGGTCTTGCTATGCATTTCATGCTGGCCTTGAACTCACTTTTTAGCCCAGGCTGACCTTGAACTCCCTCTGTGATCCTCCTGCCTCAGCCTCCTGGGTGCTGGGATTGTATAGGTGTGCACCGCCATGCCTGGAAAGATGCTTTATATATCATACATACTTGTTGCATACTAGGTGTAAGTCAGTGGTAGCAAACCTATTGCACTTGTGCCACAGCCAGGTATTTGTTACCACTGAAAGCTCTAGAAGGTTCCCCATCACTCGTTTAAGTCATTTCTCTCACAAGGAAAGCAAAGGGTTTGCTGCCACTTGTCTAGTGTGTGCTGCTATAACGGCATACCACAGAGTGGGTCATTTATTTTTTATTTTGTTTTACTTTATTTTATTTTACTTTATATTTTTTGTACCATGAATCAAACTCAGGACTCCGTGCTTGCCAGGTAGGCGCCGTGCCGCTGAGCCATATCCTAGGCCCTTAGCTTGGGTAATTTATATAGAAAAGAATTTACATCTTACAGCTCGAGTCTGGAAGTCCAGGATTGAGGGCCTGCACCTGGGGAGAGCCTTGTTGATCTGGCATCAGTAGGAGGACAGGAGCCTGCGAGTTGGAGACTCTTAGAGAGCCACTGAGACCTGAGACCCCAGGCCTCATGTCCTCATCTGACCCGGTTAGCTTGCAGCGGTCTTCCTCCAAATAGTATCACCATGGGGGTTAGGGGACACAGGAACCCATAGTGCCTCTTCTTAAAGTATATAATTTAAGACACGTGTAGGTGACTACATATGTGGTGGTATGAATAGTCCTGTCTTTTCAAGGTTATTTTCTTATACTTTACTAAAAATTAACTTAGGAATTTTCTCGTTATGGCCATCACTATGATCGTTATTATTGTTATTGCCGCTGCTTTATGTCAAAATAGCAAGTACTTTCTGAGCACTATGTTTTGCCTTTCTGTAGAGTAGCTACTGACTTTCATCTTTTTTCTTTCTTTTAAAAAAGAGAAATCTTTAGGAAATGATATGCCTGCCATCACACATGTTAATACTCCTGCAGTTACCCCAGCTGCCACACCTCCTCCAGCAGCAGCTCTTACGCCAAGTTTGTCAGAGATTTCCATTGATAAGTTGAAGATATCATGCCTGGAGCTTCCCAAGCCATGGGGGGATAGAGACCTCCCATTGGAGGAAGAGAACCCTCACTGTCTTCAAGAGGAACTTCCTTACCCAAGAGCACTGTAGGTGAAAACACAGTTGTCCTCTGTATCTGGGGATTTTGGATCTGGGACCTTCCCCCCAAATCCGTACTTACTGAAGTGCCTTATGTACAGTGGTACAATGTTTATGTATAATCTGCATAGTCCTTCCATATATTTTAGGTCATTTCAAATTACTTCCAATATGTAATTCAATGTAAATGCTCTGTAAAGAATCGTTATATTGTGTTGTTTAGGAAATAATGACAAGGTTTTTTTTTCACCAAATATTTTCCATCTGTAGTTGGAGGAATTATAGATGTGGAATCTGAATGTGGAGGGCCAACTCCATTCACTTTTAGTAACTGTACATTCCAATTTATGTGACACATTACAATAGAAACAAGAGACAAAGCTGTGCGTGGTGGTGCACATCTGTAATCCCAGCACTTGGGAGGCTGAGGCAGGAGGAACGCCACAAGTTCGAGGCCAGCCTGGACTACATAGTGAGTTCAAGGCCATCCTGGCTCAAAAAGACAAAAAAAAAAAAAAAACAAAAAGAAATGACAAACAATGATTTTTAAACCCTAACTATACTTTAGGAAGAAGTTTTATAAATTTTAAGTTTTTTAAAAATTTTAATCAAATTTATTTATATCTTTTTATTTTAAAAGGATTGAAACAGAGAAGAAAGACACTTATCAGATTGTTAATAAAATTAAAAGTGATTTTTCCCTAATGTAGCTCATCATTTACTATGATCAGTTAACTTTTAAATTACTATATATCCCATGTAGATTTACTTTTTAGCTAGGAGAGCTTTCAGGATGGTTTATGATTAATGCATAAAAACAGTTCTAGAAAAATGAGTCTTGGTAATTATAATAGTGTAGATCCTAGAAATACTTTGCTAGAGGAGATATAGTACCTGTTTTTTATCTAAAAATAGAGTCCTTCAGTGAGCTAGTAAATTTAGAATAACATCTTTACCTCCTCAGGGTGATGTCTGTGGCGAAGGACGAAGAACCTGAGAGTGTGGACTCTCCGGCTCAGCCTGCTCCTGCAGAACCGGTTCCCTTCACCCCGCTACCTGCGGGCACCGAGGCCCCTGCCTCCTTGCGGATGCCGAGCTCCAGCTCGTCCACACTGGAGAGCACACTGAGCATCACTGTCACCGACGCGGAGACTCTAGACAGGCCCATCTCAGAAGGGGAGGTTGTGTTCAGTTGCGGTCAAAGATTGGCTCCCAAGAGTGAGTCACCCTATATTACTTGGTTTCACTGTTAGATTATGATAATTCCCTTAGTGATATTTTCCTGTTTAAAGTGTTTTTACTTACTTGCAAAGATCTAATATGATATAGCAGAGAAAAGTGGGGCCTGTGCACATTAGTTAGCATTGGTTAGTTTTGGAAAGTACACCGCACTTCATAGCCCTGCCCTCTAGGGGTATTATTCATAGTTTGAGGTGCACCCTTCCAGGCTTCTTAAAGTGTGCATATGTAGACACCTAAATCCGAGGATGTACATTTGGATTTAAAATAGAATCTTCCTTCACATGCTGTTGGGAAACTACATCATTTTGAAAATGGCTGTATGGTCTCTGCAGCCAGTGCCTGAGGGGAGGGCTTCTAGATGGTTTTTCGTGTTCCCAGACTACACACAACTTTAATGAGCATCCTTCATGCACTTGCCTGATAACTCCTAGACAGCTGCCTAGATGTGGGATTGCTGAGTCAGACCAGGCACCTGTAAAATACTGTTACACTGCCAGCATGCTTTCTGAAATATTAATCAGCTTTTAATCAGTTTAAATAACATTAACAATATATAGGAATGCTGATTTCTCAATTTTATAGCTACAGTGCTATCTGTACAATTTTTAGAAGTTTCTGGTAGTGCCAGGTGTGGTGGCACACGCCTGTAATCCCAGCACTCTGGAAGCTGGAGGGTCACTGCAAGTTTGAGGCCAGCCTGGGCTACATAGTGAGTCCAAGGTCAGCCTGAAGGTACATAGTGAGACCCTGTCTCAAAAAGAAAAATTTGTTTCTACAAGCTGTTAGGTGAAAGAAAAATCTCATGTGTTTTAAACTGCATTTTTAAAAAAAACCCATGAGATTGAGTAGTTTGTGTATTATTTGTTTATGAACTGTGGCAGTATTTCTATTGCAGAAGATTAAATGTGGCTTTCTGGTCAGATTGCTTAGTAAGTTTGTTTTTATTTTTTTTCTCTAAATTTTTACTTTTTTATTTTAGTGTTAGGAGGTGGAGAGCTTTATCTGACAACCCTAAATGATAGCTTCTCCAGTACTCTGCACGATGCCCTGGAAATGGTAAGGAGTGACTGGCGTCAGCGTTGAATTCTCACAGGAAGGACGTCTTCGTGAACTTACTGCCACTGACCTTGTTTTTTCTCACTTGTTTGAGTTACAGACAAAACAGTTACTAAAATGTCCATGAAAGGATTTAGGGTTTCTTGTGTATTTCCTTGTGTTATCTCCTCATAGTAGTGAGAATGAAATTATTAATCTCTGAGGTTCCAGCTGTTGAAAAATAATACTTAATGTAATTAGGTATTGAACTCCATCGAAATGTAAACTGCCGCCTTGATACGCTGTCTGTATAATTTATACTCATTTTCATTTTTATTAATTTTTTGTTTTTTTTTTTCTGTCCCAGCTTGAACCCAGGGCTTTGCACATATGAGACCACCTCTCCAGTCCTTTAATATTTTGAGCAGAATCTTAGCAGTTTTTAACCAACGCTTCTATAATTTGTTTTTCCCTAACCATGATTATAATTCTTCGTGCTAATAAGCATGAAAATTCAGTGGCCTTAAACAGAAAAATTGAAATTGGATCCGGAGATACTAGTCCTTCTTCCTAGTTATTCTCTAGCACCACAGAAGAAAAAGATAGATGTTTTAAAATGTCATCTATTTATACAGACGTATATAATGTAAATATCCTATAGAAATGATAGTAAGATTTTCTTTTGAAACACTTAGGAACAGAAAGCTTTACTTCTGTATGTTTTCAAAAGCCTAAGCAAGTATCACCAACAACAGATGCTGAGCTAAGCAGTGCTGTTATTGTTGCTCTTTTTAAAAATGTTATTTCACAAATGAATAAGAAGATATTTCATAAGTTTTTGATTGATTTTATTTGAAGAGGATTCTTTTTCTTTTTGTCCTCTTTGCAGCATTAGGCATTAAACCCAGGAGGGCCTTTGATACGTCTCCAGCTCTTCCTCATTTTGAGACGGGCTTATTTCGTCACTTACCAGGCTTGCTTGACTTGCAGGGCCCCCACCTCCCCCGACTTTCAGAGTGCTGGGGTTAACAAGTGTGCACCACCATGCCTGGCTGCAGGGGTAATTTTTTAAAAACAGTAATTATTTATTGAGTTCATTGTAAAGAGAGGGCAGTCATTTTTTGTGAAATAACATGGGAAGAAGGTATAAATGGAATATTTTTATTTTCAGGGGTGCTGGAGCATTATATCAACACTTGGCCTAACGTGTGATTATCGCATTTTTATCCATTCTTAGAACTTCATCTGGTGGCAGTACATATTTATATTTAAATTTCCTTGTTTTCTTTTTTTTCCTTTGGTACTGGGGTTTGAACTCAGGACTTTGCGCTTGCCAGGCAGGCACTTATGCCACTGAGCTATATCCCCAGCCCCAATTTCTTGAAATAACTAAACTGAACTAGGACTAAATGATAACATTTCCTTTTTTAAATGTGAAATTTTCTAATTTTCATATTTTTATTGTAATTTTATTCTAATAGAATTTTTATTGTATTTTATTCTAATAGAAGCAAATACAAAAGTATAATCTGGAAAAGTCCAGAGTAACTTCAAGAAATGTACCATTAGTAGTTTATATATAGTTAAGGTATATGTAATCCAGCTAATAACTTTATTTTATTAAAGACAAAGTGAATACCGTGAGTGAATTTAAGGTCATGTTCATACTTGTTTGCATAGGTGAGTCCAGTGTGACTGTGAGGGGCAGAGAGTCCCTCATTTTTGGGACAGGTCTCTTGTTGAGGCACAGTGAACTTAGCCAGTGGAAGCTCTCGCTAGCCTGTTCCTCGCCAAGGGCGGGTATCAGCACAGAGGCAAGGGGGCGTTGAAGGCTGCGCCTGCCCTCACGTTCTTCTGCAGGTTTCATTTTTGTCTGTGACCCGGGTTGCACTATTCTGGGGTGTTCCCCGCATTGCCGTGCTGAGGTGTACTTACTTTGTGCACTGTTTAAACATGAAATGGGAAAGCTGAGACAAAATACCCAACACCAAAATTAAAGAAGGAAAGGTTTATTTAGCTCACAGTTTGTGGAGGTTTCAGTCTATAATCAGCTGGCTCCAAGGCAGAGTGGCACATGACACAGGGGTAACGGTCCAAGGCGGCACAAGACAGCAAAAGCAGCAAGAGCAAAAGTGGGGGAAAGCAGCGTCTTTCTCTCCTTATACTGTTGACTATCTGCCCACATCCACACCATCTCCTGCCCTCTTCTTCCACTGAAGCTCCAGGATTTTTTTGGTTTTTTGAGACAGGGTTTTGCTATGCAGTTCAGGCTGGTCTTGAATTTACTTTGTAGCACAGGCTGCCCTTGAAGTCATAGTGATCCTCCTGCCTCAGCCTCCGGAGTGCTAGGATTACAGGCGTGTGCTACCACACCCAGCTTGAATCTCCATTGTTAATGTTACCAAATTACTCTAAAGTGTTGTTTATATATGATGCAAATTTAGCACTTTTATTATACAAAGTGTATGTAAGAACTAAATGAAAATAAAGCCCTCACTTTCAGCTGGGTATTATGGCACATGCCTGTAATCCAGCCCTCTGGGAGACTGATGCAGGAGGGTTGTAAATTGAAGCTCAGCCTGGGCCATTTAGTGACTTTATGGAACTCTAAGCAGTGCTGGTATTCTCTCTAGTCTTTAAAACGTTGTGTCTCAAAAAGAAGCGGGGGAGCTGGGGATGTAACTTAGTGCAAAGGCCCTGGATTCAGTCTCTAGCGTGTGTATGCGCGCGCTCACACACACACACACGCACGCACACACACGCACACGCACACGCGCACTCATCTTCCTCACACACGCTCATCTTCCTTCCAAAAAATGGCTAACATAATTTGCTGTTTTTTTAATCATAATTGAGAAAAGTACAATCATTTGATAAAAGTTTTTGTGCATTAATTATCTTTACTTTTCTTTTAGGAAGATGACTCTCCCAGTGAAGGACAAGTAATCAGGATATCCCATAAAAAATTTCATGCAGATGCACTTCTTCCTCTTCTTGCTAAACAGAACCAGGAATTACTAGTTTCGCAGCAAGCAGTCTGTCACTCAGAGGTACTCTGTAACCGTAGTAATTATTTTTTGATAGATACAAATACAGGAAAAAAGAAAAATACTCCTGCTTTTAAATTTTTTTTTAAATTTATTTTTACATGTTTGCAGTACATAATGATTACATTCATTGTGGGGAATTGATACGTGTACATAACACATCCTGATTCTTTGTGTATCCGATACCTACTTTTAATTGAGGCATGCTGATGTTTCAGTTAAGAAGTCAATATTATAGCAAACAATTTTATCCTGGAATCATAGAAAAAAGTTTTCTTTTTCTTTTTTTTTCTTTCTTTTTTTGGTCCAAGTGTCTATTCATTTATTTATTCATTTGTTTGTAATAGTACATGTTTGTAGTGTGTAACATTTATATTCCGTTTGGGAAATTGGTACATGAACATACTGTATCTCACTTCCTTTTTTCAACCCCTTTCCCTCCCTTTCCTCCCCTGTAGAGTTGTATAACTAAAAATAAATTAGACCATCCATTCCAACCCACTTGTTCTACAGTTGAAAAAAACTGAAGCACGCTAATAATTTGTGAGGATCATTCATTCATTTATTCATTCATCCTGCAACCTTTTATTATTGAGTATCTATTGTATGATACACATAGCCTTGGAAAATATACAAACATGAATGAGACACAGCCTCTACCTTTAAGCAGTATTATAGGCACTGTGAAATATTTCTGATTTCCAGTGGAAGCACATCTGCCATCATTCTGCACATTGCCCCGAGTCTGCAGGGGATGTGTTGAATTGCAGCCAGTATTTTTTGGTTTAAAGCATGTTGGAGGGATTGGTGTTCCAAAAGAAGCAGTGGGTTAGGGGAGCCAGGGGGAGATAGAGGTGCATAGAGGAGAATTTGGGCAAATGGTGTAGAATTTTGAATGTTGAACCAAGGTGTTTTGATTTTTTTACAGTTGATAAACTCATGTTGGTTGAAATTAAACTCCTTTTAAATGAGAAATATAGGGCTGGCAGAGTGCATGCCTGGCATGCATGAGGCCCTCGGTTCAGTCTCTAGCTCTGAAGAAAGAAAAAAGAGGGGAGAGGTACACATAGCACCTTTTAGATACTGGAATTTTAATTCACTTCTTTTTTAAATTTTTTTTTTTTTTGGTACCAGGAATCGAACTCAGGACCTTGCACTTGCCAGGCAGGTGCTTGTGCTGCTGAGCTACATCTCCGGCCCTAATTCACTTCTTCACTAGTAAACATTCGTTATAGTATTTTTTTTTTTTTTTTTTTTTTTTTGTTTTTCTCTGGTACCGGGAACCGAACTCATGACCTTCCGCTTGCCAGGCAGGTGCTTTTGCCGCTGAGCTAAATCCCCAGCCCTTCGTTATAGTATTAACAAGTTACAAAATAGACTCGTGATTATGGCATATAAGTTTTAATATGGAAAGAAAACAGGTCTTAATTTTTTGTAGTTTTAGTTCATTTAGTATATATATAATAAAGAAACCTTTTTGTACTTTGTACTTTCTCAGGGAAAAGAACTTTATGAAATATGATTAAAATAGTCTTTTTCAATCTGTGTACTTAGAAAAAAATGTAATTATTCACATGGAGTAATCTTTATGCTATTTCAAGTATATTCTCATCAGTTATAAAATTCACACTGACAGCTTTAGGCAATTTTAAATCATGAAAAATGTATTTTCTGTTTTTCTGATTTTAAGCTGTATGAACAATATGTAATGCATGCCAGCATTTAGCATTTTAAATTATAGTAGAATTTTTCTTATACATTGTTAATTAGTTGGAGATTGAAGAAATAATAGCCAACTTTAGGAAAATAAGATATTAAAAATAAAGCCTAATGCTAGATGCCTTACTTTTAGACTTATCTTTTATGGTATATGTGGCATATAGCACTTGCTAAAATACTTTTCAAGTAGTTCATTATTCAAAGCAACTGCAGTGGTGCAGTATGGATCATGATATTCATCAGGTATCTCCTGTTTTGATTTGATTTTTTTTTTTCTTTTTTTCCTGTAGTACTGGGGTTTAAACCCCAGGCCCTGCACAGACTGGCCAGGCACTGTAGCATTGAGCTACATCCCAGTCTGTTTTCCCTTTAAAAAGTTTTGTTTTGTTTTGTTTTTTGAGACCGTCTTGCTGCATAGTCCAGGCTGGCCTTGAACTCACCGTGTAGCTCAGGCTGGCCTCGAACTCTTGATGACCCTCCTGTATCAGCCTCCCAAATGCTGGGATTACAGGCATGACCCACCATGCTTGGCTCCCTTTTTAAACTTTGCGACAAGGTGTTGCTCAGTTGTCCAGGCTGGCCTTGCAGCTGGGATTACAGGCATGTGCCACTACACTGGCTTGACTTGATTTTAATATAATGGCTTTAACAGTTGTTTCAACCTTTTGTAGGACTTGGAAAACAGTATGGGCGAACTTAGTGAAGGACAGAGGCCCAGGCTGACAGCAGCAGCAGAGCACATCTTACTGGGACAGTCCCTCTGTATGCAGCAGTGCATCGTCAATGAGGAGTCTGTGGGTCAGCCTTGCGATCCAAAGCCGTTGTTTCAACAATCTGACATAGTTTCAGGTATACACCAACCCTTTGTATCCCACCACGCTGTCTTTGAACTCTTCCTGTGCTGAAGGGGATGTATTTTGTTTTGTATTATAATCTATATTAGGGTTCCTGATCTGACTTGAGAAAAGTGTAACTATATTTAGATGAAAAATTTCTTTGTTACAAAGTAGTAAGTTTTTTTATGGTATACCTAACTGTGTTTTCCTAAGTGTGATTCATGCATCAGTGCGGGTACTTGTACTGTTGTGATACATGAGATAATTTTGGTAATATACATACACACATTGAAAAATTTGTAATGCAGATGCTTTTTTGTTTTTTTGAGATAGAGTCTCAGGCTGGCCTTGAATTCATAATCCTCCTGTCACAACCTCCCGGGTACTGAGACTGCAGGCATGTACCTAGTGTATAGGAGCCTTTATTTTAATATATACTAGAAAATATAACTAGCCTATCAAAACTGAGCTACCACCTTGTTTAGAACAAGGTTCACTTAGATAATACTGTAGAAAAATACTTTACAAAATTGTGTGATTTTCAGATGGCTGTGTTCAGTGACTATTGTAGAACTTAACTTTCTTTAACACTTTGGAAATGATAATAAAATAGAACACCTGTCATTAATATGTATATAGTTAATTCTTTTTTTTTTTTTGTACTGGGAATTGAACTCAGAGCCTCGTGCTTGCCAGGCAAGTACTTGTGCCATTGAGCTACATCCCCAGCCAGTTAATTCTTACTATCTGTGGTAGGTGAATTCTGTAAAGTCATCTCCAGTGTATTAGCAAATACTGAGCCATTGCTCCCAGGGGAGGTAGCGGGTTAGGTTCTTACAGTCTCTGGACATAGCACTGTTGTCAGTTGATCAGTACATAACCTGGTTTGACATGTGTTTCTGTTTGAAGATGTCTTACTTGATATGCAGTGTTGATTCACTTCTGAGTACACAACCACCAGCATTATAACCCATGCCTGAATGCAAGTTCTCAAACACACCTGTCTTTTCCACAGGGAATGTCACAGCCTTCTTACACTTAGGAGTGGGACAGAGTATCTCAGTGTTTTTATAACACACACACAGGGACATGCATATGCACACCAACCTCCACAGAAACCTGGCCTTCGATAGCTGTGCAGCCTTTGTTTATGTGTGAGAGCCGAAGTGAGGAGGCAGCGTGTGTGCCTCAGCTGGGAAAGGCACAGTAGGCAGTTCTACTTCTCCGCTCCGCACACATCCACACATTAACACCACTGCTGGTGTTAATCTTGGGCCTACAGACACGTTTTAGTGAGTAAATAAATTTACATGCGCATTTTGCAAATGAATGAGGCTTGACTATATTCTTATCTTTTCTTTCTTGAGATAGGGTCTGGCTTTGTAATTTAGGTTGGCCTTTGCCCGGAACTCACTATGTAACTAGGCTGGCCTCGAACTCACTGCCATCCCCCCTTAATCTCCCGTGCTGGGATCACTGGCATTTGCCACCATGACTGGCATCTTGACTATATTCTTACTAGTTTTTCCATGTTACTGCGTTCTGTTGAGTGAAAAGAAGCTTCCAGGTCTGTGCATTGTTGCCAGAAATTAGCAAAGGAAATGCCTGCAGTTGGAAAACACTGGAGGATTTAAAGGGTTAGTTTTATATTGACTGAATACTTTATATCATTTAGAATCGAGAGAGATTCAAGGCTTAATTTTCCATGGGAATAAATTATTTCTTGTTTTATGCATATGGAGAGAGTACTAATTGTTTCAAATTCTTTCCAATTAATAGGAATCAAATGGTATAAAATGTGACATATCATTAACTGTAGAGATTGCAGTTAAAAAGAATTTACACTAGGTGGCTCTCGCAGATCACTTGATACTTGGGAAGAGCTAGTTGTATACTTGTTAGATTATTACAGAATTAAACCCACAATGATGTAGCTTATCCAGTCCTTCCTTATATCTGCACCCAGCATATTACTTATGGTACAGTGTAATTTTGGATCATACTTTTTTTCTCTTTTAAAATCATTTTTTGCTAGGACTGTGCACATTTGCAATACAAAATGAATACATTTATCGTGGGGAGTTGATACATATACCTACAGCACCTTAGTCCTTTTTATTTTCTCTATAACTCCCCTCCCTGCCCTCTCCCACCATTCTTAGATCCCCTTCTCATCTGCAAGAGGAGTGTATTTTAATAGTAGATATAGTGTATTTAATTTAATTGGAAAAAATAATAAGTAACATAGCTTATATAGCCAGGCGTGGTTGTATGCCTGTAATCCCAGCACTTGGGAGGCTGAGGCAGCAAGAGCCTCACTCTTTGAGGCCAGCTTTGGCTACATAGTAAATTTAAGGCTAACCTGTACCACAAAGTGAGATCCTGCATTAAAAAAAAAAAGGTATAGCAGTATAGCAGAGTGGCTAAAATTTGGGCTTGCAGAATTTCACACTGGATTTGAATTCTAACTCTTGTATCTTGGATCAAGAAATTTAATAACTCTGAATTTAAATATCTTCATCTGTCAGGTGGGGATATTAATTATTGGTTGGTTGTTGCTGTGTAACAAATTACCCCAAAATATAGCAGGTGATGGCGACAAACCTTTATTAGATCTCATGCATCCCAGAGAGTGATGCGTCCCTTGCTGACCTGGCTGGGTGTTTCCTGGGGCTCCTCCTGGTTGGCGGGACAGAGGTCCTCTGAACGCCTTGCTGTTCCTGTTCCGAGCTGACTCCTGTGGCTGTGGGCAGTGGCCTCACTCTGCAGCACGTGGTCTCTCCGAGCATTTCCACCTTGCCTCTGCCCTGCCCCGCCTGTGTTCAGGAAGTGTCCTATTTGCATTCTGCGTTCCTTATCCTTCTCTCCATTCCTGAGGCTTTTAGGTTCAGTTGAGTAACAAAAAGATGCAGAATCACTTTGAGCAGTTGTCTTGGATACTCTAAAAAATGTAAGCTGGTACTTTGAGTGAGTTGTGAGGACCCTGGAAGGAACTACTACCAAATACAGCTCTTCATTCACTCAGAAAACTGCATTGAAGGCCTACTGTGTATGATGGCATTAGCAGTAAATTAGTCACTAGAGATGCAGAGCGGATAGACATCTGCTGTCAAGGGAGAGGACGAACTGGTGTGGGTGAGCTGGAAGACAGACGGAAGTTACAGTAAAGTGTGAGTAGTACAGCACACGCTGCTGTGATGGTGCAGGGAGGACTCAGTTGACATGTGAGGACATGGAGCTCAGAACGGATTCCCTATGTGAGCTGGTGAAAATCTGAATCTTGAAGGAATTATTCAGATGATGAATTATAAGAACATTCTAGTTTTTTTATTCACTTATTCATTCTAAAGACTTTCTGCTTTTTGAATACCTCCTATGCTCTCAGCGTATGTTTGGTGCTAGGAATATGAAACGTAATGAGGCCCTATCCTCAGTGAGTAGAGCTAGTAGAGGAGAAGGTGAAAATATGCAGTGAATTAACATTGTTCTTGTAAAGAAGTCCATGTAGAGAGGGGGAACAGTCAGTGGAAGCTGGAGAGGGCATTCAGGAAGGACTTCATTGGTGAGAGGATCCTACTTGGAGTGAGTCCTGAAAGACCAGTGAATGCTTGCTGTGTGGTAAGAGGAGAATATGCAGTGAGACACTGTTGAGACAGAATACCCACCCAAAGTTAAATAGGAGAAGGTTTATTTAGCTCACAGTTTGTAGAGGGTTTGGTCCATAATCTGTTGGCTCCAGGGCAGGGTGGCTTGGCAGGGTGGCTGGTCCCATGGCACGGAGACATGGCAGAGGGGCATCACAGAGGAGAAGAGTTCATGGTGCCCACAAAATGGCAAAAGCAACAAGGGCAGAAGGGACCAACCTCTTTCTGTCCCTTGTATTATATACAGGCTACCCGCCCAAAGGCAGGTGTAGCACTCACACCTTTAATCGTACCCAGAACAAGGACGGTTCAATCAGTGGACTGATTTACTAATCACACACCAGCCCCTTCTGAAAAGCCCGTCCCTGCATGACTGCATGAGGCTTTGGAGGGACATCCAGACACAAATCATAACCACAGGTGACAGATTCGAGAAATAGCAAGATGTAAGAACTTGTCAGAGGTTAGGACACAGTGATCCTAAACTCTGGTTGCAGCAGTGAGCAGACACCAGGTCATGAAAAATCCTGCGTGATCTATCAAGGAAAGAGTCAGCTTTTTTGAACTGCTATACATTTCTATCTTGTAAAGAGGTTGAATATTGTTTACTGAAATGGTTGGGACCCAAGTGTTTCAGGTTTTAGTTTTTTTTTTTTTTTAATTTTAGAATACTTGCTTGTATGTCTCATGAGAGACCCAAGTCTGAACTCACAGTTCATTTATGTTTCCTGTCTGTCTCATACATATACCGGATATCAGTTGTTCGTGCTGTGTTCAGTACATCTGTGTACTGACTGAAGCTTGTCACGTGAGGACAGACCTGAAGACTTCTGCCTGTGGTGTCATGCAGGTGCTCACACGGTTTCAGGCTTTGGATCTCACATTTTTGGATTAGAGATGCTCAAGCTGTACTTACTATGTTTTCATGCCTTTTCCCCCTAATACAAGCTTTATACCTGCAGTCTCCTAGTTTTCTTGCAAGATTTGAATTGTTTAGTATATATTTATATTTATTCTATCTGGAATTTATCTAGTAAATAGCATACACAGAAATCGAATTTGATTCTCTTCCAGATAAATAGCCAGTTGTGTATTAGCCAATTTATATATTAAATTCTCATAGACATAGGGATATTTTTCTGGATTCTTTATTGTAAATATTCAAGATTATTGATCTAAAACATTTATTAGACTGGTTTGACTTTTAAGAAACATTTTGCTATATCATAGGGAAAATCTCCTCCCTTTTTTTTCATTGTCATACTTGGTAATTCTCAGACAGTTTTTTCATATAAACTCAAAATTCAGTCCAAGTAAAGATCACTCAAATTGGAATTATACTAGTTTATATACTAGAATAATTATATTTGTTCATATCTTATTCTAAAATTTTTCAAATTTGTTTAAAATATTTCAGTAATTTTTGCCTTTCAAGAAGAATTCATATTTTTCTTCGTATGAGTTCTATGCCTTTCTTAATAATTGTAATATTTTAGTTTTGATTTCCATAGTAGATTTGCCACATTTCCACTTGCTTATTGCTATGATAAGGAGAAAAAATAGTCCTATTTGTTTGTTTATCTTGTATCCAATTATAGAACTGAATTCTTGTATTAATGCTAACAGAGTTTCTGAAATCTCTTGGAGTTTTTAGATATGTACCTTAGGATCAGTAAAGTGAGTTTTTTTGCTTGCCATTATAGGGATTGAACCTTGGGCCTTCTGCCTGCTAGGCCAATTCTCTGTTGCTGTTACACTGCCAGCCTTGCTTAGCCTCTCAAGTAGCAAGGATTGCACGTGTGTGCCACTGCACCTGGCCAGCAAAAAGAGTTTTTAGAGTCTTTTTCCCCTTCAACAGATGTGCTCGTTCTTCTCTCCTAATTTCCTTGTCAGTCATAGGAAAATTTGGACAGCTGACAGCGGAATAGAAAAAGGCATATCAGAATGTAAAGGAGTAAAAAAAAAAAAAAAAAAAAAAGGGGGGGGGCTGGGGATTTAGCTCAGCGGCAAAAGCGCCTGCCTGGCAAGCGCAAGGTCGTGAGTTCGGTTCCCAGTACCGGAGAAAAACCAAAAAAAAAATGTAAGGGAGTAAATCAAAGTCCTGGAGCATTAGTTACTCTAAACTGCCGATATTACCATTATTTAAATTAATCTTATGTTACATGAGATAATCAAGTAGTTCTGGTAAACTATTTTGTATAGA
This sequence comes from Chinchilla lanigera, assembly GCF_000276665.1. Taxonomy (NCBI): domain Eukaryota; kingdom Metazoa; phylum Chordata; class Mammalia; order Rodentia; family Chinchillidae; genus Chinchilla; species Chinchilla lanigera. The sequence continues at coordinate 12,192,959 of NW_004955466.1, forward strand.
TTGAATACTAAAGAATTAAAACTCAGTGGATTTATTTTGCTGCATATAACCCCCCTTTAAAGCTAGATCAACATGAAAAATGAGAGTATGATTATATGCTATACCTAGAAATTGTCAGTTGTGTGATTGCCTTTAAATGTAAAATATCTGTGGTGTCTCTAAAATATTTTATTAAAACAATTTAGCTTACAAGTAACTGGTTTATTTCTGTTGGTTAAAATGAGATATATGTTCTGTTCTTCTGTGTTTAAAAGGTAGCCATGAATTCAGAACTACAGAATTTTTAAGAAATATTTTAGGGAGAACATGAAATAGAGTTGGAAGTGGGAATTGGAAGATGCAGGTTTTAATTCCTTTGTTCCTTGTACTAGCCTTCTAATTTTTTCCTTTTGTTTTGCTGTGTGTGTGTGTGTGTGTGTGTGTGTGTGTGTGTGTTTGTGTGAGATCAAACCTAAGGCCTCACACATGCTAGGCAAATGCTTTACCACTCAGCCATCTCCCCAGTGTACTTTCTGATTTTTAAATATAGTAGTCACCTAACTTCACTGAAGTTCAGTTTTTTCAGTGGAAAACAGTTTATAATACCACCTGACCTAGCTTATAGAGTGACTGTCAAGTTCAAATTAAATAAGATAGTGTATGTATGTGAAAGTGCTTGGAATAAACATACACAGCAGTGTTACTATTAGATACATAGAAATCTCTACTTGTTTTCTTTTTATGGAATTGATTGAGATGCCATTTAGATGAGGAAAGGAAGAGCCTGACAATTGAAGAAAAATATCTACAGAACAGGGCTAAGCAATAGCAGCTCTTCCTAGCCAGGAAGTAGCCCTTTTCTTTAAGACTACATTTCAGATAGAAAGTATTATCGTGACTCTTGTGACAGAAAGGCAAGCTGGAGGACTGGGCTGTGGTGTGTAGCAAATGCGTGGGAGGGACTGCATGGGGGACTTGGTGATGGAGCTTGACTTAGAGTCTCCCATGGCATGTTCTATGAGCTTTGGTTTTAATGTCAACAAAGGCTTGATACCAAAGTGTTTTTGGCTAAAGTACACTGCTCTTTCTAGTACAGCAAATGAGAAATATTGGTAGCTTTAGTTAATTACTTATTCTTTTTTAGGGTAATCAGTTTATTTTAGTTTCTGCTCACATGTTTGCTGGCAGGTGGGATTTATGAAGATTCCTGTGCTAGTCATGGCCCGATGAGTTTGGGAGAGTTGGAGTTGCAGACAAATTCCAACACTGTTCTTCCCACAGCCCTGCTGAAGACCCAAGGGAGTGGTGCTTGTTTACTGGAAGCAGCTGAAGATGTTTTTCAGGTACCAAATTCAGAGCATTTTCACTTTACTAAAATAAGAGTTTTAACAGTATTGCCTTTTCACTGATACACTATCTAAAACAGTCTTTGGAGTCAGTCAGTCTCAGATCATGCCTCCTTTCTTCACTGACTCAATTCTGAATGTGAATCTTAGCTCAGCCAGTGTACAGCCATGCCCTTGGGAGAAGGTATATGCAAATAATATCCAGTACAACTAAGACTTGCATCCAGAATATAATGTATAAAGAACTCTCAGGGCTGGGCCTGGAGGTGCACACCTGTAATCCCAGCATGGTGAGGCTGAGGCAGGAGGATCACCACAAGTTCAAGACCAGCCTGGCCTACATAGTGAGTTCAAGGCCACCCTGAACTACACAGCAAGACCTTGTCTCAAAAAACAAAGCAAGACAAAACAAATCCTCATAACTGAATACTGAGAAAACAAACAGTCCAAATAGAAGATGAAAACAGATTTGAACAAATACTTCATCCGAGAAGATAGATGAGTGCCAATAAGTACAAGAAGATTCTCAGTTTGTCACACCTGCACATGCCGGTAATCCAGCTCAGAGTCCGAGACAGGAGAATTGCTGTAAGTTGAAGACCTTATCTCAAAAAACAAAACAAAACACCAGAAGAAGATTCTCAGCATTGTTAGTCACTAGGAAAATGACAATCAAATCATAGTGAGATACTACTGTACATTCATTAGAAACCTAAAATTTAAAAGACTGTCACATCAAGTGCTTGTATTAGCAAGGTGTAGAGCAACTGAACTCTGAGACTTGCCACTGGAAATGTAAAATGATCCAACCACTTCGGAAACAGCCTAGCTATTTCTTAAAAATAAAAGACACAACTAACACATTTACTCATGCAGTTTATTCCTAATTCCCCAGGAGAAATGCAAACATGTCTACACAGTCATGTATATGAATATTCATAGCAACTTTATATTTGTAGTAGCCAAAAACTGGAAACAATGCAAATGCTCTACTGGTGAATGGACAAATCATGTTATATCCTGTAAAATGGAATACTGCTCAGTAATAAAAATGCATGAACGATTGATACAACAACACAGTTAATTCTTGCAAAAAAGTTGAGTCAAAGAAATTGGACTCCCCTCCCCCCAAATACATATTCTGTGATTCCATTTATATAAAATTCTAGAAAATACAAACTAATCTATAGTGACAAAAAGCATTTCAAATCATTGGTGGGGATGATGGGAGACGAAGTGGAGGGGGGAAGAGAAAGTAAATCCAGAGGGGCATGAGAAAACTCGGGGTGGATGAATGCATCCCATTACATCACCCTGAGGATGGCGATAGTTCCATATGCACGTGTCAGAACTGAGCAGCTGTACGTTTCAAATGTACACAGTTCATTATCTTGTCACTTACATCTCAGTAAAGATTGCTTGCCTTTAATGGTTGGCCTGTTTTAACTAAAACTTGTAAAGTGGTTCCATAAGAGTGGATCTCAAAAAACAATTTTGTTAGATTTCTTTAACTAAGATTTCTTGTTAATTTCTTTAATAATGATAACACACTTATGTACAATGCTAACAGGGGCTGGGGATTTAGCTCAGCGGCAAAGTGCCTGCCTGGCAAGCGCAAGGTCATGAGTTTGGTTCCCGGTACCGGAGAAAAACCAAAACCAAAAAAAAAAAAAAAAAATTAAAAAAAAAAAAAATTTACAATGCTAACTTTGCTAGATCCTAATTTTTTATGTTTTAACTCATTTAATCCTTATGACAACCTAATGAAGTATTTGTTCTTATTTTCCCCATTTTGTGAGTGAGGAAATCAACGTTCAGTCACTTGCTCAAGGCCAAAACTAGAGAGTGGCTTAGCCAGCTTTGACTCAGGCCTTGGCTCCAGGGCCAGCTCATGTTCTCTGCAGCAAGGATGCAAACGAGCGGAGAGGCTCTGAGTCAGCAGTCAGAGCCAGAGACAGCAAACAGATTGCGTCAAGTGTCCCATCTCTGAGATGCTTGGATTTCAGATTTTAAAAGAGCATTTACATATACTTATTCAGATGCTTGGAGATAGGACCCAAGTCCAGACGCAGAGTTTGTTTCCTGTACACCTTCGACACATAGTCTAAAGGGAATTTTATATATTTAGTGTGCCTATATTTTAGTTGTCACCTGTCACATCAGGTCAAGTGGAGAATTTTCCAGTACTCAAAAAGTTTGGCATTTTGGAGCATTTCAGAGTTTGTAGCTTTGAAGTAGAGATGTTCAACTTGCAGCACCTGTCTTACAAGTACACACTAAAATAGTATTCCCTTTAGAGACAAACCTATTATGACTAGTAACTACATTTGAAAAGCCAGTTGAGGCTTGTTGTGTGTTAGCTCTGTAACCCAAAGCTTTTCACGTCCACCTCTCCAAGAAGTGCTGTACCTGTGAGAGCTGGAGATACACCTGTGAGTCCCTGTAGACAGAGGTTTCAGATGTCCTGCTTATATTTGTTGATAAGGGTCAAGAACTATTTTTTTAAAAGTTCCCGTTAACGTATATCTGATGGCTACTTTTAGAACTCATTCATAACAAAGCACATAAAATAAGAAAGGAAAGAAAGAAAATGACTATAGTCATCACAGTTTGTGATGCTGTTGTGAAGAAATTTGTGACTTGTAACCTCTGGGTGCAGTTAATTATAGGCAAGGAAAAAAGATGATAGTGGCTATGGTAGAGCATGTGTTTCTTTTTTTTTTTTTTTCTTTTTCTTTTTTCCAAGACAAGATTCTCACTATACTGCAGGCTGGCCTTGAACTCATCTTGTACCCTAGGCTGGCCTTGAACTCACAGTGATCCTCCTGCCTCAGCCTCCCGAGTGCTGGGATTATAGGCCCCACACCCGGTGAGCATTCATTTCTTGAATAGCGAATGGAGGATAACAATGCCTTCTCATATACAAGAGAATTAAATTATGTTAGTATATATAAAAGCTCTGAAAATTCCAATGCATTATGTAAATTTTCATTTTATACAAAAATGTTATGGAGAGGGACTTATAGCAGAATTGTTTGTATCTAAGTCTATCGCGTATATACATCTAGAATAGTTTGATTTATAAGTAGGTCTGAATTCTCTAATAAAAGAAATGACTTAAATATTTGAAACTTGTATACATTATAAAATATTTTAAATTTCCTTGTAATCATTTGAAAGTTTTTCCAATCATTTAAAAAATTGTCATGGTAATTTTAAAAAATTGTATTCCACCAACCATTTATAATTTCTTTTTTTTTTTTTTATTTTAAAGATAAAAGGAGGGAAACATTAACAGACATACAACATTTTACAACATATCACAAGCACAATACAGACAACACAGAGTTACAAACAAAGTGGTAGGGAATTAACAATGGTGGTTGTATTACATATTGATATCTTCAAAGTGGCTTCTCATGAAAACAGATATAGACATGCAATACTGGTCAACCAAAGACTCATTGACAGTTTCTTTCAGCATAGAAATAGAAGACAGAAGAACAACCATGTTAACTATCCTGTATATACATACATACAAAATTTCTCCTTCTTTCCCTTCTCTTTTCCCACATCCCAGAAGCCCTTTACTCTTCATTGGTTTCCTATCATTTCACAGTGTCTATCATACCTCCGAGTTTAAATTAACTCTTTCAAGTTTTACACTAGTGACACAATGCGGTGCTTGCACATGTATGTTTGATTTATTTCACTTATGAGTATGGTCTCTAGTTGTGACCATTTAAATATAAAGGCCTCGAGTTTATCTTTCTTTATAGCTGAGTAATATTCCATTATATAAAAGTACCACAATTTTCTTATCCAATTCTCATCCACCAACCATTTATAGGTAGAACTGCTAATCAATAGCCAGATTACAAGGCAGTTTGAAAGCAATCATATTATTAAAATTTTATGTAATAATGACAACCACCTGAATAATTTTATTTAATTTTTTAAGCTTAAAAATCAGTAATATGACTTTGTGTCTTATATTCTTCAGAATCAACAAAACCAAGACCAGAATGTTAAGCAAGTTGAGCACAAGCCAGTACAAAGTCGTTTAATATGTGTACGAAATATATCTGATATTTCACCTTCACGAGGTAAGACTTTTCATAGTAAATAATATAATAGTTTGATACTTGTCCTGGTATTGAACAAATACATAATCAGAATTTTTTCACATTTTTTATTAGTGCATATTGGTTATACAGATTAATAGGTTTTATTTTGAAAGATTCCTCCATGTACCTAACAAACTTTGATTATTTTAACCCTTATCACCCTGTTGCCTCATTTTCTCCTCCTAGTTTCATGTTCTGGCGGGATCAGTACTTATATTCCAGTCATATCCATCTCCCGTATTACCTGTCACCCACTATTTAAACAATTTCTACTGGTGTCATGTTTGTAGTATATAATTATTACATTCATTGTGTGGAGTTGGTACATGTACATGATACATTGTAATTCTTTTTTATATACCCTTCCCCTCCATAGCCTGTCCATCTTTTAGTCCATTTTCCTTTTGCAAAAGATCTATCTCCCTGTTTTCTATTATCTATCTTTTATTTTGCTCTTTAATTAATTTATATTTTGTATTTCTATACAAGAGAAATCATGTAGTATTTAAGCTTGTATGTCTGATTTATTTTAACACTGTGCTCTCAAATTGCATCCATTTTCTACATATAACTCAAGTTTATCCTTCTTTATGGCAGAGTTATATTCCACTATGTAGAAATACCACATTTTTTAAATTCGTGTATTGATGAATATATAGACTGCTTCCGAGATTTAGCTATTATGAGTTGTGGTGCTATAAATATGGGTGTGTGTGTATCTCTGTAAATGATGTCTTTAACTCTTTCAGGAAGATACCTAGAAGGAGAATAGCTGAATTTAATGGAATTTCTAGTTTTAATTTTTAAGGAAGACCCATACTGATTTCCATAGTGGTTGTACTACTTTATATTCATAGGCCAATAATGCAGAAGAATTCATTTTTTTCCCTCAAGCCTCTCCAACATTTCTTATTTGATTTCTTGATGATGGCCATTCTTTCTGGAGTAACATGGTATCTGTGTTATATGTCTGAGATCAGAGACATGGAACATTTTTTCCTGTATTATTGGCTACTTATAGTTCTGAGAAGTGTTTATTCATTTCAGTTGCCAGTTTTTTGAGTGGGTCTTTTATTTTGGTGGCTTTAATTTTTTTGAGTTCTTTATATATTCTAGATAGTAGTCCTTTGTCTCAGAAATAACTGGCAAAAATTTTTCCCTGTTCTACAGGTTGTCTCTTCACTGTGCTGGTTGTTTCCGTTGCTGTGCAGAAGCTTTTTAATTTCATGTAATTCTGTTTGTTGATTTCTTGTGCAGTTGAGATTGTGTTCAGAAAGTCCTTGGCTACTATGCCTATGTCTTCAACAGTTTTACCTATTTTATCTCCAGCAGATTGTTTCTACTTTAATATTTGGATTCTTGATCCATTTTGATTTTAGTTTAGTATATGGGGAGAGATGCCCTTGTTACCTGCCCTTACACCTGTTTGTAATGAGAGTTCTTACTTTTGTGTACATTCTCCATTGTCTCATTTTTTTCTCACATTTTTGTTGATTTTGATGAAGAATTTTGTATTTTACAAAGAAACATTTTTATAATTGATTTTTAAAATCCTTAGCGTTTTTTCTTAATGTTACCTTTTGGTTCTTATATACATTAAATGTCAGTCTTTTTTTGTGTGCCTAGATCTATATGTATATCATTGCTCTCTGAAGTTACACCATGCTTCAGGCAAGAATTGTGGCTGTTAACTTCCTAACAGCTGTTCATGCTTGCGGAGTGACATTGATCAACAACTGTAACTTCAAAAACAAATAATTCTCATATTACATGTTACTATAGGAGTGAACTTTTCTATACTAGTGTGTTACCAAAGTTGTATAATCTCACAGTCAGCATTAAGACATTTTGATACTGTCTTCATGCTTCTGCAAGGCTGTTGGCTTTGTGTTTCTTTTGCCTTCTTGCTTTTTAGTTCTTTATATCTCATATACCCTAAGTTCTAAAATTTGGCAGTAGAAATTAAGATTTCTTTTGTTTAAAAACTTTTCACAAATCAGAAAGAAATATTAAGACTATTTTGGTAGTAAAGTGGGTTTTTGGGGTTGTTTTTTACTTTAAAAGCTGATTTTAATTTTTGAATAATGATGGAATGAATGCATGTTATTGAGTACTATCGTTAATTGCAAATGTAACTGTGGACAAATGAAGGAGAAGTGCTCACGGTGGTTACTGAGATTACGCCTGGCTGGAGATAGGGCTGAACGGAAGAGTGCTGCTTCGCATGTGCGTTTGAGCCTTTGCCTCTCACACACACCAAGATCATGCTGTGTAGTTTAACTCTTCCATTTTTCCCCTCTTCTCTTGTTACTCTAACTTTTCAGAACCTTGCCTTCTTGTCTTTTTTTTAACCTAAGCACAGTACATTAATGTTAAATTATATCTTAGAATCCTATGTGAAGTTGCCTATAAATGTTTCCTCTTGGTGATTTAAAAATTAATCATGATAGTATATAGATATGAGAAAATAAATGTTCCTAAGATAATATGACTAGATGTTCACTTAGTGTTACCATCCATGGTCAGTTATAGTTCATTTAGTTTGATTTTTTTAAAAATTTTCTTAAAATTATGAATGCATTAGCTTATAGAAAAATACCTGTGGTAAGATTTCGAGACTAAAAGTCTCTCTCTAGGAGTCACGTTGTTTTGATTTTTGCATACACAGAAATGGCCACAGGATGGCATTAGATAATTTTTGTTCACATATGACAATGCTGTTAAGTAACATCCAGTTGACATTTAGTAAGTCAATAAAAATTGTAAGAAAAATGTAAGAAATCCAAGGTGTTGCCTAGTAGGAGAGAGTTTTATTTAGGAAAGGCTTAGAACATGCTTGAAATTTTTTGTATTAAATCTATCACAAAAGTTAAAGCAGACGTATTTCAGCCTTGATTAAAGCACAGTGAGTTGAAACTCACTCAGTGAGTTGTAAAAAAGTTCATTTTAAACAGAAGCCAAGTCTTTCTATAACTGATACACATCATCATGTATGAGTATTTCTTGAATGAAATGATTGCCTTGGCAAATGCAGTTAATTATGACTTTTTTCCCATAAATTTTGTGGGTTTCAGTTGGTTTTTCTCCGGTACCGGGAACCGAACTCACGACCTTGCACATGCCAGGCAAGCGCTTTTGCCGCTGAGCTAAATCCCCAGCCCCCAGTTTTTTTTTCTTTGATGAAATTCTGAGACATTGCCAAATGTTTCAGAGAACAGGAGAGTCAGAGTGCCAAAATAATCCTCTGCGGCTCTCGGTACTGTGGGTGACCTCAAAGCAGTTCAGTCCTGTCCCTTCTCAGAGGCCTTGGAGATAAGGAAACTCATGCTACCACACAGGAGTGAAAACCCACATCTTTCCTGGGAGATAAATGGTTCTAAGAATACTTGAGCCCCAAATTATGGCTATTTCAGGGGGAAGTTTCACATACTTCACTTGGAAGTGTTTGATGCCTTAATATGTACATATAAAGAAATCAAGTGGCTTACTGCAGTAGCGGTTCTGCCCATGATCATCCTTTAAAACTGAAGATATGGCAGGATATGGAATCCAGCACCACACTCTGAGAAAGCTGTAAAAATTGTGCATTTTATGATTACTTTTAAATTTTAATGTAAAAGAGAGAAATTTAGTTGATCTTTTTTTTTTTTTTTTGGTGGTACTGGGGATCAAACTCAAGACCTTGCGCTTGCCAGGCAGGCGCTTATACTACTGAGCTATATCACCAGCCCTGAGCTGATTGTTCTTAAAGATGGTATTTTGGAGTGTAAGACCCTGTCATTTGGTATTGACTTCATTGGGTATATGTTGAACCACATAATACCACTGACTCTACGTCCTTGTCTTGGTTACTCTTCTCATTGCTGGGACAAAATACCCGACACCCAAATTAAAGAGGTTTATTTAGCTCACAGGTTTTGGAGGTTTCAGTCCATAATCAGCTGGCACCAAGGTAGAGTGGTATGTGGCAGAGGGCAACCGTTCATGGTGGCAGAAGCTAGCAAAAGCAATAGAGAGCAACAAGGGAGGAACAGAAGCAAGCCTCTTTCCTTTCCTTACGTTGTTTGTAGGCTATCCGCCCCAGGGCAGGTGTAGCACTCACACCCATAATCCCAGCATTGTACCATGGATCAATCAAAAACTGTGGAAACCCGCCCCATGACGGCCTGAGGCTTTGGAGGGGGACATCTAGACACAAACCATAACAGTCCTGATTAATATGTCTAAGAATTTTATAGTGAAATCAACTTTAAAATGTGATTTTCATTTCTATTTTTTCCATTCTGCTTCGTAAGTTAACTTTTACAACATCTTTTTCTGTACAAGTTAAATTTCTTTATAGAAACAAGAGATTAATTTGAAACTCATTTATGTGTTCTGAACCCAGAAATAATTAAATTCTAAAGGTGATGTGCTGCTTCACTCATGGGCTGCTTTTATTTTTAAAAATGTTTTTCCTTGTTTAGGTTTTTTAAAAAAATACTAAGGCTATCACAATAAATAATAATTAGAAAGTCAAGCTGGGTGTGGTGCTGCATACCTGTAATCCTACCACTTGGGAGACTGAGACAGGAGGATCGCTGTGAGTTTGAGGCCAACCTGGACTACATACTGAGTTCAAGGCCAGCGTGCACTACATGTGGAGACCCTGTCTCAAAACAAACAAACAAAAAAGTGAAAGTCAAACATACTATTTGTATACTATAGTCAGTAGGGAAAAACTAGGTGGTGTGTTTTATGGTTAAAGTCTAGGGCAGATTAAGTTGTCAGAGTTGCTTGAAAGTCACAGTATTCTTCAGTTTTCTTATTGTAGATTTTCTTACGTTGTTCAGAAAATATATATCCAGTTGCTTAAATTTGTAGATGTAATTGCAATAATTTGTCAGAGTCCGTTTACATTTTTGTGGGAAGCATTCTCGTGGGCTGCTTCTTGGCGTCGTGTCCTGAATGCAGTGTTCAGCCACCTCAGCATCTTTCCTGTCTCGCATGCTTTGATTATGATATGTGGGAATTAAGAAATTCAAAGCTTGCGTATATTTAGAAGCTATTTTTGGCCACTTGTGCAAGTACAATCCTTTTTGTACCTTAGTGTAGTGATAAGTTTTTGGTTTTAAATTGTGTTTGCCTTTGCATATAACTAAATTACAGTAGCTGTTAGAACTATAGTTGATCTTTGAAATTTTAAAGCCATAGGTAAAAGTTTTATGTTATTATAATTTTTGTCATCTTAGAGTATCATGGTGATTTCAAAACCATGTGTGTAGAGGGCAGAGTTTGGGGGTATAGTTTAGTGGTAGAATGTTTGCCTAGCATGAGTGAGGCCCTGGGTTCAACTTCCAGCACAAAGAACAAAACAAAACAAAAAAAATGTGTGGATCTCTGATAGGGAGTGGATAGGGCACAGACTAATAAGTCCGCCCAAAGTCCATAGGTTTAAATGCATAAACAGCATTGTCTGAGTGAGTCTTCTACAGAGAGGGCTATTGAGAATTTTACTTTGAAATCTTGCTGAATTTTGGAGTTTTGTTTCTGCCTAGAATGAGGAAAGGAAAAAAAATGTTACTTCCACCCTTACTATAATAAAATGTCAGACAAACTACAAAATAACATTTTTTGTACTCATCAGAGAGAGCTTATCATGTAGACAACTAAGTAGCTAGGTCCCAGGAAGGTCAGACTCCTTCAAAAAGAGATGGACACAAGCCCTGTCTCACATATGCCAGAGAATAGGCGCTAGAGAGACCAGGTACCAGCCAGGAAAAGATTCATAGCCAATATCTGTAAGAAATTAAAAACACGACTACTGAAGAACAAGTAATCCTATCAGGATGGACGAATGATCTGAAGAGACACTTCTCCAAAGGAAGATGTGGAGAAAAAGGAACACGTAGACAGTACTGATGGGAAGGTCAGTTAGTACAGCCACTGTGGGAAATGGCATGATGGTTCCTCAAAAACTAAAACTAGATATACCATATGACCCAGCTATTCCAAAGGAGTTGAAATCACCTGGATGCCCACGTTTACTGTGGCACTATTAGCATTGTTGAGGTGTGATGATACATATGGACAGCAGAGTACTACTCAGCCATGAAGAAGAATGGAACTACATTCATTTGCAGGAAAATGGATTGAACTGGAGGGCATTGTGTTAAGCCAGACAGAAAGATAGGTGTCACATGTTTCTCTAATATATGGAACCTAAAAATGTAGAGGAGGGGCCTTCATAAAGGGGAAAAGGATGAAGGAGATGAGATATATACAAGAATAAAAGTGTCACTGTGAGGCTCACTTACTTGTACACTTAATGTTTTAATAGTTATAATAAAAAAGACACATTTGTCTAAACTTTATACTGGGTTGCTAATGGCCATAGACCCATGTCACAGACCCACTGACCCATTGGCCTGTGCCGCAGAAGGCTGTTTTATAAAAATTAATTTTATTAGTATACTTGTGATATACATATACATATTCATCATAGAGAATTTGTACCTGTACAAAATATATCCATCTTTTTTTCTCATTCCCTCCCCTCCCTTTGAACCTGTCTTCTACTCCTTATTTACAAAAGCTTTGTTTCCATTTTTTCCTTTTTCCTTCCTTCCCTTCTTCCTCCCCCCTCCCTTGTTCTCCTTCCCATTTGAACATTTTCTTCTCACTTCCTAATACCTGTTATCCATTCTGCTCCTTTTTTCTCTTTGGATTTCTCATACCAGAGAAACAGTGAGATATTTAAACATGTGCCAATTTATTTCACGCAAGAGTGTGTATCTTGAGGGATCTTCACACTGATTTCCGCAGTGATTGTACCAGTCTACATCCTCACCAATAGTGGACAACAGTTCCTTTTTCTCCACAGTCCCTCTAGCATTTGTTACTGGTTGATTCCTTGATGGCAGCCATTCTTTCTGGAGTGAGATGGAACCTCAGTGTTGTTTTAATTTGCATCTCTTGGACGACTAGTGATGTTGAACATTATTTCATATATTTACTGTTTGTACTTCTTCATTTGGGAAGTGTCTATTTATTTCACATGACCACTTTTGGATTGGGTCTTTAAATTTGGGAGGTCTGATGTTTTTGAGTTCTTTATATATTCTAGATGATAATCCTTTGAGGAACAGCTGGCAAAAATTTTTCCCGTGCTGTGGGTTGTCTCTTCACTCTCTTGGTGTTTTCTTTTGCTATGAAAATGCTTTTTAATTAGATATGATCTCAGATGTTAATTCTTTGTGGTATTTCCTGTGTGATCCAGATTTGGTTCATAAAGTCTAGTTGTATGTCTTCCAATGTTTTACCTTGTCTATCTTCTAGCAGATTTACTGTTTGTTTTTATTTTTAGATCTTTGGTCCATTTCAATTTTAGTTTAATGTGTGGTAAGAGATATGGGTCTAGGCTCAGTTTTTGGCACGTGGAAAGCCAGTTTTCTGAGCACCATTTATTAAAGAGGGTATCTTTCTTCCAGTGAATGTTTTTGGCCCTCATGTCAAAGAAGGTGGCTGAGTGTGCATCTTCTAATCTAGCTCATCGATTGTCAGGTCTGTTTTTTGCCGGTACCATGCTGTTTTTATGTTCGTAACTTTGTAGTATAATTTCAGATTGGGGAGTGTGACATCCTTTGCCTTGCCTTTGTTGCCCAGAATTGCTTTTGCTATTGTAGGTCTCTTCTGTTTCCATATGCATTTTAGGATTATTCTCTTTAGTTCTGTGAGGCATGCTATTGATGTTTTGATTGCGATTATATGAAGTCTGTATAAGAGTTTTAGAAGTGTGGCCATTTTCATTATATTGGTTCTGCTTATCCAAAAACAGGATGTCTTCCCATTTTCTGATATCCTCTTCGACCCCCTTTTTCAGAGTACTATAGTTTTCAATGTATGTCTTCTACTTCCTTTGTTAGATTCCCAAGTATTTCATTTTCCTCGATGCTGTTATGAACGGTATTGGTTCTCTAATTTCTCTGTCAGTGAGTTTGTTATTCATGTACAGGAAGGCTATTGATTTTTGAGTGTTGACTTTGTATCCTGCTATGCTATCAAATTTGGTTATTAATTCTAGGAGACTTCTGGTGAAGTCTTGTGGTCTTCTGTGTAGAGTGTCATGTCATCCACAAGTAATGATAACTCACCTTCTTCTTTTATTATCCCTAATTCTTTTATTGTTTTGTCTTGTCTAATTGCTCTGGCTGTTTGTAGAGCTATATTGAACAGGAGTGATGATAGGGGGCATCTTGTCTTGTTCCTGATTTTAGAGTGAAGCTTTCAGTTTTTGACCATTTAGTGTGATATTGGCTGTTGGTTTTTCATAGATGGCTTTTATAAAATTGAGATAGAGACCTTCTATTCTAATTTTCTATGTTTTTCTTAAAATCATGAATGGATATTGGACTTTGTCAGATGCTTTTTTTGTGTGTATTAAGATTATCTTGTGGTTTTTGTCCTTGGTTCTGTTAATGTAGTGTATTACATTTATTGATTTGCATACGTTGAACCATCCCTGAATCCCTGGGATGAATCCCGCTTGGTCATGGTATATAAACTTTTTGACAATTTGCTGCATTGTTTGCCAGTATCTTATTGAGGATTTTTGCCTTTATGTTCTTTAAGATAGGGCTGTAATTGTCTTTTTTGATTGGTATCAGGATAATGCTTGCTTCCAGGAATGAGTTTAGGAATATTGTTTCCCTTTCAGTTTTGTTAAGGAGTTTTAGGAGTAGTCACATTAGATCTTCTCTAAAGTTCTTGTAGAATTCAGCAATGAATCTATCAGACTGTAGGCTTTTCTTTGTTGGTAGTTTTAAAAATTACTTCTTCAATTTCATTGATAGATATTGGGTTATTTAGACTTTTTAGATCTTCTTAATTCATCTTTGGTAATTCATATGTACCAAGGAATCTGTCCATTTCTTCTCGGTTTTCCATTTTATTAGAGTACAGGTTCTCAAAGTAGGTATTGATGATCTTCTGAATTTCTGTAGGATCGGTTGTGGTTTCCCCCTTTTCATTTCTAATTGGATCATTTGTATCCTTTCTCTTTTTTTCCTTCTTCCTTGCTTCCTTCCTCCCTCCTTGCCTCTCTTTCTCTCTCTCTCTCTTTCTTTCTTTCTGTTTTTATAAGGTTGGCTAAAGGTTTGTCAATTTTATTTAATCTTTTGGAGATGAACTCTTTTATTCATTGATTCTTTGTATTGTTTTGTTTGTCTCAATTGCATTAATTTTTGCTCTGATATTTATAAATTTCCTTATATGTATGTACTTTGGGTTTAACCTTCTTCTTTTTCTAGAAGCTTGATGTTCAGTGTTACATTATTTATTTGAGCTGGCTCTGTTTTTCTGATTTAGAGAATTCACTGCTATAAATTTCTGTCATTGAACTGGTTTCATTATGTCCCATAAATTCTGGTATGTTGTACTGGCATTATCATTTTATTGGAGAAACTGCCTAATTTCACTTTAATTTTTTTCTTTTTTTTTGACGAGGTCTCACTTTGTAGTGTAGGCTAACTTTGAACTCATTCGATACCCCAGGCTGGCCTTGAACTCACAGTGATCTTCCCGTCACAGCCCCATGAGTGTTGTGATTACAGGCATGTGCCATCATGCCCGAGGTCATGTTTAATTTCTTCTGTGACTCATTGGTTGTTCAGGAGAATGTTACATAATTTCCATGTGTTTATGTAGTTTTTGTGTTTTCTTTTGCCACTAATTTCTAGTTTCATTGCACTATGGTCTGATAATATGAATGTGATGATTTTTCCTTTGCATTTACTTACATATATTCTGTGAGCTAGTATGTGGTCTATTTCCAAGAAGTCTGTGTACACCTGAGAAGAATATGTATTTTGATGTTGTTGGATGGAACACTCTGTAGACATCTACTAAGTCCATTTATTTAAAGATTTGGTTTAGCTCTAATATGTATTTCTTTGTTGATTTTTTTGGTCTAGTTGATCTATTTGTGACAGAGGGGTATTGACATCCCCATTACACCTCTATTAGTGATTATCTGACTTTTCATTTCCATTAGTATTTATTTTATCTAGTGGGTATGCTAGTGTTTGGTGCATATATATTTATGATTGTTGTCTTCCTCTTGTATCATTCCCTTAACAAGTATGTAGTGACCCTCTTTTTCTCTTCTGACAGTCCTGGTTTGACATCCACTTTGTCTGTAAGCAGAATAGCTACTTCTACTGTTTTCCAAGTTCCTGTCACATGGAGTGTTGTTTTCCATCCTTTGACTTTCAGTCTGTGAATTTCTTTTGGAGTTAAATGTATTTGTTGTATGCAGTATATTGTTGGATTTTGTTTTTTGATCCATTTTGCTGGTCTTTTGATTAGTGAATTGAAACCATTTACATTGATGGTTATAAATGATCTGTGTTGACTTATCCTTGTCATATTATTTTCCTGTTTTTGGTTCCCTTTCCATCTCTTCTGTTTAATTGCTTGTGTTGTTTGGTGGATTCATTCTATTGAGATTCATAGAATTGTTGTCTTGTTTTTTTTCTAGAATATCCTTCAGACCTTTTGGGAATGCTGGTTTGGTTGTCATGAACTTGTTCAGGTGTTCATTATCGTGGAAGGATTTTATCTCTCCATCAATTTTGAAAGATATTTTTTGGTGGTACATCTATCTGGGCTGGAAGTTGTCTTCTTTTAATGTTTGAAATACTTCACTCCAAGCTCTCCTTGATTTACGTGTTAAGAATTGAGAAGTCTGCTGTGATTCTCATGGGTTTTCTTTTACAGGTGATGTCTTAGTTACTTTTCTCTTATTGCTGGGACAAAATACCTGATACCCAAAGTGGGAAAGGTTTATTTAGCTCACAGTTTGCAGAGGTTTCAGTCCATAATCAGCTGGCTCTATGCGAGGGTGGTGTGGCAGAGGGGCAACAGTTCAGGGCAGCAAAAGCAACAGGAGCAAAAATGGAGGAACATGCCTCTTTTCCTCCCTTATATTCTTTGCAGACTACCTGCTCTGGAATGGGTGTAACACTCACACCCTAATCACAAACTGTAGAATCAGCTGCCTCCATATGAGACTTTGGGGGACATCCAGACACAAACCATAACAGGTGATTTATTTCTTTTCTCTAACAGCTTTTAGTACTCTGTTCTTGAGTTGAATTTCTGGAATCTTGACTAATTGGTTTGTGAACTTAATTCTTTGCACAATTCTGGTTGCAGACCAAATTGGTCATGGACCAAATCTAATTTATCTAGTAGATCAACACTGAACCTAGCCATTGAATTTGATTTGGTTCTCAACCAATTAAATTTCCAACCAGAATCATGAGAAGAAAATAATTTGTGAACTGAGGTACTACTATACAGTGGACCCTTGACGTACAAACTCAATTGGTTCTTGAAGGCTGATTGTACTCTTAGGTTGTCTTAGGTTGTCAACTGAATGCTAGGCTCCTTTATAAAGTCTTCAAAGTCTCTCTCAGTTCTTGGTGTCCTTAAAGAGACATTGGCCCAGGATCTCTCAGTTAACCCCATAGAGGAAAGGATGTTGTAATGTTCCTTCCAGAGCTCTATAAGCATTCAGTCTGTATCTGAGACCATCTGGAAGCACAAGTGATTGGAATTCAGGTCAAGACTTTGGTCATAAATTAAAACTAAAATTGCAGTCATAACCCAACTTGTTCATATGTCAAGCCAGTCATAATTCAAGGATCCACTGTATATTCCTTGGTCTAGTTTTTTTCTGATCCTGTGTGGATCTCTGTATACCTCACTTATCTGTATCTCAAATTCTTTTTCTTTTTGTCTTTTTCAGACAGGGTTTTGCTGTGCAGTTCAGGCTGGCCTTGAGCACACTTTGTAGCCCAGGCTGGTCTTGAACTCGCAATGATCCTCCTGTTTCAGCCTCCCAAGTGCTGGGATTACAAGTGTGTGCCACCACACCTGGCCTCAAATTTTCTTTCTATGGTTGGAAATTTTTGTGGTATTAATTCTGTGAACAGTTTTTTAATGACCTTTGTGCTATCTTCTGATTCATCATTGAGTTCTGTTAATCTTACATTGGTGTTCTTTGCATCATGTAACAGCTGCTAGATTGAGCTTTCATAGTCCCTTGCTATTTTTAAGAAGTCTTTCTTTTAATGATGGGCAGTCACAACTCTGTCTTCTTGATCTGATACTCTTTCTTCTCATTGGTTGACTCTGCTGTGTATATGTTCAATAGAACTTTTAATCTCCTGCATTTCTATTTGAGTCTGTTTCCTAGATATTTTCTATGTTGGGCATTCATGGTTTGCATGCCATTCCTAAGCTTCTCTAGTTTTAAATCTGTATCTATTCTATACTCACTAATCATTTCTTTCATTATGGTCATCGTATCTTTCTCTGTTTTGTTTTTATCAAGGGATTTATTACTCTGTTTTGATACTTGTGCTGCTACCATATGAGAAAGTTCAGCTCTGTTACTTTTGATTGCTTCCTCCTCAGTGCCCCCTTGATTTGTCTGTGGCATGCTGGGGCTTATGGGTTGCATCTTGCTTCTGGAACCCTTTCCCTTCCCTTTTTTTCTGTATTGACACTGGTAAATTGGTTACAGTAGGTAGCTTTATTATTACTAGCATCAAGACCTTTTCAGGAAATTGCCACTTTTCAGAAATGTCTTCTAAGTGTATTAGCTTTTGGCTTTTGATTCTGTCCCAGGATCTGCCTCTTCAATTTATTAGGAATGAAGGGTTTCAGCCTGTTTGGCCTAGCACCCCATTCTTTGCTATTGGGCTGCAGTAGTGTTTATGACCCCTAGACAGTCTAAGTATTGGCATAGAAAAGTCAGCTGATAACAACAACTCTGTCACTTTGGCTAAAGTAGTACAATCAGTAATAACAATAGCATCAAGCACAGACTGGAAAATGACAAACTGTGCTAACCATTAGTGTGTTGTCTTTTAACGTAGGTACAAGTTTATAGTTATGTGTCAGAAGTTGGGGAGAATATGCAGATTATTCTTCCTTTTTCTGTGTTGTGGTCTGTTTGGTTGATTTCTCTGTGAGCTCCAATATTCCCTTCAGAATCTTCCTGGGTGCCAGGGTTCCACATCCCTCCTTCTTTCCTTCCTGGGTTGTTATTTTCCAGAATCTGGGTTCTGAATCTTGGAGAGGTTGGTTTGTTACTGCTTCTTGCTTCACCCTGTTTCACTTTTAATTCTATTGGTTTGGCTCCTTTTTTTCCTTTTTTTGTTTTTTTTTTTTCATATAGTTGGCTAATGGCTTGCCAATTTTGTTTATTTTTTCAAAGAACCACCTCTATGTTTAATTAATTTTATATTTTTTAGTCACATTTTGTTGATTTCTGTTCTAAGCTTTGTGATTTTCTTCCTGGTGCTAGCTTTTGATTTGGATTATTTTTGTTTTTCTAGGACTTTGAAGTACATCATTAAGTTATTTATTTGGGCTCTTTTATTTAATGTGGATATTTCCAGATATAAACATATTTTAGGATTGCTTTCATTGTGTCCGTAGATTCTAGTATGTTGTAACGGCATTAACATTTTTTTCTAGGAACTGTCTAATATCTTCATTGATTTCTCCTGTGACCCAATGATTAATTCAAGTGTGTATTGTTTAACTTTTCTTTGTTTTTTTTTTTTTAATTTCTGTGATTTCTTTTGCCATATATTTCTACTTTCATTACAGTGTGATCTGATAATATGTATGTGATAACTTCAATTCTTTTACATTTACTTAAGCATTCTTTATGGGCCAGTGTATAGTCCATTTAGGAGAAAGTTCTATATGCTGAGAAGAATGTGTATTTTGTTGTTGTTGGGTAGAATACTCTGTAGATATCTATTAAGTCCATTTGCTCAAAGCTTTGGTACAGCTCTTATATGTTTTTGTTCAATTTTTGGGGGAGGGATCTAGTTGATTTGTTGGTGACAGGGAGGTATTGAGGCCCTCCACTATAATTGTGTGGAAATTTATCTGATCCTTCATGTCATGTAGTGTTTCTCTTATGAAGTTGGGTGCTGATGTTCCATGTACATATATTTATAATTGTTACCACTTCCTGTTGCATTGTTCCCTTAAACAGTATATGGTGACCTTCTTTGCTTCTTTGGATCAGTTTTGGTTTGAAGTTCAGTTTGTCTGAAAATGTAGCAGGATAACAACTCTGGCTTGTTTTCAGTGTAATGGGATAACTAGTCCTGCTTGTTTTTTGGTTCCCATTACATGGAATATTGTTTTTTATCCTTTGATTTTTAGACTATGAATTTCTTGTTTTTGTTTTGTTTTTTGTTTGTTTTTATTTTAGAGAGAAAAAAGATAAATACAACAATGAAACTGAGTTTCAAAATGGGTTATAGTAGGACATTACATTAGTTGATACATTGCACATTGTTGTCTTCCTAGTAGTTATCCAGAGTAGAAGATATAGGCATGATATCTTGTCTATACAATATTAGAACAGAACTTTCTTTTCAATGCACTAAGAGAAACTAACTGTATAACTATCTTAACTATCTTGTGTATATGTGTAATTTTTCCTTTCTTCCTTTCCCCTTTCCCCCATCACAGTTTGACTTTTCTTTTGAACAGTTTCTTCCCGATTCACAATATCCATTGTACATTTCAAATCTTATTTACTTGTTCATTTTCTCACACTAGTGAAACAATACAATGTTTACACATATAGGTCTGATTTACTTCACTTATGAGTATGGTCTCAAGGTGTACCCATTTACCTATAAAAGACTCCAATTTTATCTTTCTTTATGGCTTAGTAGTACTCCATTGTATAAAAAACTCACATCATTTTTATCCATTCTTCAGTTGGGTAGGCATCTGGGTTGTTTCCAAAATTTAGCTATTACAAATTGTGCTGCTTTAAACATGAGTGCACTTATATTGCTGTGGTATGATGTTCTTAATTCTTCTGGGAATATAACCAGAAGCAGAATAGCCAGTTCAAATGGGACCTCCAATCCCAGTGTTTTGAGGAATCTCCAAACTGATTTCCATAGTAGTTGTACCAGTTTAAATTCCTAACAACAATGAAGAAGTGTTCCTTTTTCCCCATAGTCCCTCCAGCATTTGTTGTTGGTTGATTTCTTTCTGGGGTGAGATAGAATCTCAGTGTTGTTTTAATTTGCATCTGTCAAATAACCAATGGTGTTGAATATTTTTTCATGTATTTGTTTGCCATTTTTATTTCTTCCTCTAAGGAGTGCTTATTCATGTCTGATGCCCATTTTTGGATAGGGTCTTTGAACTGGGGGCGGGTCTGATTTTTTTTTTAATTTTTTATATGTTTTAGATATGAGTCCTTTGTGAGACAATTGGGTATAATTTTTTCCCACTCTGTGGATTATCTTTTCACTTTGTTGGTGATTTCTTTTGATGTGCAAAAGCTTTTTAGTAAGGTGAGATCCCATTTGTTGATTCTTTGTACTATTTCCCTTATGGTCTGGGTTTTGTTCATAAACTCTCTACCTACACTTATGTCTTTGGGACTTCTGCCTATTTTCTCTTCCAGTAAATTTAGTATTTTAATATTTAGATCCCTGATCCATTTTGACTTTTAGTTTAGTGCATGGTGATAGACATGGGTCTAGTTTTAGTCTCTGGCATATGGAAAGCCAGTTTTTCCAGCACATTTATTAAAGAGGCTATCTTTCTTCCAGCAAACATGTTTGGCCCCTTTGTTAAAGATAAAGTGTCTAAGTGTGTTTGGGGATGTGTCTACTTCTTCTATTCTGTTCCACTGATCCTCAGGTCTGTTTTTTTTTTTACCAGTACCATGCTGATTTTATCACAGTAGCTTTGTAGTATAATTTTGGGTCTGAGGTTATGATGCCCCTGATTTACATTTGTTGCCCAGAATTGCTTTTGCTGTTCTAGGTCTTTTCTGGTTCCAAATAAATTTCAGGAATGTTTTTTCTAGGTCTGTGAGGTATGTTAATGGTATTTTGATTGGGATTGCATTAAATATGTATAGCAGTTTTAGGAGTATGGCCATTTCCACAATGTTGATTCTTCCTATCCAAGGGAAAGATACCCTTTCTACCCTTTCTACCCTTTCAGAAAAGGGTATCTTTCCCTTTTCTGATATCCTTTTCAATTTCCTTTTTCACAGTACTTTAATTTTCACTGTACAGAACTTTTACATCCTTTGTTAGATTGATTCCTAAGTATTTCATTTTTTTGGATGATATCCTGAAGGGTATGCTTTCCCTAATTTCTCTCTCCATGATTTGTTGCTTGTGTACAGGAATATTATTGACTTTTGAATGTTCACTTTATATCCTACTACACTACTGAATTTGGATATTAAATCTTTAAGTTTTTTGGGTCTTCTTTGTAGAGTATCATGTCATCTGCAAATAATGATAATTTAACTACTTCTTGTCTTATCCTTGCTCCTTTTATTTTTTGCTGTTGTCTAATTGCTTTGGCTAATGTTTCCAGAACTGTATTGAATAGCAGTTGTGATAGTGGACATCCTTATCTTGTCCCTGAAAGCTATCAGTTTTTATTTATTTATTTTTTGGTACCAGAATTCAAACTGAGGACCTTACACTTGCCAGGCAGGCGCTGTGCCACTGAGCTATATCCCCGGCCCCAAAGCTTTCAGTTATTGACTATTTAATATAATGTTAGCTATTTGTTTGTCGTAGATGACTTTTATAAGATTGAGGTAAACACCTTCTATTCCAATTTTCTGCAGGGTTTTTTTTTAAATCATGAATGATTGTTGAACTTTGTCAAAAGCTTTTTCTGCATCTATTGAGATGATCATGTAATTTTTGACTTTGATTCTGTTAATATGGTGTATTACATTTTTTGATTTTTGTATGTTGAACCATCCCTGCATTCTTGGGATGAGTCCCAGTTAGTTGTGTTGTATAATCTTCTTGATGATTTGTTGCGTTCTGTCTGCCAGTATCTTATTAAGGATTTTTGCATCTATATTCATTAGAGAGATTGGCTTGTAGTTTTCTTTCTTGTTTGGATTTTTTTCTGGTTTTGGAATCAGGGTAATACTTGCTTCCACGGATGACTTTGGAAGTACTGCTTCTCTTTCAATTTCCTTAAAGAGTTTCAGCATTAGTGGCATTAGTTCTTTGTTTCTTATAGAATTCAACAGTGAATCTGTTAGGGCCTGAGCTTCTCTTTGTTGGTAAATTTTCATATTGACATACCTTAAGAACCAATAATGATATACCACTCTTAACCATAGAAAAGAGATCTATTATTATACCATAAACACAAGGATAACCAAGTATTCACATGCGGTAAATATCTACTAAGTGCAATGAGTACTCCCCCATTAACAATAGAAAAGAATTCAACAGTAATAGCATAGAGTTAAGTAAGTATGTAAAGAGAGACCTGACTAGGAGTGAATGATTGAAGTGCATGATTAAACTGGGAGACAAAAGTGCATAGGCTCTATGAAGAGTGAATGTTTAAAATATGGGGTAAAAGCATGCAAATAATTTAACTGTGGTCAAAAAGTACACAGGCTCTGGAAGAAGTGAATAATTAAACTGTAGGGCAAAAAGCATGCAGACTTTGTGAGGAGTGAATAATTAAACTATGGGGCAAAAGCACAGGCTGTATGAGAATGGAATGATTAAACAAGAAGTTTAGATTAAGTAAAGTGTGTTGTGTCTGGCCATTGTCCTTCCTCTTTCCTCCCAAAAAACTACCTACCCTTTAGATAGCTCCTTACCCAAACTGCTTTTCTACTGCTTTTTTCCTTTACTCTAATACCCTAAATGAAAACCAGAGAGTTCTTGACATCAGTGCTTTTTCTTGTCCCAGTCTCCCTAATGGCTGGGTGCTCTCAGATGAGAGCTAGCCCCTCTAGACCTCTCAGTGATGGAACTAAGGCTTGTCTCTGAGTAATCTTTTAATCCTTCCCACCGCCTATGCTCACTCACTGCAACAAAAAGTGAGGTAAAGGGTCCTAGTAAAGAGTAAATGGAAATTAATAAAATTAGGTTAAAGACAACAGAAGAGACCCAATGAGAAAAAGGGGAAAAAGAAAAGAGAGCAAAATAAAAGAAGAAAAAGAAAAAATTAAAAGAAAAATGGGCAAAAAACCTTTACATACAAAAATCAAGTGGAAAAAAAGTGAAATGAGTTGAAAACAATTCTTGAATGAGTCTTTTTGTTTTTTTTTCCAGAGTCTATTTTTGTGTGTAAATGCTTTGTTATACACCACCCTTCCCACTGGGCGTAGGCAGTCAATGGTGTCCGCCCTTAGGCTGTAGTCACTACAGTAACCCCACTTTCCATGTCCCTCTGTGCACTCCAAGACATAGTTTCTTCTGCCTTGGTTTACAGCGAGTGGGTTTGTGAGTTTCCTCTTGCTCCAACTCCAGGGACCCCTCTGTCCATATATCCTAGGCCATGGCAGCCATCTGAACTGAGCCGTATCCTTGCTCACATTGGTGAATGGGGACAGCAAATAGACTACTGAGTTCTGTGCCAATGTAGGTAGCGAGGCACGGGGTGTTTGTGTAAAGCAGTCTGTTGGCATTAATGGCAGCAACTTTAAACTCAGCCCGCTCTAGAAGCCACAGACACTTGCCCTGACTTCTCATAACAGAGGGTGAGTCCCTGTGTTCTCAGCCTGAGTTTAAACTTCTCAGGGAGTCTGTGTGTAGTCTGTACCCTATCCACGACTGTCTTTTGTGGCTGTGTCCCTCCCAGTCACTATGACTAGGTGACACCAGAAACTCTGATTTTTTTTCTAGAGCCTCATTCATTTGCTTTGTTGTTACACTTTAAGAGAGGCCAAGGGAGTGGCTTTCAAATTGTCCCGCCTCCTTGCCCCCTTGGTTTGCCTTTGGTGAACAGGATGTCTGCAGTTGCTTCTTGTTTAAGCGTCTTCTCATGTTTTTTCTTTTTCTTTTTTTTTTTTTTTTTTTTTTAGTTTTAATCCTGGGGTGATGTTTGTAAATTGCCTATGGTGGGTTGCTTTATTGCTAGTATTTAGAACCCCTAGGAAATGACTACTTGGTGTAGCTGGTGTTTGGATTTTGAGTCTGTTGCAAGATCCTACCTCTTCAGTTCTTTGGGGATGAGAAGTTGCTGGCTGTTTGGCCCAGCCTTGGTTCTTAGGTGCTGGCCCACAGTATTTTCTGTGACCTTCAGTCAGTCTCAGTCTCAGAATACCAGGAAGAACAGCTGGTTAGAACAGTTATGTCACTTTGGCTAAAGTGGTACAGTCAGCAAAAACAGTAGCATCAAACACAGCCTAGAAAATGACAAACTGAGCTAACCATTAATTTGCCATTTTTAACCACATGAAGTAAATTTGTGATTATATAATAAAATCTAGAACACACCAGAAAATTATATGCAGTAAATAAGTCTTCAATATTGTCAATTTTACCTTCAGGGGAAAAGATTTAAATGGCATTAGGAAAAAATGGAGGAGTAGACGAGAAAGAGATTCGAAGCAAGGCTGAAAGACAAGGGAGATCATGCTAACTTTGGGAAGTGGGTGCAGAAGACAGGCGGGAAAGAGGGAAGGAAGAAATAAAAGGAAGAACAACAGCCACAAAGAAGCTATAAACCATGTTCACACTCATCTAAAAACAAGATCAACCTATGGAGAAAAGAAACAAACAAGAAGAGAGAGAAAAGAAGAAAAAAAAAGAATTAAAAAGTCCACTTCCAGGTTTGTCTGTGCTCTCACTGGTAATGTCTGGAGACAGAGTCCAATCTGTGTTGATTTATCCCAGCCAGCCAGCAGTAGCGTTATGGTGGGGTAGTGGATCATCTCAGTGAGCCTGCACCTTCATTTCCCCTGAAGTTTAGGCTGGGTTCTGGCTATGAGGCTGAGACCAGACCCGTTCATCCTGTACCTTCTTTAGGCTTGAACTCAGCTGGGAGCTGCTCGATGGAGCTAGCAGTTGTTCTAAGTTCCGAGCTCAGCTGGCCCCTCGGCAAGATGGCTTCTGGCCAGTCACTGCCCCACATGGGACGACCAAGCCCTCAGCACTCATCCCCAGCTAGTGCAGTCCTTCACGTCAGTTGCTCCCATCCGCCGCTGTGTCTTTCTGTGGAGGCCTCTGGGGTTGCCAGCGGTCACTGTGTGTCTGCTGGCTTGAACTGCTCCTCTCATGCAGTGAGTCCCACCTTAGGGTGAAGGTGCTGCCAGCTACCTCCTAGTTCTTCATTGAAGTTTCTCTCTGTGGGCTTCGCTTCTTGCTTCAGATCCTTCCTTAGTCCAGCGGACCCATTTCCCTCCTCCTCGTCTTCCTCGCATTGCTATATTCCAGTGTCTGGATGGCAACACCCAGAGAGGCTGTTTCTGCTGCTTACCACTCCACCATCTTCACTGACACCAGAAACTCTGAAGTAGAGTTATTTGGTGTGTCAGTCTTAAGACAATTTCCACCTTCCCCAAATGGCTCCTAATTAAACCCTCTCAAATACAGTGGGCACCAAACTAGGTTTCTTCTCCAATGCTAGCCTGTCTTGAGGAAGGAGTCACTTCCACAGTAAAACCCCACTGTGTTCATGCAGTTTGCAGTAGCCTTGGGCTTTTCCTGTGGGTAGTTGTTGATTCTCCTGGGAGTTGCTGACTCTGTAGACTTTCCTGTGTCAGTGGAGTTAAGTTGTTCTCCCTGAGAGGCAGGGTAAAGTTTCCAGGCTGCCTTGGTCTTTCCTCCGTATTGTGCTCTATTGTCTCCAACTTCTCTGCAGTTTCTAGTTTTCCTGTCAGCTTCTCCCCAGGTTTTGGAGGTCTCCTTTTTTTTTTTTTTCCTTTTCACCAAGTTGTTGTTTTCCAGGTATCTTGATTCCAGGTACCTGAGAGTCTATATTTTGCTAACAGTCTCTAACCACTATACTTTTTTTTAAAAAAAATAAAATTCTAATGACAAAAGGCAACACAATTCCTTGTTGTTATGTTCTTGGCAAACATTTTTCTCCTTTTATTGTGTTATATATTTATTTTATAAAACAATGTTTAATTTGACAAAAGTTTCCTATATGTAATAAAATCCCACTCCAATTAAAACAATATCTAGGAGGTTTGACACTGGTAGCTTTATTTTTAAAAAATC
>NW_004955466.1:12221113-12248259 GCF_000276665.1 Chinchilla lanigera
ACATTTTTTTAAGTGGGAAAAATTTCCTAAGATTGTCCTTTACTACAGAACACAGTACTAAGTAAAGGTCATATTTCTTTCTCTGTAATTCCTAAGTAAAACATGTAATTCAAGTCTGGTGGAAGCTCTTAAAAGACATCATGCAGTCAAAACTGTGGTGATTTAGAAATGAAATGCAAATGAGAATGACAGAGGATGTTGGAGGTGAGAAGGACAAATTAAAACTTGGATTTAGGCATATGAAGTTATCTGGGTATGTTTTACTGATTTTCAATAATGTTCTATCTTTTTATGAAGAAATATTTAAGGGGACTGTCCTTAAACATAGTTTTAAGGTAGGTATGGGCATGGTGGTGCGTGCTTGTAATCCCAGCATCTTGGGAGGCTTGAAGCAGGAAGGGATCACAAGTTCGACTCCAGCTTGGGCTATATAGTGATTTGGGGAGGCACTACCCAAATTTTTAAAATGTAAAAAAAGCCAATATATAGCTCATTGCGAAGGACTTAGGTTCAATCCCCAGTACTGCAAAACAACAACAAAAACAAAAAACCTAAACAACCCTAAAGTTCTGTTTCCTTACAGTATCTGGTCTTAGGAGAATTCAAATTATTTCTGTCCCGTGTACCTCTTCTGTCCTGTGTGGGGTCATCTTCTTTAAGGGGTGGAAGAGCTATAGACTTGGATCATATGATGCTGTCCAGCAGCAATGGGACACTGATTAGCTGTGGCTAAGATCTTTAAGATGGCTTTTCATCAATTTTCATTCTATCTATCTTTGGAAACCCTAGTTTTTAGAAGAACTGACATATTGGGGAACAGTGAACAGCTTTACTACTTAGAATGTGTTGAGAGTGCCATATTATTCAATATGCAGCTTTTTTCTCCTCCCTTTCCCAGCTAGCCTGGTTGGCTTAGGGTCATGGGACAGAGACCCAGATATCCGGCCGTGGCAGTACATCAGTTACATGGAGCCACTTCAGCCACTTGGCTTTCTCCCCACAGTAGGATCTGCTTTCACTCGGTCCTTATTCTGTTCAGCTATTTCTGGGGCTCCATATTCTTTCTCTGTTGTTATTAACAAAATTTTACACAATGACTAATTTATAAAGACTAAAGGTTTATTCAGCTCATGATTCTGAAAGCAGGGAAGTTCAAGATTGGGTGGTTGTATCTTGTGCGGTCCTTGCTGGTTGTGACGCTGTAGAGTCCCAAGGTGAGCAGGGCACCAAATGACAAGACAGAAGGCCTAGAGCCCATCTCCTCCTCTTGTGAAGCCATACCCGATGGCCTTCTTAAGGTTAAGTTACCTCTCTGCCTCCAAATGCCATACTTGGCTTAATTTTCTACCCCTTCATATCTCGCGGTGGGGATTAAGCTTCAACCCCTAAGTTTTGGTGGGGACGTTCAAGCCACAGCACCCACTTCAGTTCTTTCTTTTTACCAAGATTTTCCTGTCTCCTTGATCAGTGCTAATCCCTATTCTGTGTTCATTTTACTCTCAAAAGTCTCTGATTTTCCCCCTGCTAGAACGAAGATGTAGTTTGTGTGCTAATAGCCACTGTAGTATGGGGCTTGAACTGGGCTCTTCAATAATTCTTTGTATTAATTTCACACTAAACTTGGTTAAGTTTCAAACAGCTTATTCTGGTCCTTTCCCCAAACACTAATATCAATTTTATTCCCTCATCTCTATTTTTTTAAAGTCTTCTCTTTCAAATAGGAATGTGTACAGCTGCTCTAGTTTCACCTTTTATGGATCTACATTAATCTTTTTTTTCTTTTCTGGCTGATGAGTGAAGTTTTTTCCCTCCTCTGTATAGACACCCTTTCTACATGTAGCCTTGGTACCATCTAATTTCCATTGTTGGCATAGGGAGAGAGAGAACGATGCAGTTCTGAAAGAAGAAAATAATAAATGCAGAGACGGGCTGGGGATTTAGCTCAGCGGCAAAAGCGCCTGCCTGGCATGCGCAAGGTCATGAGTTCGGTTCCCGGTACCGGAGAAAAACCAAAAAAAAAAAAAAAAATGCAGAGAAAGGAAAGGAAGGTGTAAAAGAGGGAGCAGTGGTAAATGTGATGGTGCAGAAAAAAGAGAAATGGGGAGGGAGGGCAGAATTGAAAGAGAAGAAAGGGAAATACGCAGGACGCTCAGGTGGAATGGGGACAGACAAATAGTGGGGAGGGAGGGGCACAGAACCAACTGGACCAGGGCCACTAACTCTTCCTTGTGATGCGGTATGGTATGTGACCTGATGATTCTTAAAGTCACTTGTAGTACACACGCTTCATAATTCTGTGCGCTCAACCCCTCACAGCACTGTACTTCCCGTTGTCGCCTGCATCTTAGTCAGACTGTAGTATTTGCTCTTTGTCAAATCCAAGCCCCGCTTACCTGCACCCATGCCTTTCTCAGTACCCCCGCTTAGATAGACTCTTGGGTCCTTGCCCTCTGATATGACCCCACACTTCAAACATGAGTGTGTTTGGTCTCCTTGAATGTTCAGGAAGTGTTCACTTTTAGCTCTTGTATTGTACTTTGTACTTTGTATGATCTTCCCCCACAGCCTGTCTTCTTTTCTAGAGAGCAAGTACCTTCAAGACAGGGGGCTTGTTTTATTCATCACTGTACCACCTGTTCTCTACCACACTGCCTTGAGGGGTAGATTCTCAGTAAATGTGCATTGGGTTGAATACATCATGTATTTCCTCATATAGTCCAGGGGCCTTGTTAGGTTTTCTTTTTTGGTTTTTCTCCAGTACTGGGAACTGAACTCATGACCTTGCGCTTGCCAGGCAGGCGCTTTGCCGCTGAGCTAAATCCCCAGACCCTAGATTTTCTTTCTCTATCTCACCATTCATTTCTTCTTTTTCTTCCTCTTCCTCTTTCTCTTTCTCCTCCTCTTCCCCACCTGCTGCTTCTTCCTCCTTGAACCCAGGATCTTCACACTGATATACATCCCTCAGTCCTTTTATTTTATTTTGAGACAGGATCTCACTAAATTGCCCAGGCTGGTATGGAACTTACAATCCTCCTGCCTCAGCCTCCCAGATGTGCACCACCACGCCCTGCTCATTCATTGTGCTCCATGTCAGACATGTTTTTAAAGCCTGAGGATGCTGTGAAGTGTCACAGGTGGAGTCTGTGCTTTCACAAAGCTTAGGCACTTGCGAACATAACATAAAATACCAGTAAACATTTATAGCAATTTTGGGTAATGATAAGAAAAATAAAAGGCTAACAGAAGAATTCTGTGTCCGCTGAAGTGAATATGAAGTGATGCTAATGTTAGAATATCAGCATTTTGCAGCCATCATAGTACAGATAAGGTAAAAATTTTTGATGAATGTAAACGTACAGGTAATTATTGATGAATGTAAATGTACAGAAAAATTTTGATGAGGGGTAGGGTATTTGCATAGACTTAAAGTATCTCTTTGAAAATTAGTTCATTAATCAAAAGGGAAAACAAAACACAGTAGTGGCTTGATGGAGTAACCAAAATTATTGTCGCCTAGCGGGGTAGTGGACATCATGCACCCCAGATGTGACACCTGAGGGCTAGCCATGTGGAGGCTATTCAGAGCTGTGGATCTGGATGATACCACCTCAGGACTGAGTGTAGAGAGGGAAGAGAAACATTCCAGGCTTAAGGTCTCGGACATTTCCAAGATTTCCAGGTAGGGAAAGGAGAGGGGAGCCAGCAAAAGGGGCATTCGACCCAACAAATTACCATCCCACAGTGTCGGGGAACGCACTGGTTAGCTGCACATTTTATGGGAAGGAAGTGTTAATCTTTCTGACTTAACGCAGCTCACAAACTTCTGACTTACTGATTCTAATTCTGTCCTGTGTGAGTGTTAGAAACAAGGGTTTCCGTGAGACCGCCTTCGGATATTTCATGACAGCAATCATAGCCCAGAGTGTTCATGTTATGTTCCTTTAAAGTCCTTTGCATATTATTGTTGATAAGCTCCTTACTATTTGATCATACTTCATTAGACAATATGTCTTGTGTGGAAGTTACACTGGGACAGAACACTGTCACTGCCAGGTATGATAGATGTTTCTTGCCCCAGGCCTACAGTGACAGAACTAATATTTGTCAAATGCTTTTGAAGTAATAAACAACTCTCACACTTCATAGTTCTCATAGCAAAATTTTCAGTGTGTAAAGGTGCTGAAACACTGTTTCTAATAAAACTGGCCAAGATTTGTTTTAGCAACTTGCTATCAAGCTAAATTTCCAGTTACCTTCCATAGCTTTGTAGTTGATGTTTTAGGCATAAGTTTTTCAATGTTAGTATTATCTTGATAAGTTTCTCAGTTGGTCTTCCCTATTTTCTACCTATATATTTAAAACATTTTTTACTTTTATTAGTACGTGTTTATGGTATAGTAAATAACATTTACATTCATCATGGGGAGTTGGTACATGTGCATAAGACATCTGGTCTCTAATTTTATTTCTGCTCCCTGTTGTTGATTATCCATTCAGCTCAGAATGGCCTTTTAAAAGTATGTATCAGATCACATGACTCCCTGCTCAAAACCTTTTGAGGACTTGTTTCTGCACCAAAATAAAATACAAACTCATGTAACTTAAAAGTCCCTGTATGGTCTGCCTCTTCTCTGAAATCATTTGTGAAGCATTTATTTAAATTTTTATTTTTATTGGACATGTTTGCAGTGCATAACAGTTACAGTCATCATGGGGAGTTGGTACATTATACATCTTAGATTCTTTTTATATTCCCTTCTTCCCACCAAGATGTATTTGAGATTAAAAAGTCACTTGGTAAAAGTTTTTTTCTTAAGTTTATACTAGTCAATTAGGTTTGTATTTTTATATGTGTAAGTACCTCATGAAAGTAGAAATGGACAGTTTCTGAATAAGTATATAAATATTATCAATATGCCTATAAGCAGAAGCAAAACCATTTTTTATGAGTTAACCCAAAGTCTAAGAAATGAATTTACTAAAAAATCCAAGGCAAGAGTGTTGATTTCACACATTAAGACAAACTTTAAACATAGTTACCAGAATTAATTGGTTCACTGACAAGTGATGTATTGATTCTTGATGCCTTTTATATAAGACTTAAATAAATACATGTTGTGTTAGTTTTTCTTTTTCCTACTTTTTACATGAGAATTCAGTTTATGGTTATCTAGGCACAAACAATTTCTTGGATTTGATCATTAAACTTAGTCAAAATAGTCACTTAGCACTGTTGCACAAACCAATTTTGACTTTAAAAATGTGTATGTTAGCTGAATTAGCCAGGCCTGATGGTGCACACCTGTAACTGCAGCTCCGTGGGAGGCTGAGGCAGGAAGATCACAAGTTCAAGGCCAGCCTTGGCAACTTAGTGATACTTTGTCTCAAATTAAAAAAAATAAAAAAGAGCTGGGGAATATAACTCAGCAGTCCTCAGCATCCCCCCACCCACAGGAAATGCTAAAGAGAGCATCAACCTATACACCAAAATGTTTCTCTACTTCTGTTTCTCTGGTTTACTTTAGCATTACCTTGTGTGGGATATGTGACAGTCAACGTGATTGGCTTACGAGCTAGCTGCCTGGGGAATTAGTAAAGCATACTTCTGGATGTGTCTGGGCGGCTCATGAAGGTGTGGCTTAGGTACCGTACCTGGTCCCTGGGCCCTTCCTCTCGGGCACTGGTTCCTTGCTTTGCTTCCTAGCCACTGTGAACTGCTTCACCCACCCTCTTGCTGTGATGTTTCTATCTTGGAGCCGAGCAGCCATGGACTGAGCTTCTGAAACCTGAGCCAAATTAAACCTGCCTGTTAAGTTTGGGGGGTCAGGTATTTGGACCCAGCAACGGGAATGCTTACTAATACAGGATGAAAGGTTCAGTGGAACAGGAAAGGTGTTTTGAAGTGTTCAGCCTGAGTTTTTAGGGTGGGAAGAGTGAGTCACAATAATCTGGTCGGGGCACTGTCTGCAAACTGGGAAACCTGATGGGTGTTTCATGTTTCTACAGGAACATAATCTGCTAAGGAACATAATCATTTTTATTATTATAAAAGCACAAAACAAAGCAGGGTCACTTAATTATAAAATATATTCAAATAGGTATATGAGAAATGCTGTGTGATACTCGTCATTATTTTGACAGTTTCCTCTATGGGCTGCTTAACCATCACCTAAGAATGGTAATTATAAATTTAAGGCATTCTTACATGTAGTTTTAATTTTTGTCTTGAAGTTTTTGATGGTGCTGGGTATTGAGCCCAAGTCTTTGCAGATGCTAAATGCACACTTTACCACTGAGCTGCATCCCCAACCCTAGGTGTATTTTCTAATTGTTAGTAACATAGAGGCCCAAGTTGTGGTGGGGGTTCCAGTAGAAGAAATGCACTTACTTGTGAATTATTTTATACTAGAAAACTAATTATTCTGTTAAAATAGTAAAAACAAATAGTATGTACACATATATATACATACATACACATACAATCTTGTGTGTACAGTATATACCTACAAAAGTCTTTAAATGAAATGCAATTGCCAAAAGATATATTAAAACCTACTTGTTAGTGTTTGTTATATTTGTCAAGTTAGAACAGAGAACTTTGGCATTTTTTTGCCTGTGAGTATAAGTAATTGCAATAATATTATACCAGCTAATGAAAAAGTCAGAAAAATCATTAGGTAGAAATATAGTTCTACTGAGAGCCTTGTGATTATTGCCTTTGTATCATTCTGCCTACATTAACAACATTCAGATTGTAGGAAGTCCCAGAAATATAATGTTGGATTTTCTAATTGCTATGTCAGCATGATCAATCATTTCCTAAATTTAGCAATTTCCTGAGAAAGTTAAGCCTATGTTCATAGCACTTTACAGGAAGTAGCACAAAATTAGTTTCTGTAACTCATCTATTTCTTTTGGTGTCACATATATAGTATATTATATAAATGAAATATTTGTCTTTAGCAAAAAGGCTGGTATACCAAAGTACAATTCATGAATACACGAATTAGAAATCAAAACTTTGTTTAGTCTAAAGAAAAACAGTTCCTTACACTGTGACCACAAGGCTGCTTCTTGTTTGCATCAGTTCAGGGGACTGTTACTGTCTTCAGCGAATTTTCCGGCAGGGTCCTGACTTTGTTGAATGAGCCAATTGTTTTCCTTTGTGTTACCCATCTAGTGAGTTCCCATCTGGTTTGTATCAGACTGTTTTCACAGCCAGCGACTGCTGCCTTCTCGATATCCTCACACTTCGGGGCCTCATGCTATCAAAGCAGTGCTGTGATGGCCTTGCTAGCTGGGCCAGTACAGCTGCGCCCCGTAGCTTGGAACTATTCCCAGAGCAGTGGTAACACAGAGCTCGCGCTGGCCCTTAGTCCCACTGGTGTCATGTGTACAGTGAGCAGGAGCTCACCCTCCCTCCCCTCTCCCTCACTCCACAGCTTAACTATTCACAGAACCTTTCAGGCTCTTATTTTAGGTATGGAATGGTGGTGTTCTCATTTTCTAGTGACTTCCTGTACTTGAAAGCTCATTTTTCATTCTTTCACTTTTTAAAAAGTTACCAGGTCTGGCCTTGGGGAAGTGAACTGGTCACAATGTCAGATTTAATTATTGTTTCCAAATTTAGTTAGGAATGTCTAGGTATGGCAAAACCCATTGTAAAGACTGCACAGATAATGCAGTGTATTTTTAGTGATAATCACTAGCCATAATTTGGGAGAGATTTTTATATTTAGGAAGGCTTGCCATCTAAGAAAATAAATTCTCTGTGTATAGATTATAGAGGAACTTAGCCTCAGTAAATACTAAGGAGTTACTGTACCTTCATCCTTTGAAGCTGTCAAGTATCATTTATAGGAATGTTATAATAGTGAACTTCACATTCTGTGGCCTGGTATAATGTAATAAAATTAAAATTGTAGTTTTTGATGAGTAAGAGTTATAGCTGCATTTAAGCACAGTTACTCTCATTGCTTTATTATTATTACTTATAAACTTTTTCATGCCTAAAAAGGAATTAGTGCAAATTTATAGAACATATGAATATTTCAGAAATTCTTTCAAGGTTAGTTAAAGTTGCACGACAGTTTGTGCTTTCAGTGGGTAATTGTCGTAGAGCGTCATCTACCCTAGAAAGTAAGCTGACAGCAATGAAAAACTCACCTTGCGTCTCCGTCTGTGCAGCTCACTGTGTTTTAAGGTTTAAGGGAACTCACAAGTTGCAACAGAGGTGGTGGCTTAGCAGTAACTGTTCACTTGCTGTGAAAGGCTACGTAGTAAGGTCAGTAACTTGGCAATTTCATCATTGGAAATCAAAAATCATAAATGATATTGCCTTCAATTCCTGAAACTAATCTTTTGGGTTTTTATTTTTCAATTTTACCCTTTTGTGGAGGAATAATATGCATATCTAAAAGTACGTATAGCATAGACACGCAGCTCAAAGAACTGTCACAGTGAGGCACCCTCGTACAAGCAGGACCCAGAGCGAAAACAGCAGAACCAGCGTCACTATGAGCCTCCCCCTCCCCTTAGCCGCAGGCGCCCCACACAGGGGTGGTGCCATTATTCTGACTCTTAAGAACAAAGATTAGTTCTCTTGTTTTTGTGCTTTATATACATGAAGTCATACTAACTGTTAGTACTGCTTCTTTCAGAAGGCAAACCTATTATAATTTTAAAGATTCATTTAGTTTTTGACCAATATTGCATGCTTTTATAAAGAATTATCTGACAGGAACTTGTTTTAGTAGCTATTTCACAGGCCATTGAACTAACAGGAAGTGTGTTGTAGATAAAGTTGTCTACTAAAACATGGTCTCTCTGTTCTCAATCAGATTTTAATGTTGGAATGTCCTGCGAGACATTCTTGCCCCTAAAAGGCAGGCACTTTGTGTTACAACAGTACATAGCAATACCCTCAAGTCCTTACATGCTTTTCAGTGAGTTTTAATAATTAAGTGTATGTTAGTCCGATAAATCATGGTCTGCGTTCAGGACAGGCAGGTCATATACGAGTCAACAGTTGACTTCTTGGGAGTTGGATATAAGCTTTTATGCGGCTGAGAGCCTATTTTTGAAAATATTATCATTTGAGAGTTGATGTACCTACTAGATATGCAGTCAATGAGTAACTTCATTTAGAAGATTGCTTCAAAAGTAGGCAACCAGGGGGCTGGGGATTTAGCTCAGCGGCACAGTGCTTGCCTGGCAAGTGCGAGGTCGTGAGTTCGATTCCCGGTACCGGAAAAAAAAGCAAACAAACAAAAAAAAACCAAAACCAAAAATAGGCAGCCAATTTTTGTGTATTTTTAAATATCCAAATATTCCTAGTTTTTTTTCAGTGCACTCAAACTACTCTTTAAGAACACAGGTATTTTGAGTGTTGCTAAATTTAGATGTTGCTTTATTAAATTTTGTTTTAGATTTTGGACATACATTTCAAAAATTTTTATTTTGTGAATTCAAAATAAGTTTTGAGGGTCTCGATATTATGTTCTTGCTTTACAGTTAGTAGATGATAATCTCTAAAGTTTGCTTAAAACAGTTTGTTTACCTGGCACTCTGGCTCTGTTTCCAGGAGTCTGAGGGGGAGGGAAGTTACTACTTGGTCCCTCTGGCCTAGCAGAGCAGCCTTTCGGATTGTGCACAGCACGTGCAGTACAAACGGCACCAAAGTGTTGGGACCCTGGAACACAGGGTCCCCTCCCATTGAAGAATCATTTGTTTGGCAACCAAGGGGCCAAGCCAGAGGGACCAGAGGGACCAAGGGACCAAGCAGTAACTTCCCTCCCCCTCAAACTCCTGGAAACTTAGAGCCAGAGTGCCGGGTAAACAAAGATAGCATCTAATAGTTCATATGAAGCATGATCAAAAATACGGTGACCATCAAACCAACCTTTTTACTTTATTACACTAAAAAACATACTGCCATCAACCCATCCAAAGTACAGCACTCACCCTCACGTTGAGCACACTTGTCCCACTGTTCTTGCCACTTTCCAAAGCAGTTCTGGAAGTCCTCTGCTATGAGTGTCTTTAGTTGCTCCATTGTGACTGCCTCGATGTCCTGAATCCATTCAAAATGTTTGCCTTTCATGATTATTTTAGCTTTGGAAAGATGCAGAAATTGCATGACGTCCAGTTCATCAAGTGGCATAGATGAGGACATGTCACAGCATTTTATTTGACAGAAATTACTGTAAATATTTTGAATATTTTGAATCAGTTCACAGAAATTACTATGAATATTTTGAATCAGTTGAAGATATCAAGGCAGCCACAGAAAGACACTTACGAAAGGAGACTTCCAGAACGGCTTCAGAAAGTGGCAAGAATGATGGGAGTAGCTGTGTTTGAAGTGATGGGGAGTACTTTGAGGGGAGTTAATTGCAGTGTGTCTTTTATTGTAGTTATTTTATGTTTAAATATTCCCTGTATTTTTGATCACACTACATATCACAGTAAACACTGTTACTGTATTTAAAGATTTTTGAAAAACTCTGTCAAAATTGGATGTTCAATTTTGGTCTGTTTGCAGATTTCACTGTTTTTTGTTTTTGTTTTTGTTTTTGTTTTTGTTTTTGTTTTTGGTACCAGGAATTGAACTCGGGACCTTGAGCTTGCCAGGCAGGCGCCGTGCCTACTGAACTATATTCCTGGCCGAGAGTTCACATATGTTTGAGTCAGTGGTATTTGCCATATTCTTATCTTTATAAAATTACATTTTCTTCTAAAACTGCTTTTTTTGAGGGGGAGTGGGTTTTTTTTTTTAAGGCAAGGTCTTGCTATGTAGTTCAGGCTGGCCCAGGCTGGCCTTAAATTTGTGGCAATCCTCCTGCCTCAGCCTTCTGAGGGCTAGGATTGTAGGTTTGTGCCACCATGCTTGGCCGAAAACTTTTTTTAAAAAAAATTTTTAATTGATTTGTATGGTTTATATTTGAATGTGCTTATTTTCAGAAGCTTTCTACAGTATAACTCTGCTTAGCATGCATAGCCCCACTAAGGATATATTGCCTAAATGTAGTGAAATATGTCCTTACGATCTTGTTCCTTTAAATATCTCGCCCTCTTGTAAAATTCATCTGAAACTTGTGAAATGAAATCTTGAAAGATGGTTGACTCTTCATCATAGAGAAAATTAGAAAAGAAATACTGATTGCTGATGTTTAAATATTTCCTTTATTACTCTGCCCCCACAATTCGCTTGAAGCAATAATAGTTACTGACAGTCATCGATCAGCTGCTCTTCAGAGCATAGGTTAGCAGTATGCCATCAACATGGACTCATGCCCTTAGTATCCATGGTATTTTGTTGGCTTGAAAACTACAGGTTGAATATCCCTTTTCCAAAATGCTTGGGACTAGATATGTTTTTGATTTTCAATTTTTTGAATTTTTGAGTATTTTCACGTACATACTGAGATATCTTGGGATAGGATCTAAGTCAAAACACAAAATTCACTTCTGTTTCCTGTATATCTTATACACATAGCCTGAAAGTGATTTTATACAATATTTTTAGGGTCCTTGTGTTTTGACTGTGACTCATCCCATGAAGTGAAGTGTGGAATTTTTCACTGTGATATCTTGTTGGCAGTCAGAAAGTTTCAGATTGAGAGCATTTTAGATTTTAGGTTTTTGGATTACAGATACTCAAGCTATAACTATGCTATAGGTTTTTCTCTTCAGTTACTTAGCTTTTCCCGCTTCTTACTCCTTAGGCATGACGTGAGGTTTTTTCCGCCTCAGCTGACTTCATTTACTATTAAAATGTTGCCTTGGTTTAACAGTGTGCTGCTCTTCTCTGCTTCCTGACAGCTTTACTGGTTGTTTGGTTTACATTGTGTTGAACAGTGTGCCCCACGCGAGCCTAGGGAGAAGGGAGATTTTGTACTTTTTTTTGTAATGATTAAATCCTTGGGTAAGAGAATCTGTGAAAATTTTTAACTTTGAATGAAATATCTTCTATTTATTTTTTAAAATTTATTTTTAATTGCAAAATTACTCCTGAGTCTTTCCTCCTTCCCTCATTTTCGTGCATAAAGATAACAGGCCATTAGGTAAAGTATTTCGTATTGAAAGTCGTTAAAATTGAGCTGTTTACCATCCTTCTTTACATTTAGGTCACTAGATCAGCTTCTGTTTACCTGGTTTTATGAGAGTAACTGTGGGAGTGTATTTGGTTTGTGTTCTTTTTAGTGAAAAGGAATGAATCATGATTACTTCTATGCTTAACTGATTTCTTTCTGGGGAAAAAAATACTTTTTAAAAAAATTGTAGCTTCACCAGGTGATATGGATCTGACAGAAATTGAACCCAGTCTATACCTTGCCCCTGCATTTACAGGTAAGATTTTTACTTAAAAATTCTGAACTTGGAGCTATTCAGATTTTTTCATTTCCCTATAATATCTTTCCCTCCTAACAGTAAGCACAGTAGAAAATCTAAGGCAAATTTTTAATTCCTCTAAATATTTATAAATTTATGTGAGGTGTAGAAATCCTTCATGCTCTCCAGTCAACTCCCCAAAAGGCAGAAGTTAGGGAACAGAAAAAAAATCTGTTTTCCCTTTGGAAAGTTTATAAAACGTTGAATTAAAAGGCTGCAGGTGTTGTATCCAGAGTGCTGGGGATGATACTCCAGATCCTTCCATCTGGGGGCAGTTATTTGTTGGGACAGGATAGTGTTTAAACTTTGAAGTCAGTTTTAAACAAAGTGAAGCAGCTGGAACCTGGCATAAGACGAAACAAAGCTTTCACATTAACTATTGCTTTTTTAGAGGAAAAAGGATTGGAGTTGTTTTTACAGGTGCTGGTACATTTATTCTTCCTATAGGAAGTTCTTTATTTTTTATTTTAAATTATAAATTTTAAAAGAAGTATGTGTCAAATTGTTTGAAAAACAGAAGCAATAGTAAACTCAATATAATCAGATTTATACGTCTAAAACGTATTTTAGGGTAAAACTATTGTAACATTTTAAGACATCCTTTTAAACATGAAAGCAAAGAAAGAAATGTTTAATAGTGACTAATTCTGGCAAACAGAAGCAAATAAAGTATTACCTACTGCACTTACCCTCATGTGACCGGGCACCTTCTTCATCAAGACCTGTAGCATATGTTCTCAAGCGCTGAAGCCTTGCTGTGAGGGTGCATCATCTGCAGGGCTGGGGTAAGGATGTGGGAGAACTGAATACAGCTGGATAGTTTAGCAGCTGCTTACACAAGAAATTGAAGCAAGAGTGGATGAAACCAAGATAGACAGGAGAAATGCTTCAGGAACCCAATAAAACAGCTGAAATACTGTAACATTTCTGTGGGCTACTGGGGGGCAACTGCATGGCTGAAACTCAGAGCTCATTTTAAAGATAAGATGTGATCAGCATGAATCTAAGCAAGCTCTTAGCAAAAGGAACCACAGACTCTAGGTAGAAAAAGTCTGGTTCCACAGTCATTTCAAAGCCCAGCTATATGCCTAGCGTCATGCTACAGCTTTGGAAAATATGGAGGAAAATAAAACAGTTGCTGGCCTAGTGAAAGGTGTCTCACAGGCTCAACAGACTCTTAAACTAGCATACCTGCTGGCTGAGCACTCAAAGACCAAGACTGTCCTTGGTCTTAAGGAACACATTGTCTAGGGAAAGTGACAGACACCTGAAGAAATAATTATAGTGCAAACTGCTAAGTGCTACAGTCAAGTCGTCCTCAGAGACTGAAGTGTCCATCATGAGCAGAGCAGGAGCCCCCGACGTCTCACCACCACCACTGGAAAAACAACTCGGAGAGCGTGATGCACTTGCACTTGGGGCTGTGGTACCCTTGAAGTTAATGATTCTTAGAATTTGGGGAACTGTGGCCCCTTGACGTCACTGAAGCCTCCACCAGTCGTCTGTTTCCCAAACTCTACCTGCATAAAAAATAATTTGTCTCAAATGTCAGGGTGTTTACAGAACCCTTGTTACCTGTCCACGTGCCCTGGGTTAAGATCTTTCATGTACTTAGACAAAGATTATTACATTTATTTCCTTTGC
Source organism: Chinchilla lanigera (assembly GCF_000276665.1). Classification (NCBI taxonomy): domain Eukaryota; kingdom Metazoa; phylum Chordata; class Mammalia; order Rodentia; family Chinchillidae; genus Chinchilla; species Chinchilla lanigera. The sequence goes on from NW_004955466.1 coordinate 12,235,151, forward strand.
ACTTTTATTTTTAAATGCACCATTTATAACAAACCAGCCTTTAACTTCAGGTAGAAAAATACAAATCCAGGCAATTAAAACTCATCCCACTGTCTATTCATCTCGTAGAACAAGATACATTCACATGTATGGGTAGTGGTGTGTGTGTTCAGTCCAAATGAACTGTTCGAGAGGTGCTGTGCTCTGTGGAGCTACTGATGACTCTTTTCCTTCTTTTCTCTGCTTGTCTTGTGTTGTTTTAGGCGACAGTGCTTTGTTTGAGTTGCTCTCAGTTTGCAAATAACAGATGTATGATAATGGGTTACCGAGTGTTTCAAGGTTAAGAGTTGGAATCTGAAACCTGTTGATGAAATGGAATATCTAAACCTGAAAAGCTTTTTGAAGGCTACGTTATTTATATTTTTAAATATGTGTAGAATAAACAAGTAACATCTTAAGTGGACACTAAAAATTCTGTATCATTACCTGTATCATTTAGAATAAATTACTTTTAGTAGTTTTGTTCATTAGTCATATAAATCCTCCATCAAGGAGCAGAAAACATATTTTCTTTGAATTTTTAAATATTTTAAAGCAAAAGCTTGGTATTTTGATGTCTAAAAAGTATTTTAGATTGTGTCATAGGAAGCATTAAACACATGGTCTGATTCTATGGCATCCCCAGCTCGAATGGATGCCAGGTGCAATGACATACTACAAACCTATGGAAGCAAGGAATCGTCCTTTTTTTTTCATTTTTAGACGTGAAAACAGCTATTGAAACAATTGTACCATACTCTATGGAAATTTTGACTTGACTTGACATTTTAAAAGTCAGACTTAAAAGCATCAAACAATGTTAACATAGGTAGAAGAGTTATGATTGCTTTATTGGTGACTTATTAAGATATTATGTCTTTCCTTTAAAAAAATTTAAAAATTCTGTGAAGACCATGACTGGCTATGACCTGTTTATATCCTTATTTGTTTGCGGGTCATCGCCTACACCCAGTTAGCGTGTGAGGCCAGTGAGAGTGGATCCCTTCCCTACCGTTTTGTTGCCATTTTTGTTCTCAATCTGTTTTTCTCCCTAGGTGATTGCAGTTCCCGTTACGATAAGCAGTATGTCTGTGTAGATGGCTGCTACTTCTATAGCTCTAAAACTGCCTTACATGCCAGGCGTGGTAGCACACACCTGTAATCCCAGCACTTAGGAGGCTGAGGCAGGAGGATCACCATGAGTTTGAGGCCTATCTACAGTAATAGTAAGATCTTGTCTCACACACAAAAAAAAACAAACCCAAAACCAAATCAAACTGCCTTACAGTCTTTAAAGTCTTTGTCTCCAACTGCCTGCTGGAAAAGTCTGTTCACACATCTTCTAAGCATCCCTAGTCACCCAGGACATAACTGATCTCAGAATTTCTCATCTCTGTGCACCTTTGTAGCCCTCACATTTCCTTGTGTCCTTATGGTATTCCTCCCTTCTCACCCACCCTGATCTGTCGTTTCTGTGCGAAACACCATTCTTAATAAGGACTGAATCTTTTTCCAAAGGATCTTGACTCTAGGCCCACTGTGAAGGGTCGTTAGTTCATCCGTGGATTTTTGCCATCCATCCCTATTCTCCTTATTTTCCACAGCTATTAGAATTATCTTTTCTAAAATACATTTGCACTGTTCAAAACCTGTTCAGAATCTTTTGTGATTCTCCACTGTTTGTATGATGTAGCCCTGGCCTTCGGTAGAACCTCGTCTTACCTTTCCTTCAGTCCAGTCCGTACTTCGATACCAGAATCCTCAGGGTTCCCTTCCACACTAATCTGAACCTTGACTTTAGTTTGTTGTTCTTTTCCTTTATTGTCTTCCCAACATCTTTTAGGTCCCAGCTCAACTTCTCCTTTCACCTAATTTAAGTAAAGAATGCTACATGCTTACCTCTGCTAAGAAATCAGGAGCATCTTAAGGATGGGCAGGGCCTTTTTCATGTTTGTATCCTCTTTGCTGTCTTAGCTCCATCCATGAGTATGTTCATGTAGATGTGTAGCCAGTCAGTAGGTGCTTTTTTTTTTTTTTCTTTTTTGTCCTTTTGAAATAAGGTCTTACTATGCAGTTCAGGCTAGTCTTAAACTCCTTTTGTAGCCCAGGCTGGCTTCAAACTCCTAACGATCCTCCTGCCTCAGCCTCCCAAGTCCTGGGATCACAGGCATGCACCACCATGCCCGGCAGTATGTGCTTTTAAAAATCCACTGTAACAGCTCCATGCCTCAGTTACACTGTCTGTCTCCCAGAATTATTGTTAGAGAAGATGATGAAGGAAAAGGTATTTCTAAAATTTTGCATTTCTATGTAGATATAAAGCAGTAACTTTTCATGATTGAATTTAATATGTCCCTTGAGACTTGGAAATTTCATCAAAATCCCTAAAAAAGTTATATGATTGAGCAGAAATGGAAACAAAGCTTTTATAAATAATGAGGGGAAGGAATGGTGGCGCACGCCTGTAATCCCAGCACTTGGGAGGCTGAGGCAGGAGGATCACTGGGAGTTCAAAGCCAGCCTGGGTTACAAAGTGAGACTGTCTCAAAAAGAAAAATAATAATCAGGAGGGGAAGAGGGGTTGAAGTGAGGAAAGGGAAAGGGGAAAGGAAGAAAAATCACAGCATATCATGTGCAGATGTAAATTTCATATGATAAATGTTGTGTATATCTACAGTGTACCAATAAAATTATTAGCCCTGAAGTATCTCCTGTCTTAATTTTCTTACTAACGAGGTAAGGTCTTGGATGCTTCTCTTAGTTATTTTGTGTACTCTGCATCATGGCTTTGTAAGACTATTTTAATAATGTGTATGAACTATAAATGTTTTAATGTAGTTTTTAGCATTTCATATCTAGGTTTTATCAAACCCTGATAGTTAAATTCGAAAGTCTTTTTTCCTTTTGAAAATATTCAATCTATTTAAATTGTTTTCTTCTTAAATTTGATGGTACTATAGTTTGTGATGTTACTGTAAGTATGCCAAACCTATCTCCTTTCCTTATTTTTATAAAAAAATTAAATTTCTGCAGGTAAGAAAAAAGCAGTGGTATAGTATAGTCTTTGTTAGACTTCCTAATATTAAAGGAATGTGCCGTTTCCAAATATCCTGATCATTTTGGACAGCTGTGATTGAGTCATCATTGAAATCTGCAAGACTGTCTGCTTTTACTGTACCCCCTATAAAAATTTAACAGAAAAGTCCACTTTATTACTGTGGAAACTATCCAAAAATGTAAAGGGTTTTACGAAAATTGCTGTGACTCTTGACTCAGACGTGTCTTTAAGATAAAGAACATTTGTTTTTAAGTTGTTTTAATCTTACATCTATGGTAAATCCATAAAATTTAAAATAAGGTTTTTGTGCAGATCAAAACTCCATTGAGATTCCATCTCACTCCAGTCACGATGACTGTTTTTAAGAATACAGAACACAATGCACATAAATGTTAGTGAGAATGCAGGAGAAAGAAACCTTTTTGTACTGCTAAACTAGGATAGCCACTGTGGAAATCAGTGTAGAGGTTCCTCAAAAAACTAAAAATAGAACTACTATGTGATCCAGCTATACACCATTCTTCGGTATGTACCCAAAGCAATTAAAGTCAGCAAACCACAGAGGTACCTGCGTGCCCATGTTTATTGTGGCAGAATTCACAGTAGTCAAGATGTGGAAGCAGCATAGGTGCCCAACCACAGGTGAGTAGACCATGAGAATGTGGTATGTACACACGGTGGAGTAGGGTCCTGCCGTAAAGGGGACAAAGCCATGTCATTTGTAGGAAGATGGGTAGTGCTGGAGATCATCGTGTTAAGCAAAATAAGACCTAGAAAGATGAGTGTCGCATATTTTCTCTAACACATGGAGTCTAAAAACAAAAACAAAGAAGACATGAAAGTGGAAAAGATACCATTATTAGACCAGAGAAATGGAATAAGGGGGAGGTATGGATATGACCAAAATACGTTGTGTGCTTATATGAAAAATTTTAAAAGATCAGCATTTTTGTAGTTTCAAATGATGCCAAGTTGACATTTTTTATATTCTTTAATAATGAAAACTTGGGTGAATTAGGTTATACTCAGATAGCCACCCTGTGTAGCAGCTACCTTTTAGTATGAGCATATTCATCTGGAACTACCTCCTTTGCACCTACCAGCCAACTCCTATAGGAAGCAATACAATATTGCTCTCAATCCATAGAGTAGAATTCTTTCCATGTTTGATTAACTGTAAAGCTAATGAAGAAAAATCTATTTCACAGAAAAAGCTGCTTGCCAAGTCAAATGTCAATAATATTTGATTGACCACTTTAGTATTTTTCTTTTGACATTGCTTACCCATGGTATAGTGCTAATAGCTTAGGCACTTAGTGAGTGATTGTTAGTGGTGTGGTCCTGAGATGAGGGTCCATTTTATAGAAATAGAAACAGCAAGGTGTTTTAGCAACCTTTAACTTCATATGCTTTTTACATGGCTCGTACCTTACCCCCTTAAAAAAATAATGTTCTTTCTATAAATAACAACAGTCTCTTATTTTAGAGCCATTGTAGTGTTGTTGTTGCTTTTGGATTGGACTTTTGAGTACTTATTTAAGGGTAACTGTAGTAGCCTTTTAGTGGTAACAGTAGCTGTTTGTTTTGGGGCACTGACTAAGTTCTTAGTCAGAACTCCTTACCAATACTGTTGTTGTGGTTTTTTTTTGCCCCTCATGTACTCTGCAAGGTAGATACTATTATCCCTCTTCATAGGTGAGGAAACTGAACTTCTGAATGGTAAAATAACTTGCCCCAAATCACACAGCCAGTAAAAGGTTAAATCTGGATTTCAGAGGTGAGGCTATTAACCTGATGTGAACTCACTTAGCACATTTTATCATCTGTGTGTTCCGTAACTTTTAGCACTTCCATATTTTGTAAATGTTGTCTTAACTGACTAGGAGTGATGGGGTGGGGAAGAGGGGAAAGGTGTGTTATATGTCTGACAAATTCTGATACCTTGAGGAAAAGAATTCCCCGTGTGCAGTCCTTGCTTTTGATGCCCCATGTTATAGAGAAAGGGAAATGGACCTAACAGTGACGGGACCCTGGCTGAGCTGACGGTTTCTCCTTTGGGCAGGTGGCGAGGCGGTGCCCTGCTTCACTTCACAGCCGTCCCCTGCCAGAATGTGCGTGACGCTGCCCGCAGTGAACCTGGAGGACTGCTCCCCATCCCAGAGTGTCAGCGCCATCCAGGGGGACACGGGGTCCTCGGGGGCAGACACCTTCTGAGCCAGCAAGAGCCAGCCGTGCACAGCGGGACTTCACTGCATTCGGAACTGTCTCAGACTATTTCAGTCTCAGCGTATTCGGGAGAACATTCCTAGTTTCTTACTGAAAATGAAAAACACAATTAGGGTATGAAAGCAGAGTTTTTGAATAAAATAAAATGAACCATTATGAGTCCGCCTATAAGTTGTTTCTTAGGAGTCCGAGGTTGCATGGGATAATGGAAAGAGCATGGCATTTTCATCTAAGAATTATTTCACAGGTACAGCTGTGACCGAACTCACGAAATGCTCCACTCAGGGTTGTTTATTCCAGCATTTGTAGTAGTAGCAAATAGGCAGAAGTAATCTAATGCCCACCGATAAGGGACTGGTTAAAAAAGTAATGGTATTGTTGTACACTGGAATACTATGTGGTACAAAAAAGAGTTTTTTATAAGGAATTATCTCTAAGATATGTTGCTAGTTGAAAAACGTGTGTGCAAAACGGTGTGAACTATGCTACTGTTGTTCAAAGTGAATTGGGGGAACCCAAATATATGATGTTTACACACATATGGCATCTGCTTATGTGCATTGCTTCTATTTGTATTAAATAACTGCGGAAACATCAAGAAGAAGCTGCTGGCTGTGTCTCCAGGAAGAGGAGCTGATGGTGAAGGGATAGGAGTCACGGATACCTGAGGTTCCTGCATTTGAACTTCATTCATGACAGAAAATCATTATGAATGAGTTTAATCCTTTCTATACTTTCTACCTGCTTTTCTACTTTAGAAACCTTTATGTTTTCTTTATAAACCTGTACGACAACATAAATACATAAAGTTAAGGGAAAATAAAAAGCATGCCTTAAAATAAAGGCATGGCTTTTATAGCCAGCTGCGTGCAGATTCTGTTCCAGTTTACACTTCCTTGCTCTGTGGTGGGCGGGCAAGACCCCCTCGTCCGCTCTCTGGGGTAAAGGGGCAGCACTTGTTCTTGCAGAGGAACAGAAGCTGGTGGTAATGGGTGTGCAGGGTGGGTGTGCAGGGAGCGGGGTGGAGGGCGGTGTGGGTCTGTGCACCCCCGTGCTAACCCAGGGAAGTGGTCAGTGTGGTGCATGGCGTGCAAGACACAGGGCGGCTAGCACTAGCAAAGGAAAAATGTCTTCCTGAAGTACTGGTTTCTGTCACTGCTGTTCAGACACAGTAATTACAGTCATCCCTGACTTTTCTCAGCCTTCGGGCTCTTACCCTGGCTGCACATTGGAACCTCTGGGAGCTTTAAAAAGTCCTAATGCCTGTGCTACATACCAGGGCTTCTGATTTCATGGGTCTTGGGCGGGGTCCAGGCCGGGGTATTAAGAACGAGACCTTTGCAGGTGATTTCACTGTGCGCTCAAGGTTCTGAAAGAGTAAATGAGGTACAAAATGTGCAGTAGATATTGTGAGCTGGGAAGAAATTGCTCAAAAGGGAAGAATGGGGGCGGGGAAAGATGAAAAAAGGATAAAATGGAAACAAAGCCTTATAAATAGGAGAAGATGAGTTGAAGGGAGGAGAAGGGATTGGGAAAAAAGAGGAATCAAAATATGTATGAGCACAAATTTCCTATGATGAATATGATTTTTATATCTAAAGGACCAGATTCCTACCAGTAAAAAAAAAGAGTCACCGAAGAGCAAGGTAGGGTTCCCACATGGAGTCCACGGCCTGTAAATGGAAACTTGGGGAAACTTGTGGAAACTCAAAAACATGCCAACCTCCTGTCTGCTTCTCCTCTGCCATCACAGTGCCTCCAGCTTGTCTTGGGTAGCTCTTTGGGTATTGAAATGGTACCCATTTCATTTCAGAACGTATTTTCTTTGTGTGACACTTAAGAGAGTTTCAGCTTCTAACAGTTTCTTTTAAGCAAGTGGAAGAAGTGCTGTTCTGTGCATCCCAGTTGTTTTGGATGATCATTGACGAGTCTCTGGAGGGTGAAAGCTTGGGAGTCTTGCCTCCGTGCTGCTTTATTTTAAACATTGTCCACCCCCCAGTCTGGTTTTCAAAGCTTTTTCTTCTTAGGAAGCATTTTAGCAAAATTTTATTTTATCCAAAAGCATCCTTTATTGAAAGGTATTGGTAGTTTTTTCTGTCCTACTCAGAAAAGCTCGCCTTTTCTAACTGGATAAAAGTGTAGTCTTAGATTTATCTTCTTGTGCATCGAAGCATTTCTTTAAAAAAAAAAAATCAGTGCCTGCTCACCAGAATTGTATTTTACAGGATTATCAGATACTGTTCAGAGTTACCCCTGCACTGTACTTACTCCTCTACCAACCCCCTCAGAGCCTTTAGAATAAACATAAATAAGTAAATTTTTAAAAATATTTTTGATTTTATGAACTTTAAAGTTTAACTTATACTTAGTAATTTTTAACTTTCAGAATAAACTGTGGGAAATGCTATTAAGAGGTCAGTTCCATCAAGATCAAGGCTGATACTCCTTGACTAATATGCCTTAATACTGGAGTAACATGTACTTTAAATGTTTCTTTGGTTTAATCCCAAGATAAATTTGCTCTTTGTATACTTTATTAAAAAAATTTTTTTGTTAGTACATGTTTGTAGTACATAATAAATATTTTCATCATGGAGTATTGGTAATTGTACATATTGATTCTTTTACGTCCCTGTCCTTTGTATACTTTAATAGGATCTTGAATAAATATTTTTATTCCCAGAAGATGTGTTTCAGTTGATTTCTTATCACTTTTACCTTCTCCTGATTTCTTGCATATTCCTGGTATCTTATTTTTCTTTTAAAATGATAAATGTATCTTTGTATCTTTTGTTATTTTTCTATTTAAAAACTCAAAACATTTTTCATGAAAAAGGAAGCATTTCTGAGTTCATGGTAGATTGCCACTCAAATCCAACAATATTCTGTAGTTGAAACATTTTTATCTTTTAAAATATGCTGTGATATAATGGCATTTCCTGGTAGATTAGCAATTTGAATGGTAATGGTGATTAGAGTCCTTAATAGTTATCTGATTTTAGTGAGAAGAAACTCACAGATGTTCTTTTCTACCATATATCCATCCACATGTGTACGTGTTTAACACAAACTGAGTATGGAGGACATTGGTTGTTCAGTGCAGTGTGGATCCTCAGGAGCCAGGCTCTGGGCAGCTGTGTCAGGATTTGCCATTCTCCACTTCTGGTCACCTGCCTCTCTGGAGGACAGGTTGGCTACCAGAATTCTGTGCTTCCTAATACAGAATAATCATTTGATCATTAAACATCAGTGACAAAAGGAGTCTTAAGACATGTTTATAAAGCAGTAGAGAAAGCAAAGATTTCTTATTATAATAAATATGGTTTAGGAAATTTCATGGAGCTACTTTTTTACTTGATTTAGCCAAGAGACAAGCATCATAGATTCCAAGTCTCAGACTGTCAGACCTTGAGAGTCATCAGCTTATGTTTGTATTTTTAAAAGATACTTTTCTTTTTGTCTTATTTACCTAGAAAAAATAGGAAATATTAGATGCCTTCTTTTGAAGCCAGTCCATATTGTAAAGTTATGTGATGGTTCATTAGTTATGAGCATAGCAAGTGAATCAAAATGGTTTCTGGGTATTTCTAAGAAGTAAATGTTTACATTTCTAATCTCAGCCATACTGAGAGATGTTACCCATGTATCTCTAAGTCGGGGTTCCCTAACCAAAGTTAAAAACCCTGAGGCGGGCTGGAAACATAGCTCACGGGTACAGTGCTAATCTAGCTTGCATAAGACCTTGGGTTCAGTTCCCCAGCACTGCAAAACTCAGAACCAGAAACTCAAACGAATCAGTAAATCTTTTACCTTCTCCTGAGAGGTCTCTTCTGTGAGAATTGTGGAGGGACCCAGGTGGGGAGACTGAACAGAACTTCAACTTAGAGTTGCTGGTGAGGAGTCTTAGGAATAGTTCCTGTTATACATAGAGGTCACGGGTAGGGAGCCGGCCGTAGTGCTCATTTGATGTGATCTGTATGTAGGGTTGAAAGCTTATTTTTTTTTTCTTTAAATTAATGCTCTTTCAGTTGATGTTTTGTGTCCTGCTTTACCCAAATGTGAACATTTTTCTGTTCTTCACAAGGTGTCACAGAATTAGTAAGTATATAAACTGTAATCTAAGATGTGTTTCTGCCATCAGAAAGGTCATGTGGGATTTCTTGGTAAGTTGGTGAGTGTATTTCCTCTGGTTGTACTTCCCAACAGTGGGATGAAAGCACCAAGATACACAGGGTGATTTTCAGAGGTGACTGGCCTGACTTTTCTCTGGGTATGACATTGCTGTATAGTATAATTCTGTAGTTTTGACAACCAGGCTGAGTGTCTGAGCGTAGAGGTAGTTGTGTGCTTTCACATATAAAGGAGATACTCAGTCATATTCTTGACAGGGTTGCTCACTAGTATTAAGCAGAGGCATTCTCATGACTTTAGTTTCAGACGGGAAATTGAACCCAGGGCTTCTTGCATGGTAAACAAGTGCTCTACCACCAAATCCCGCCCCAGCCCTACCTCCCACTTCCATAATCTGAGTGGTGCCTGGAGTGGAAATGGGTAACACGTTCAGCAAGAGGTCAGGTTAACAGATGAATCTGTGGTCTCATGCATTTTAAAAAACACAGTACTCAAAAACACAAATAGTGACAATAGTAAAAACAAGGTAGAAAGCCAGATATAGCGATACATACCTGTAATCCCAGCAATGGGGAGGCTGCGGCAGGAGGATGGCACATTTGAAGCCAGCCTGTACTATATGATGAGACTCTTTGAAAAAACAAGCAAGAAGGCAGAGGAAGTGTATCTTACGTGCTTTGTTTCAATAAAGGAAAGGAATGAAAAAGAGTCACAGAGAGGGAAAGCAATAATCCACAGGTACACATTGACAACCTCTCAAGGAGGTCAGTTTGGTTGGACATAATAAAATGCAAAATACTGGCTCTTGTTTATAGGCTTGAGTGGAATTTGTACCTTTCTTTCCTCTTCAGTATGGGCAGTTGAGCCCACTGCCCTCCACCCTTTTAAATTTTGACACAGGGTCTCACTAAATTGCCCAGACTGGGCTTGAACTTCAGATCCTCCTGCCTCAGCATCCCAGAGTGCAGGGATTACTGGTGTGTGCCACCATGCCAGGCCGAATTTGTACTTTTTTTTAAAAAAAAAAAAACAACCCTTCATATTCTGTATGTATTCATATATGTCACACATTTTGATCACATTTACCATAGGGAATTTGTACCTACATGTATCTTAATTCTTTTTTTCTGCATTCTTCTCCCCTCCTTTCAACTCTTCTTCCCCTCCCCATTTACAAAAGGTTGTTTCCATTTTTCCTTCTATTCTTTTTCCTTCTCCCTTTCTTCCCTCCCCCCTCTTCCCTCCCTTCTTTCCCTCCCTATTTGAACATGTTCTTCCTACTTGCCAATATCTATCCTCCAGTATGCTCCTTGTTTACCCTGTGGGTTTCTCACACAACAGAGCAGTACTTAAACTTATGTGTCTGGTTTCTTTCACTTAGATTATGGTCTTGAGGTGCATCCACCTTCCTACAAATGACTCAAGTTTATCCTTTTTGGCAGAGTAGTACTTCATTATATATAAATACCACATTTCCTTTATCCATTCATCCCTTGGTGGGCACACGGGCTGTTTCCAAGATTTACCTATTATAAGTAATGCTGCTATAAACATGGGTGTGTATATATCACTGTGGTGATGCTTTTAACTCTTTCTGGAAGATACCTAGGAGGGAAATAGGTAGGTCAAGTGGAAGCTCTAGTTTTAGTTTTTCGAGGAATCTCCATACTGGTTTTCATAGTGGTTTTACCAGTCTGCACTCCTATCAACAGTGGAGGAGGATTCCTTTTCCCCCACAGCCTCGCCAGTATTTGTTCTTGTTTGATTTCTTGATGATAGCCATGCTTTCTGGATTAAGATGGAATCTCAATGTATTTTAAATTACATTTCTCCAGTGACCAGTGATGTTGAACATTTTTTCATATATTTATTTGCTATTTGTATTTATTCATCTGAGAAGTATGTCTATTCATTTCAAGTACCCATTTTTGGATTGAGTCTTTAAATTTGGGGGGCGTCTTATTTTTTAAAAGTTGTTATATATTCTAGATGCTAGTCTTTTGAGGAATAGCTGGTAAAAAAAAATTTCCCATTCTGTTAGTTGTCTCTTTTTTTTTTAATTTTAAAGGAAATAAAAATTTAAAAACTATTAGGGGCTGGGGATTTAGCTCAGCGGCAAAGCACTTGCCTGGCAAGCGCAAGGTCGTGAGTTCGGTTCCCGGTACCGGAGAAAAACCAAAAAAAAAAAAAAAAAGAAAAATTTAAAAACTATTTTAAAAATACAGAATTTGAAAACAAGATAATAAATCAACAATGGTTGTTATATGTCTCTTTACTCTATTGGTGGTTTCTTTTGCTGTGGAAAACTTTTTAATTTGATGTGATTCCAGTTGTTGATTCTTTGTAATATTTTCTGCGGGATCAGCATTTTGTTCATAAGTTTTTTCCTATACCTGTGTCTTCCAGGGTTTTACCTGTTCTATCTCTCAGCAGATTCATTGTTTCTGTTTTTATATTTAGATCTTTGCTTGAATTTGATTTTAATTTAATCCATGATGAGAGATATGGATTTAGGGTCTATTTTTGGCCTATGGAAAGCCAGTTTTCCTAGCACTGTTTCTTAAAGGGACTATCTTTCTTGCCGTGAATGTGTTTGGCCCTTTTTTCAAAGATACAGCAGATGAATGTGCTTGGAGTTGTTTCTGCATCTTCTATTCTGTTCTGTCAATCCTCAGGTCTGAGGGTTTCCCCCCCCAGTACCATGCTATTTTTATCACTGTAGCTTTGTAGTATAACTTCAAATTGGGGATTGTGATGGTCTGTTTTCAAGAAAGTTTGGCATGCTACTGAGAAGAATGTGTATTCTGATGTGGGATGGAACACTTTGAGGACATCTACTAAGTCCATTTGTTCTCAGCTCTGATATTTCTTTGTTGATTTTTTTTTTTTTTTTGTCTAGTTGACCCATCTGTTTGTGGCAATGGAGTATTGAGGTCCCTCTTTAGAATTCTATTGGTGATTACTTGATTTTTTATATTGATTAGTGTTTGCTTTATATAGTTGGGTGTGCCATTATTTGGTACATTATATATTTTACAATTGTTATTTCTTCATTTTGGATTGTTTCCTTAACAAGTATGTAGTGATCTTTTCTCTTCTGATCAGTCTTGGCTTGAAATCCACTTTGTCTGCAAATGCAATAGCTACTCTTGCTTTTTTCAAGGTTCCTGTTGCATGGAATATTGTTTTCTATCCTTTGACTTTCAATCTGAATTTCTTTTTGAGTTAAATGTGTTTCTTATATGCAGCATATTGTTGGTTCTTGTTTCTTGATCTATTTTGCCAATCTGTTTCTTTTGATTGGTGAATATTACATTGATGGCTATAACTGATATGTATTGACTTATCCTTCTCATATTATTTTCCTGTTGTTGGTTCCCTTTCTATCTCTTCTGTTTAATTTCTTGCCTGATGGATTCATTCTACTGGGATTAATGGAATTGTTCTTGTTGTCTTTTTCTAGAATATCCTTCAGAAATTTTTCAAGTGCTGGTTTGGTCGTTATGAATTTCTTCAGGTGTTCTTCATCATGGAAGTGTTTTATTTCTCTATCAATTTTGAAAGATAATGTTTTGGGGGTACTCTACTCCTCCAAGCTATCTTTGATTTAAGGGTTTGTGTTAAGATGTCTGCTGTGATTCTGATGGGTTTTCCTTTTGTTTTTTTTTTTTTTTTT
>NW_004955466.1:12248359-12258710 GCF_000276665.1 Chinchilla lanigera
TTGATGGGTTTTCCTTGATAGGTGATTTGTTTCTTTTCTCTAACAGCTTTTAGTATTCTGTTTTTGTGTTGAATTTCTATAATCTTGACTATTATATGTGTTGGTGTAGGTTTTTTTTCATCATGGCTAATTGGGTTCTATATGCTTTACTTATCTGTAAGTCTGATTCTTCTGAGGGGTGTGTGAGAAATTGAATCAGGACCTCACATTTGCCAGGCAGGTGCTGTGCCGCTGAGCTAAATCCCTGGCCCTGGAAGTCAAATTCTTTTCTCTTGCTTGGGAAGGGAAATTTTCTGCCATTACTTCTGTGAACACTTTTTTAAAATGTCTTTTGTACTTTCTTGTGATTTTTCAATTCTGATTAATCTTGTGTTATTATTCTTTGCATCATCTAGCTGCTGTTGAATTGATTTTTCATCGTCTTGTTATTTTTAAGAAGTCTTTCATTGATAATTACTAACTGCAAACCTGTCTTCTAGATCTGATATTCTGTCTTTGCATTAGTTGGTTCTGCTGTGTATGCTTTCAGTAAAGTTTTTAAGCTCCTGGTTATCTATTTGAATCTGTTTTATGGACTCCAGTTCTTTCCTATGTTGGGTATTTATGATTTCCACTACTTTTCTAAGCTCCTCTGTGTTTTTATCTGTATCTACTCTAGATTCACTAGGTGTGTCCTTCATTCATCTGCTTTGCTGCTACTTATGCTACCATTTCAGAAAGTCCTGCTGGGTAGCTTTTGATTTCTTCCCCCTCAATGCCCCTTGTATTTGCCTTGGGTGAGCTGGAAGTCTTGGGTTGCATCTTGCTTCCGTGTTCTCATTTTTAATTTTTTGGTTTTTGTTTTTTTCTGGTACTGGAAATTGAACTCACGACCTCGCACCTGCCAGGCAGGCGCTGTGCCGCTGAGCTAAATCCCCAGCCCCTCATTTTTAATTTTTTTTGAGACAGTCTCACTTATAGTTCAGGCTGGCCTTAAACTCACTAGGTAGCCCAGGCTGGCCCCAAACTTGTGGCAATCCTCCTGCCTCAGCCTCCTGAGTGCTGGGATTATAGGCATGTGCCACCACACCTGGCTCATTTTTAATTTTTTAAATCTGTTTATGTGTTGATGTTTTTAAATTGCTTATGGTAGGTGGCTTTGTTATCAGTGTGGCAATCTCTTTAGGAAATGTCTTCATCATGTAGCTGCCTTTTGGTTTTGAGTCTGTCTCAGGATCCTGCTTCTACAATTTATTAGGGGTGAAGTATTGCAACCCATTGGCCCTAGCACCCAGTTCTTTGGTACTGGACTATTGTATTGTTTATGACCCCCAAACAATCTCAGTATTGGTATGCAAAGAAGATAAATTGATCACAACAGCTTTGTCACCTTGGCTACAGTAACACAATCAGTAATAACAATGGCATCATATACAGAGTGGAAAATGGCAAACTTGATTACTATTAGTTTGTTGCCTTTAATCATAGGTACAAGATTTGTAGTTACATAACAAAATCTAAGACAAATCAAAAAATTATGTACAATAACTATTCTTTCAATAGAGTAGTTTTACTTAAGGCAAGAAAATCTAAAAGGGATAAGAGGAAGAATAGAGAAATAAGAGAAAAGAAAGAGATTACAAGTAAGGCTGAAGGACAAAGGAAGATTATCCAAGCCTTGGGAGACAGGTGAAGAAGACAGGAGGGGTGGGCTGGGGATTTAGCTCAGTGGCACAGCACCTGCCTGGCAAGCACAAGGTTGTGAGTTCAATTCCCAGTACTGGAAAAAAAAAAAAAAAAAAGACAGGAGGGAAAGAAAGGAAAAAAACATGAACAAAAAATCTAAAAACAATGTTTATACTCATGAAAAAATGTAAACAAAGAATACAAAAAAACCCCAAACCACCATCACCAACAAAAAGCCCATATATGATAAAAAAAAAAAATTTCTCTGTGATTTAAATCTGTGGTGATCATCTGGAGTCTACAGTTTTGTGGTAGTGTCCAATTCAGGGTGTGACGCTACTCTCACTGGTAGACTAAGGAGGTAGAGCCCAAATCTTTGCTGGATAATCCTAGCAAGATGGGGTGGGGTGCTGCATAATCCCAGTAAACCTGCAGTACAATTAGTGTGCAGTGCCGGTTCTAGTACTATCACATCCAGAAGTTCAGGTTGATTCTGGCCGCTGGTGATAGGGCTTGGGCCTGAGTCATTTAGCTTCTCACACTCTGGTTGTCTCTTGCCAGCCTGACTATGGCTCCCTAACTCCATACACCTCCTGGGTGGTTGTCCTTCACCCAGTCACTGGGTGGTTCTAGTACTGGGTGCCCTGAAATGAACCTAACCCACAGCTGCTCTGAGTCTGTTGTTCAGTCAGCCCTGCCCTAAAAAGGCGTCCAACCAACACTGTCTCCAGGGGACACTGCAGTGGGCCGGACTGGAGCCCCTCACCAGCTGTTGTAATGCACAGCATCAACTGCTCTGTTCCACTACTGCCCTTTTCTCTGGAGTCCTCTGAAGTCACTGCTTTCACTACATGGATGTATATCTGATCTTCCTTTCTTGTCCAAAAGCCAGGAGCTGGGGAGAAGGTGCAGTTCCCTTTTCTGCATTGACGTCTATCCCTGCACTTTCTCTGGGGGCTCCAATAGTTTTTTCCAGTCCCTCCCAGGTCCAGGGGACCCACCTCCCTCCTTCTTTTCTTTCCCAAGTTGTTATTTTCCAGCGTCTGGATTCTTAATCTTGGAGAGATTGCTTTGTTGCTGCTTACCCGTCTTCCATCTTCCTGGAAGTCCTGAATTTGCATTCTGAAGTTGTTTGACCTGAAGGTCTCAGTCAGCTATTTGTAACTTGAAACTATCAGCTTCCTGGAGGCTTTTTGTTAGCGTCAACTTGCAGTCACTCCTGAGAGTGGAACTGCATTGGTTTGAGTTACAAATTCATTTTCCTGAGGACACATAAACTTATGGGTTATTCTTTCCTGTTGTCAAGAGGCAATGAAATGGCTTCTCCTAAAAACATTCTGAAGCATTTTGGATCTCAATCAGTCAACATTTTCTGTAGAACAAACCACCCCAACTAGGTAGCTTAAAACTACCATTGATTTATTCAGTCTTTGGATGGGGAGTTTGGGCTGGGCTCAGCTGAGACCTCTTTGCTTTGCTCCACATAGTGTTGCCTGGCAACTGTCTGCATTTACAGTTGATTGACAGTGACAGCCTCACTCATAGGTCTGGTGGTTGCTGGCTGTTGGTAGGGGAAGGGAGGTTACTGGGCCACGTGTGTCCCATTATCCAACGGGCTGCCCCGAGCTCATTCATCTGATACTGCTCTGAGGTTTCCATGAACAGCAAGGGAAGGCAAGCTGCAGTCTGCAAGGAGTTTTCAAGTCATTGTTAACACTTTGCTGACCAAAGCAAGTCACATGTCCCAAGACCACATGCAGAGAGTAGACACCATATCTAAATGAGAAGTTCCATAAAGACACATGCATAGGAGCATGCAGATGGGACAAGGAGAATCTGGCCCTTTTGGCAATTTAATACATACTGATTTATGATGGACCTGTCATGAAGTTAGAAGTCATGTAAAGCTTGGATAGTGTATCCTTTGAAAAGTTGGCTTGTACAGGTTGGGCCAAAGCAGTATGCTAGATTGACATCTGACAGTATTTAGTTAGATCTGCATGTGATAAAATAGAGTTGGTGGAGTTGTTTCTGGTTGCATAGAATTCACAGTCACATTCTGTAAATAATGAGGATGTCTGTTATGGTTTGTGTCCCCGCAAAGCCTCATGTGGCCATGGGGCAGGCTTTTAGGGTTTGATTGCTTATGGGTTTGAGAGCTGCACCCGCCCTGGGGTGGATAGTTTGCATATGTAAGGGAGAGGAAGAGGGTGCTTGAGGCCATTCCTCCCCAATTCCTCCCTGGTGTGTGGTTGTTGCTTTTGCTGTGTTCTGCCACCATGAGCTGTAGCCCTCTGCCATGTGCCAGTCTGCCTTGTAATCTGCCAAGTATGGACTGAAACCTCCACAAACTGTAAGCAAAATAAACCTTTCCTTCCTTAATTTTGGGCATCAGGTATTTTTGTCCCAGCAACGAGAAAAAAGTAAACAAGACAATGTCCTAGGGAGAAAGTCTGTGTGCACTCTGAGGAGGTGATGGTGGCCATAAACACTAGTGACAAAATCTTAGACCAAGGCACGTTAAGAATTTTTTTATAGTTTAAACCAGGAGTCAGCAAAATTTCTCAGTAAAAATATTCTTGGCTTCATAGGCCACTCATGGTCTCTGTCATATTCTCCATATTCTTTTTTTTCCTACAGTTCATTGAAATATGTGAGAAACATTTTTTAGCTGAATTATATGAAGATGGACCACAGGCCAGATTTGGCCCAGGGGCTATAGTTTGCCAACCTTGGACTGGAACAGTTTTAATTTCAGTGTCTCTGTTTTTTTCTGAATGGAGAGTAAAGTTTTGTATTAAAGTTCTTCTGAGTCGCTGCTTGACTATTAAATGAAACGAGCCCTGCAATTTCTGGGTAGGAAAGTAGGAATTCCCTGTGCTGGGAATACACTATCTACCAAGTTTCTCATCGGTAACACTGTGGCCTTGCATCAAGGAAAAGATTCTAGCCATCTTGATAAATTCCAGACTATTACTAATGTATCTGTACAGCCTAAAGAACTGGGTAGTTGTATAAAGATCTATTTGTAAATATTCAAATTCTTGTATCTAATTTTACCTTTTCATGATTCCTGGGTTATGTTAATTATAATGAGACATGATTCTACCACTTTCTGGTTAAGTTCTGAGTTTTTCCCCATGATTTATTTACTATGGAACTTAGTTTGATTTTTTTCATTTTTCAACAATTCACAGCCAATTGAAATAGTATCCATTGGATGGATCATACTTCCGGGCCGCTGCTAGGAGACTGCTAGCAGCTTCATGAAGAAAATGCCCATGTAGAGTAGCGGCAGTGTCATGCGCCGTGTGGATGTGCAGTTAGCGGTGTTTCTCGAGCAGCAGCAGTTGTCACTGCAGCATCAGGACGAGTCCGGTTTGTGTTTGTCTGCGGAGATCTCTCTCATCTTGTTCGGCTGTAGGAAACCGAGCTAAGTGACTGAGTCCGTGATGGAGTGAGAAAGGGTACAGTTTCATAAGGTCTTTATTGGTGGCTTGAATTTTCAAACCACAGAAGAAAGTTTCAGGAAGTACTATGAGCAATGGGGAAAACTGACAGACTGTGTGGTTATGAGGGATCCTGCAAGCAAAAGGTCCAGGGGATTTGGTTTTGTAACTTTCTCATCCATGGCTGAGTTTGATGCTGCCGTGGCTGCAAGACCTCATTCAATTGATGGGAGAGTAGTTGAACCAAAAAACATGCTGCAGCAAGAGAGGAGTCTGGCAAACCAGGGGCTCATGTGACTGTGAAGAAACTGTTGATTGGTGAAATTAAAGAAGATAATCCAGATAGAAGATAAACCTCCTTTGGTTTTTGGGATTCACGTGGTGGTGGGAATTTTGGACCAGGACCAGGAAGTAACTTCAGAGGAGGATCTGATGGATATGGAAGTGGACGTGGATTTGGGGATGGCTACAATGGGTATGGAGGAGGACCTGGAGGTGGCAATTTTGGAGGTAGCCCTGGTTATGGAGGAGGAAAAGGAGGATATGGTGGTGGAGGACCTGGATATGGAGACCAGAGTAGGGGCTATGGAGGTGGTTATGACAACTGTGGAGGAGGGAGTTATGGAAGTGGAAATTACAATGATTTTGGAAATTATAACCAGCAGCTTTCTAACTATGGTGCAATGAAAAGTGGAAACCGGTGGTAACAGGAACATGGGGGGACCGTATGGTGGAGGAAATTATGGTCCAGGAGGCAGTGGAGGAAGTGGGGGTTGTGGTGGAATGAGCTGACAGTGAGCTTCTTCCTATTTGCCATGGGCTTCACTGTATAAACAGGAGAGGGTGAGAGCCCAGAGGTAACAGAACAGCTTCAGGTTATCGAAATAACAATGTTAAAGAAACTCTTATCTCAGTCAGGCATAAATATGCAGTGATGTGGCAGAAGACACCAGGGCAGATGCACAGAGCCATTTTATGAATGGATTGGATTATTTAATAACATTTCCTTACTGTGGAGAAAGGATTGTGAAAATGCCTTTGAGACAGTTTCTTAGTTTTTTATTGTTTCTTTCTAGTGGTCTTTGTAAGAGTGTAGAAGCATTCTTTCTTTGATAATGTTAAATTTGTAAGTTTCAGGTGACGTGAAACCTTTTTAAAGATTTTTCTCAAAGTTTTGAAAAGCTATTAGCCAGGATAATGGTGTAATAAGACATAACATTTTTCCTTTAAAAAATTTGAATGCATGTGTGTGTTAAGAATCTGTTGTACATTTATGACTTAATAAAATAATTCTAAAGGAAAAAAAGAGAAAATGTCCAGGTAAATGCCAGTATTGTTTGTCAGATGGTGGAATTAATTGTTATGAGCTAATTATACTCTAACTTGAGCCAATTTTCCTTTTAGGTTTGCAGGATATATATGTCAATTTGTAGAATTTTTTGTAGTTCAGTAATAAAAGATACTTGTTTAGCATGAGTTAGAAAGGGCATTGTCATTGGTTTCTGAGGTAGTATTTTATGAGCTTCTACCTTAACTGATATGTGTTTTCAAGTATTAAATAGCTTTTAATAAATCATCAGTGTATACCATTTTTCTTTAGGGTACCTTTGTTTCCATAGTGTCCCAAATTATGAATAATTCTGTGCTAGCTTGCCTTTGCTGTGACAAAATGCCTGAATAGATCAGCATAAAGGAGGAAAGGTTAATTTCCTAACAGTTTCAGAGATTTCAGTCTGCGGTCACTTGACCCATTGTTTTTGCACCTATAGTGAGGCAGGACATCACTGAGGGGTTATACAGTAGAGCAAAGCTGCTGACCTCATGGCAGCAGGGAATCAAGGAGAAGGAGAGGCAGGGCTAGGACTCAGTATCTCCTTTAGGGGCACTCTCCCAGTGACCTCACTTCCTTCCACAAGATCTCACCTCCAGATGTGTACATTACCTCCCAAGAGCGCCATAGCCTGCTGCTAAGACTTGTACATGGGACTTTGGATTGCACTCCAGATCCAAACTGCAACAACTCCAAATGCATGGCTAAATATTTGTTTTATGTTTAGCACTTATTTTGCCGGAGGGTGAGACCAAGGCAGAGCAATTAGTTCATTTACATGGGTGGCTTGAACATTAGGCAGTGGAACAAATGTGACAGCTGCGTGTTTAGTGGTGACAGCATATTCTGCACAGGAAGTGCCTTTGTCATTTTTAATATAAGAGCCATTTAGAAATAGTAATAAATCAAGATTGGCTGAGAGTTGACCTGGGCATATTTGTACATTTGATTTTTACTTTTTACTGAAATATATAATCTAATCATGTGGAGAGCTCAACGAATTTTTGCATATTTGTACGTAATGCCTATGTGACTAGCTCCCAAATGGAACATTTCCTAGCACCCTAGTAAATACGTTTGTTCAATTATCCAGGCAGTGTGTTTGCCTTCTCCTTTCAGAAGTAACAAACTCTTCTGATGTCTATCACCATCAGTGAGGTTTGCTTATTCTTGAATTTCATGTAGGTAGAATTGTATAATGTGCCTTTCTTTCTGCTTTCTTTTGTAAATATATCTGTGAGATTTATACATTTTTTACAATATTGGTAGTTTGTTTTTTTTTATTGTTATGTGGCAGTCTGTTGTGTAAATACACCACGACTCATTTATTCATTCTACAGTTGATGGACATTTGGGTTGTTGCCACTCTTTGTTAAAAATGAAGCTGCTATTTATTTTGGTAGACGAATGTACTAATTTCTAGACAGTGGGCATTCTTAATCCCCAGTATATCACTAAACAGTTAGGGATTCTTTCTTATATAATGAGAGAGTAAATAATGGCATTAAAATCTGGATGATTTTAAAACTTAAAGTAGACAGTAGAAGGATTTAATAATCAGCAAGGAAGCTGACAAAGAGCCAGAGTGTTGGCTAGAAGTATCTAGAATTGCACAACAGATGGAATGCAAAGACTTAATACAGAAGTAGGCACTCATCAACCTAGTGCAGAAGCTTGGACCAGTAAACTCCTACTGTCCTCAGATGCAAGCATGAAAGGTATTCTATAGATACTAGACCAAGAGATTTGTCCAGATAAGTTTCTGGTCTGAGCACCTCTGCCAAATAATACTCCTCCTAGGCAACCTTGTCCTTCCTGAACAGTTGGAGGGAAGGGTTGGCACAGTTAGGGACTTGCAAAGTGTAGAGTTGCTGGTGGAGACATTTTCTGCCTTTGCAGAATATGTGAGGGGTAAGAGGTTCTGGAAGTTTATTTCATCAGCCTTTAAAGCATTTCAGTTGTCTTTGGGCCTTTTCTTTTTTTGTTTTCCTCCTCTAATACACTAGACAGGTGCTCTACTACTGAGCTACATCACTAGCTCGAGGCCTTGGATGTGATGGAATGATTTTTGTTCTGAATGATGACAGAGGGCCTGTGACAGGTAATGACCAAAATTATGTAGTTACAGAATTTCATTTCTCACATCACGGACCAAGCAACCAGGCCAGGAAGACTCCAGCATTCAGCAAGCGGCCTGTTGGAAGAATCCAGGTGACTGGTCCCTCCCCTACATTAGTGGGACCAAATGACTGGGGGGAACGCCAGCCACACAGTAGGACCTGGACTAGGGTGCACATAGACTAGCAGGATGGAAAAATATGAAATATGAGTCAACTGGTGGTAAATTAGCTGAACCAGCATTGTGCTTAGGACAAAGACACATGGACTAGAAGCAAGCGGGTGGGCCTGCCTCTTTTTTTTTTTCTTTTTTAACTTAATTTAATTTCATCTTTTTTTTTGTTTTTGTTTTTGTCTTTCTTTTCCTTTTCCTTTTGTCTTTTCTTTTTCCTTAATTTTTTTCTTTTCTCTCTCTTTTCTAAACAGCTGGGGAGAACTCCAGTCACAGAAAACTAATCCCATCCCCCAAACTCAGAGGCCAAATTCAGATAATCCCTTGATTACTCCTTCATTCTTTCTTTTTACCCTCTTCTCTAGTTTCCCAAAGCTTGCAAGATCATCCTTTATCTTCCAGCCTTGCTTCTACTTCCTTTCCAGTTATACATTATCCTTCTTAAGTTTCCCCACCACAGGGTAAAACCACTCTACCAAGGGGAAACACTTTGCATATAAACTCCTAATTTTATGAACAGTTCTGTTATATAACTATAGATTTTGCTCCTATGGTCTAAGGTACAAAAGTAATAGTTACCACACTTGGTTTATCAGTTTCTAAACTGTGCTTGAAGCTATTGTTTCTGCTAATTATACTACTGTAGCTAGGATGTCATATCTGCTGTAATCAGTTATTTTCCCTTCTGCAACAATACTGGGAATCTGTGGGGTAATAACCTCACCACAGCCCAACACCAAAGGACTGGGGACTGAACCAACCAGATACCATATCCCACTCTTAATTAATTGGGAAGGTAGGATCTTGAGACAGATATAAATCAAGAACCTCCTACACACAGAAGACATCCCTGAAGAACAGACTTTTCAAAGAGAGTTCTTGATACTAGTGGTATAGCTAACTACTACAAAACCTCACTAGTATCAACACAGAAAACAAAATCGGTATTTAAAAACTTTTTAAATAAAAAATGACAAGACATAGAGGTAAAATGCAATCTCAGACCCCTAACCCACCCAGAACAAATCCAAGAGATATCAATAGAGAGGAAAATGGAAGACACACACCTGAAATTTCTGAAATGATAGCAACTGAAGTAAAGAAATAAATTCATGAGGCTATAGAGGAAATCATATCAGAAATAATCTCTCAGATAAAAAACTGAATGACAAACATAATGAAAGAATCACTCAGCATATCTAGAGTACACATAGGTGAAAAGTAGAGGAGCACAGGAAAATGATGGAAACCTTGAATGAGCAATATAGGAAAGAAATAGAATGCCTGAAACAAATTCAAAGAGATATACACAAAATTGAAAAATTCCACTGAAAGCAGGCAAAATTGCTTAAATGAAACTGAAGATAGACTTTCAGACCTACAAGACAAGATCATGGCTAGCAATCACAAAAGAAAAAAATCTCTTAAATATAACAAGGGACCAGGAAATAACAATTCAATAGCTACAAGACATTGTAAAGAAAAACAGTATGATAGCATTCCTATACACAAACAACAAACAGACCGAGAGAGAAATTAAGAAAACCATACCTTTCACAATAACATCCAAGAAATTGAAATATTTAGGAATCAATCTAACAAAAGAAGTAAAAGATC
>NW_004955466.1:12260440-12262987 GCF_000276665.1 Chinchilla lanigera
TCTGTATTGCCTGTACTGTTCTTTTGCTATTTTGTAAAAGGTTGTCTGTCTGTTAATGTTTTTCTCCTTTCATTTTTAAAATAAAAAAAAAAGAAAAACAGTATAAGACTGATAGGCATCAATGGAAAAACAGGAGTCAACACAAATGACATAAAAAGACTATTTGCAGAAACAATAGCAGAAAATTTCCCAAGCATGGGAACAGAATCTGACATATAGTTGAGTAATGCATATAGAACTCCAAATAGCCATGACCAACATAAATATACACCCAGACATATAATAATCAAGATCTCACACATTCAGCACAAAAACAGAATATTAAAATCTTTTTTTTTTTTGGTGTGTGGGGGTTTCTGGTACCAGGAATCAAACTCACAACCTTGCACTTGCCAGGCAAGCACTGTGCTGCTGAGCTAAAACCTTTTAGAGAAAAGACACAGATTACCCATTAGAATCACAGCTGACTTCTCTACACAAACCCTGAGGTCAAGAAGAGCTTGGAGTGAAGTATTTCAATTCCTGAAAGAATCACTTCCAACCAAGATTGATGTACTTTGAAAAACTATCTTTCAAAATTAATGTAGAATTGTTACTTCCATGACAAAGAACAACTGAAGAATTTAGTGACCACCAAACAAACCCTACAAAGAGTACTACTAAAAGATATTCTAAATAGAGAGAAAAATGACCACAATACCAAGAACAGCATCAGACAGAAACCACCAGGCAGGGCAAGCAACTAAACAGAGGAGGAAAAACAAGAAACTAACAGCACAAAAATAACATGACAAAGATAAGTCAATAGATATCAGTTATAACCATCAATGTGAATGGCCTCAATTCACCAATCAAAAGAAACAGATTGGCAGAATGGATCAAGAAATAAGATCCAACAATATGCTGCATACAAGAAGCATATTTAACTCAAAAAGAAATACATAGGCTGAAAGTCAAAGGATGGAAAACAATACTCCATGCAACAGGAACCTAGAAAAAAGCAGGGATACCTGTTGTGTTTATAGACAATGTGAATTCCAAACCAAGAATGATCAAAAGAGATAAAGAAGGTCACTACATTCTGGTTAGGGGGAAAATTCAAGAGGAAGAGATAACCATCATAAATATGCACCTAATATGGGAGCATCCAACTATATAAGACAAATGTTACTGGACATGAAAAAATCAAATAAGCAATAACAAAATTGTAATTGGGGGCCTTAACAGCCCATTGTAATAAAGAGATAGATCCACTAGAAAAAAAAAATCAACTAAGAGATAAAAGTACTGAACCAAACCTGAACAAACGGATTTACTAGATGTTTACAGAGTGTTTCATCCAACAACATCAAAATACACATTCTTCTTAGCTGCACTTGGGATATCCTCTAAAACAGACCATATATTAGCCAACAGAACATGGGTTTAAATAAGTTCAAAGGAATTGAAATTATTCCATACATAAGACTATAGTGCAATGAAATTGGAAATTAATGGCAAGAGAAATTGCAAAATGCCCATAAACACATGACAATTAAATAATACCCTCCTGAACAACCTGAAAATTAAATAACACACTCCTGAACAGCCAATGGGTCACAGAAGAAATTAAACAATATCTATGATCAAATGAAAATACAGATACAACATACTGGAACTTGTGGGACCCAGTGAAAGCAGTCCTTAAGAGGAAAATTTATAGTGGTGAATTTTCACATCAGGAAAACAGAATAAGGACAAATAAACAACCTAATGCTATACCTCAAGCTTATAGAAAAAGAGGAGCAAGTCAAGACCAAAGTCCATACAAGGGAGGAAATTATAAAGGTCAGAGGACAAATTAATTCAACTGAGACCAAGAAAACAATACAAAGAATTAATGAATTGAAAAGTTGGCTCTGTGAAAGAATAAATTGATAAACCCTTAGCCAATCTTATCAAAAAAGAAAGAAAAAACTCAAATTTATGCAATGAGGAATAAAAAGGGTGAAATCACTACAGATCCTACAGAAATTCAGAAGATCATCAATACCTACTTTGAAAACCTTCTCTCATATAGGATAGAAAACAGAAGAAATGGACAGATTCCTAGAAACATGTGAAGTACCCAAGCTGAATTAAGAGGATATAAAAATTCTGAATAACCCAATATCAGGTAATGAAATTGAAAACATAATTAAAAACATATAAACAAAGAAAAGCCAAGGTACTGATGGATTCACAGCTGAATTCTACAAGAAATTTTAGAGAAGATTTAATACAAATACTCTTCAAACTCCTTAATGAAATTGAAAGGGAAGCAATTCTCCCTAACTCATTCCTGGAGGCAAGTATTACCCTGATACCGAAACCAGAGAAAGACCCAGTCAAAAAGAAGAACTACAGGATAATCTCCCTAGTGAACATAGATGTGAAAATTCTCAATAAAATACCAGCAAACAGAATGCAACAAATCATCAAGGAGATTATACACCATGACCATGTGGAATTCATCCCAGGAATGCAGGAATGTAATACATCATATCAACAGAACCAAAGACAAAAATC
>NW_004955466.1:12264222-12276141 GCF_000276665.1 Chinchilla lanigera
TAGCCTTCCTGTACACAAATAACAAACACACTGAGAGGAAATTAGGGAAACCACACCTTTCACAATAGCATCCAAAAAAAAAAAAAAAAAAAAGAAATACCTAGGAATCAATCTAACAAAGGAAGTAAAATATCTATATATTGAAATTTGCAGTACTCTGGAAAAAGAAATTTAAAAACATATCAGAAAATGGAAAGATATCCCTTGCTCATGGATAGGAAGAACCAATATGGTGAAATAACCATACTCCCTAAAATTATTATACAGATTTCATGCAATCCTGATCAAATTACCATTATCATATCTCACAGATCTAGAGAAAACATTCCTAAAATTCATTTGGAAGCAGAAGAGATCTAGAATAGCAAAAGCAATCTTGGACAACATAGGCAAGGCAGGAGGCATCACAATCCCTGACTTGAAATCATACAACAAAGCTACTCTGATAAAATCAGCATGGTCTGGCAAAAAACAAACCTGAGGATCAGTGGAGCAGATTAGAAGATGCAGACACAACTACAAACACACTCAGCCACCTTTTTTTTTTTTTACAAGAGGGCCAAACATCTTCACTGGAAGACATATAGCCTCTTTAATAAATGGTGCTGGAAAAACTGGCTCTCTACATGCTGAAGACTAACACTAGACCCAAATGTAACATCATACACTAAACTAATGTCAAAATAAATCAAATATGTAAACATTAAAATAGAAACACTAGGCTTCCTGCCTCCCCCCCCCAAGCCTGCAGTGCATGACTGAGGAATGTCCTGGGTTCTGCTGGGGAAGGTCCTCCTTAGGAATGTCATCTGGCATACAGAGGTCCACAATAAGTCAGATGTGTAGTGATGGTTTTAATGAAGAAAGTCAGAGAGAATATTGGAGGCCAGAGACTGAAATTTCTGGAACACTAGAAGGTGATTTTCTTAAGGCTAAATCCTGGAGCAAGAAGTTCTATGATTATGAAGCTAACATGCTGGACAGATGTGGGTCACAGTGGTTATAAGGAGTTTTACCCTGAAGAATCCGAAACAGACAGTAGTGACCAGCAAGATATTACCAATGGGAAGGAAACATCTCCTCAGATAAAATCATCTACCCACGAATCCTGCAAACATAAGAAGTCAAAGAAACCCCACAAAAAGAAGCAGCAAAAAAGGTCGCACGAAAAACAGAAGAAAAGCAAGAAGAAAGCCACAGATGTACCAGTAGATTCCTTATGGGAGTTCTCAGAAGAAACCAGTGCTTCTAGTACCAGGAAAAGGAAGCAACCACATAAGCATAAGAACAAAATCCAGAAAAAAGTCTCTCAAAAAACCAGTTTTGTTTTTAGGGGCAGAAAGTCGCACTTCCCAGTCAGATGATTCAGCATCTAGTAGTGCTGAAGAAAGTGAGGAAAGAGACACTAAGAAAATCAAAAGGAAAAAGAGGGAGGAAAAAGTCCATGTCCCTCCTGTAGCTAACAATGAAGTACAGAAAAGGACCAACAAACACACAAGTTGGAAAGTGGCTACAGGTGAAAGATTTGCAGAGTGCTCAGAGGATGACTAAATGGGAAAGAAACATTCTCTAAACATTTATTTAGAGAAATTTAGATATTTCTCTAAATATCTTGACTGGATATTTACAGCTCATACACCTAGGGGTTTCTGCCAGTGATTCCTTCAGCGTGGGGTGTGAGGTCAGAGATGTTTTGTGCCATCTATACAAGTTTTGACAGACTCCTTGTCTTCTGTTTTGGCCTGTTAAACTTGATTCCCTTTTCTTGTTAATAAGGAATGTGGTATTTTGTTATGAAGCTTTCTTGAAGAGATTATTTTTTGCAATTAATCACATTTAATGTAGAGTATATATGTAGCAAATTAAAGGACCCAGAAAGCTGGGTCTAATATTGACCTGTACACCTATGGGAATGTTGAATTTGTGGAAAGTAAGGGCTGGGTCAAGAGATGGACTGGAAGCAGTGCCATGTGCAGTGGTTGGATAAGGGAACAGTATGCTGCTCTGTCATTTATATAGCAGGTGTCAAAACTTGTCTTCAGCCTTGGTGCTTTGATCCTGCTGTGTTTTGATCCTACAGCTGCGGTCTAGTTTACTTAATGAGGAAATGGGCACAAGAACAAACTTTCTTTCATGGCAACATCCATAGACAACTGTTAAAGGGACTAGGGCTTTGTCAGTTTCTTTAGAGCCCTAACATCTGGTAATTGGATAGTAAATGGTTTTGTAGTTCCATTGTTGTATATTGACCTAAAAAAAAATAGAATAAAATAGAAACACTAAATCTACTAGAAGAGAAAGTAAGCAGAAATCTTGAAGACATAGGTGTAGGCAGAGTTCATGAACAAAACCCAAACTGCACGTGAAACACTTCAAAGAATCAACAACTGGGATCTCATCCTACTGAAAAGTTTCTGCACATCAAAAGAAATCACCAACAAAGTGAAAAGAAAACCCACTAATTGGGAAAAATTTTAGCCAATTGTCCATCAGACACAGGACTTATATCTAGAACATATAAAAAAATTTAAAAAATTCAGACCTCCCCCAAAGTCAAAGACCCCATCCAAAAATGGGCATCTGAGATGAATACACACTTCTCAGATGAAGAAATGCAAATGGCAAATAAATATATCAAAAAATGGTCAACATCACTGGTCATTCAAGAGGTGCAAATTAAAACAACATGGAGATTACATCTTACCCCCGTAAGAATGGCTAGCATTAAGAAATCAACCAATAACAAATGCTGGAGGGGCTGTGGGGATAAAGGAACCCTTCTCCACTGTTCGTGGAAGTGTAGACTGGTGCAGTCACTGTGGAAATCAGTGCGGAAATTCCTAAAAACACTGGGATTGAAAGTTCCATTTTACCCAGCTATTCAAATTTTGTGTATTTTTCCAGAAAAATTAAAAACGTCATACCAGAGAGATATATGTGCACCAATGTTTATAACCACTCAATTTGTAATAGCTAAATCTTTCAAACAACCCAAATGCCCATCAACCAAGGAATGGATTGAAAAGATGTGGTATTTTTATACAGTGGAGTACTCCTCAGCCATAAAGAAGGATAAATTGGAGACTTTTATTGGTAAAAGATGCAACTGAGACCATACTCATAAATGAAATAAATCAGACTCACATGTGTAAATATCATAGTGTCCCCTTGGTCTGTGAAATTGAAAGAGTAAATAAGATCCAAAATGTACAATAGATGTTGTGAAAAGGGAAGAATTGTTCAAAAGGAAAGAGCAACTGTGGTGGGGGAAAGGAGAAAAGAAGGAAGGGAGAAGAAAAAAGTACATATATACAAGATAGCTGTGATAATTATAGTACTAATTTCTATTAGCTCATTGAAAAGAAAAGTTTGGGCTTCTATCGTTTGATCAATTTTTCATTCCTATATCTTATAATCTGAACAACTACTTTGAAGATAACAATATACAATGCGTTAACCATTGTTAACCTATTATCTTGTTTTGATATTTTGTATCATTGTTCTTATTGTTTTTTCTCTTTTAAAAATAACTTAACTTCTGTAGACCAAAAATTAGGTGAAATAATAAATTTTCTGTAGATACTTTATGTCCCTTTTCTGTCAATTTTGAAAAGAAACTATTGAAGTCTTAGAGCAAGGGAATATGGCAATAAATTACTTGTTGTATAAAGGTGGCTCTTAATGTTATTGGATCCTTAAGGTCTTTTATTTGGACAGTAAGAAAAATATGACAGAGAGGGGAGCCAGAGGTGCTGCTAAGGTGAGTACCTTCAACTCCGTGCTGAAGAAGAGTACTAACTCTCAGGTGGGGTGAACGATAAAGTCTGACACAGGGCAATACATGAAAAGACAGCCCAACTGGACTAAAACTGGGAACTGGGTTACCTCTGTAACAGTTGTGTGAAGATTTTTATTCTTATCTCTATGGTAATTTTGGCACATGTCATAGTAATCTTGCTAATTTGTTGGATTTGGGCTATTCTGGTTGGTTTTTATTATTGTTTCTGTTCTTGTTGTTTTTGCTTTCTATTTTGTTTTCATTTCTCTTACTCTTCTTTCTTTTGGTTCTTCTTTATTAATACTACATGATTATAACACTTGAAGTTTCAAGGGTTTCCTGCTCCCTCTCTTCCCTCTTATCCCTCGACACCCCCTCCCTTAGGGGAACCACACAAAACTACCAACAAACATTAACAGGCACCAGCAATCTCAGTCTTCCCAGTCCCTAAATTCATTGCTATGTATTTATACACATCTGAACTATATGTACCATCCTAAACTCTCTAGATCAGCCCTTTACTGCAGCTATAAAGTAATTTCAACAGAGCCCAACTTCATATTTTCTTTTTATTGATTGACCTGTCTCCTGTCTTCCTCTCTTCCCATTGACATATCCCCTTCATTTTACCCTTCCTTGCCACATTGCTACGTCTTACACATCCCAGTACAATATAGTCTGTGAGGGGTGTTGACAAAAGGGTAAAACTGTCAAAACAAGTTTTAATGTATATGATTGGTGTATGTTTGATTCTGTTGATATTTTTATCACCAACAGAAATTTTCTCCCTACAATGTAGTGATGGAGTCCAACTTAATCAAACTGAATAGGGATGAACAATACCCCTAGACAAAGAAAACCACGAGCAACACATCACTGGAAATTAGGTTCTAACTAAAGAGATCTTCCCATCAATGACAATCTCCCCACACTCTATCTGACCCCAACTCCCTACACCGAAACACACACACACACATGCATGGAAATAAGGCAACAAAAGGCCCCTCCAGGGTCTCCTAGATCTACTAAAGCAGATAAAAGGGGCACTGATGGAGAGGAAAGAAAACACTAGGTAGCAGATTCATATGAACTCATTAAGGAAGAGGTAAAGAAATTTCATGAGTTCAAAGAAGAAATGACCCCTAAAATAATGGAACCAACTTGCAAAATAAATAATGTGAATTTGGGAGAAAAAAATTAAAAAATGAAAGAACTGATCAGAATGGTTCTAAACATGAATGACAAATTTACCAAAGATATAGACTTCACAAAATGGTGTCAAAAAGAAACAGCAAAACTAAAATATAGAATTCATAAACTGTAGAGATGACTGGTGTGAAGATGAGGTTTCTGAAATCAAGGACAAAATGGAAAATCTTGACAAATTACTCAGAGAAGCCTTAAAAATGATGAAAAACTAAGAAAAAATAAGAAAACAACTACCAGCCTCTAAGACTAATGAAAGGATAATTGGAGTTAGAAATTCAAATACAGCATATAGGGACTAAAAGATATGTTTACAGAAATCATAAGAGAAAATTTTCTAAGAATGAAGAAAGATTTCAACATACAACTAACTCATTTCAACTCTCTAAGTGAGGCTTACAGAACACCAGCTAACTACTATGAAAAAAGCTTCCCACAATACATCTGTCCAGATGTCCAACAATAGACAGGATCTTAAAAACTATTGGAGAAAAGTAAAAATTACTTGTAACTGTAAACCTCGTGGGATTACTGCAGACTTCTCAACACAAACTTTAAAGAGAGCTTGGAGCAAGGTGTTCAAGGCCTAAAAGCAAACAACTTCTAACCGACTAATATATACTACAAAATTGCCTTTCAAAATCAGTAGAGAAATAAGGACATTCCACAGTAAAGAACATCATAAGAGATACATGAACACAAAACCAACACTCTGAAAAGGACTCAAGAATATCCTAGACAGAGACAACCAAGTCAACAAAGCCAAAAATTCAGATGGAATGAATACATCAAACAAGGCAAGTGATTAAACAAAAAAGGAGAAATAAAGGAGTCATCAGTACAAACAGAAAGCGGTGACAGGAATAAATTGATACCTTTCAGTCATAACTCTCAATGTAAATGGACTCAGTTTCCCAACTAGAAGACACAGAAAAGGCAGGCTGTGTCAAAAAACAAACCAACACTCTACTGTATTCAAGGAACTTATCTCATCCCAGAAGAAACTCATAGGCAAAAATAAAAAATAAAAAATAAATTAAAAAAATAAAAACAATGTTTCATCCAGTAGGACCCCAATGCCAGGAGGAGCAATCTTATTCTCAGATGAAGTAAACTTCAGGTGAAAACTGATCAGAAGCGGTGAAGAAGGGCACTACCTGTTGGTTAAAGAACCAATCCAACAGGAAAATACAACAATTATAAATATATATGAACTGAATATCAGAGCACCTAACTCGATAATACTAATATTGCTGGACATAAAAGGTCAAACATACACCAACACAGTCATGGTGGGGAACCTCAACAGCCTACTTTCACAGAGAAAGAGATCAATTAAACAATAAATCAACAAAGAAGTAGCAGAGCTGAATCACACCCTTAGACAAATGGACTTAACAGATCTCTACAGAGTGCTCTACCCTACAACAGTATATTCTTCTCAACAGCACATGGTACTTTCTCCAAAACAGATCACACACTCACCTGCAGAGTCTCTGAATAAATACAAGAGAATTGAAATCATCCCACAGATACTACCAGCTCCTTGTGTATTGAAACTAGAAATCAATCACAAAAGAAACCACAGAAAATTTATAAACATCTCAAAACTTCATAACACACTCCTGAACTCTCAGTGTGTCCCAGAAGAAATCAAGGAAGAAATTAAGAAATTTCTGGAATCACACAGAAATGCCAGTTCAACACACCAGAACCCAGGGGACATAATGAAAGCAGGGAAGGTTAATGCAGTTAATACTCACATTAGAAAAATAGACCGAGCTCAAATAAATATCTTAATGATCAACCTCAAGATTCTCTAACATCAGCAGTCTAAACCCAAACTTACTTTAAGAAGGAACATCATAAAGGTAAGAGCAGAAATTAATGAAATTGAAACTAAAAAAAAAAAAAAAAAAGATTGACAAAGAGTCAATTAATCAAAGAGCTGGTTCTTTGAAAGAATAAACAAAATAGTTAAACCCTTAGCCAAACTTACCAAAAGAAAGATAAGAAAGACTCACATTAATGCAATTAGGAATGAAAAAGATGAAATCACAACAGACACTGCTGAACTCCAGAAAATTATTAGAAACTACCATGAAAAATTGTACTCCAGCTAATCAGAAAATTTTGAAGAAATGGACAAATTCCTAGACAAATTCAATTGCCAAAACTGAACCAAGAATACATAAAAATTTCAAACAATCCAATAACAAGCAATGAGGCAGTAACTGACTGAGGCAGTAATAAAAAAATCTACTAACAAAAGCCCAGGACCTTATGAATTCATTCCTGAATTCTACAAGACCTTCAAGGAGGTTACAACACAAATATTCCTCATTACTACTCAGCCATAAAGAAGGATAAACTTGAGACTTTTATAGGTAAATGAATGCAACCTGAGACCATACTCATAAGTGAAACAAATCAGACTCACATGTGTAAACATCGTATTGTCTCATTAGTGTGAGAAACTGAATGAAAAAGTAAGATCCAAAAGATACGATAGATATTCTGAATTGAAAAGGAAGTATTCAAAAGAAAAGAGAAACTGATGAGGGGAAGGGAAAAGGAAAGAAGGGAAAAGGGAAAAAAAATATATATATACACACAAGACAGTTATGATAATTATACAGCTAGTTTCTCTTACTTCATTGAAAAGAAAGGTTTGTGCTAATATTGTTTGGACAATGTATCATGCCTGTATCTTGTACTCTGAATAACTACTATGAAGATAACAATACCCAATGTATTAATTATTGTTACTTTTCTATTAGCCTGTTTTGAAACTCTGTTTTATTTTTATTTCTATTTTTTCTCTTTAAAATAAAAAACCAAAAAAAAAAAAAAAACCCACAAACGAACAAAAAACAAGTATTCCTCAAACTATAATAAAATGGACAGGGAAAGAGTTCTTTCAAACTCATTCCTGGAAGCCAGCATCAATCTGATCCTCAAACCAGACAAAGACCTAATTAAGAAAGAAAAAACTATCCCAGTCTCTTTAATAAACAGGTGCAAACATCTCAACCATCATGACCCAAGTAGATTTTATCTCAGGGGTACAAAGATGGTTCAACATATGCAAATTAATAAATGTAATTCTCCACATAAACAGAAGCAAGGACAAAAACCACATGATTATATTAATAGATGCAGAAAAAACACTTGACAAAGTCGAAAAGCCATTCTTGTTAAAACTCCTGAAAAAATAGGTATAGAAGGACTGTACCTCAATCTGATAAAAGCTATATATGACAAACCAAGGGCCAACATAATGTTAATGGAGAGAAGCTGAAAGCATGCCCTCTAAAACCAGAAACAAGACAATGATGCCCACTATCACCACTCTTGTGCAATATAATGCTTGAAATATTAACCAGAGAAATCAGGCAAGAGAAAGAGATAAAAAGGATAAATATAGGAGAGGAAAAATCAAATCATTATTTGCAAGTGACATCATTCACATAGAAGACTCAAAAACTGCACCAAAAGACTTCTAAAGTAATAAATTCAGCAATGTAGCAGGATACAAAATCAACACATGGAAATCAATAGCAATTCTGTACACTAGTAATGAACTCACTGAGAAAGAAATTAAAAAATATCATTTGCAATAGCATCAAGAAAAAAAAATACTCTAGGAATTAACTGAAGGAAGTGAAAGAATTCTTCAGCAAAAACTATAGAACTCTAAAAAAAGTGATCAAAGAGTGTATCAGAAAATGAAAAGTTATCCCTTGTTCCTGGATAGGCAGAAAAATATTGTCAAAATGGCCATACTTCCAAAACTGATTTATGGATTTAATGCAATCCCAATCAAAATACCAGTAACACCCCTTACAGAACTGGAGAAGGCAACCCTGAAATGCATATGAAACCAGAAGAGACCCAGAATAACAAAAGCAATTCTGGGCAGCAAGAGCAAAGCAAGAGGCGTCACAATACTGAACTTCAAGTTGTACTACAAACTCATAGTGATAAAAATAGCATAGTTCTAACAACAGCAACAACCAAAAAACTCCACACGTGTGGATGGATAGAACAGAACAGAGGTTGCAGAAACAACCCCAGACACATTCAACTATGTGATCTTTGGCGAAGGTACAGAAAACCTATTTAGCAAATGGTGCTGGGAAAGTTGACAATACACATGCAGAAGATTGAGACTGGACTGAGATCTCTCACTCTGTACTAAACTGAAATCAAAATAGATCAAAGATCTGAATATAAAAATAGAAACAGTTACCCTGCTGGGAGATAAAACAGGTAAAACTCTTAATATGTAGGAAGGACTTTCTGAACAGAAATCCACTTGCACAAGAAATAACAGCAAGAATCAACAAATTAGACTATATCAAATAAAAATTTCTACACAGCAAGGGAAATAATAAATAAGAGTAAAGAGACAATCTACAGAATGGGAAAAAATTTTACCAGTAACATCTCAGATGAAGGATTAATATCTAGAATATATAAAGAACTGAAAAAGTTATACCCGTCCATAATAAAAGAACCAATAAAAAATTGGCACCCGAGATGAATAGATATGTTTGCAGATGTGGAAACACAAATGGTCAATAAATATATGAAAAAATATTGAATATTGCTGGCCATTAGAGAAACGCAAGTTAAAGTGATACTGAGACTCCATCTTACTCTGAATAGAATGGCAATCATCAAAAAATGAAATAGCAGCAGATGCTGGCAAAAGTGCAATTAAAAAAGAACCTTTCTACATTGCTGGTGGGAATGTAAACTAGTACAACCACTATGGAATTCAGTATGGATAGCCCTTAAAAAACTAAAAATAGGAACTCCATTTGACCCAGATATTCCCCTTCTATGTATCTTTCCAAAAGGATTAGTCATCATATTACAACAATACATGTATACCGATGTTTATAGTAGCATGACTCATAGTAGCTAAATCTTGGAAGCAGTGCATATGTCCACTAACAGGTGAATAGATAAAGAAAATATGGTATCTTTACATAACAGAATACTACTTGGCTATAAAAAAGGATAAATTTGAATCATTTGTAGGAAAATGGATACAACTTGAAGTTATAGTGTTAACTGAAATAACTGACATATAGGGTGTAAATACCCTATGGTGTCTCTCATATAAGAAATCCAAAGTATAAAAGAAGAGCAAAATGAAAGATAGGCGAGGGAAACAGGAAGACAGGTCTTTTGCAGATGGGAAGGGTCCAAGGGATAGAGATTGAGGAGGGGGAGGAGAACGTGAGAGGCACTGGGTGTGTTGTGTACATCTGGTTACTCACAGGGAATGTAATCATTGTGTCACAGACATAAACTAAAAAGAAATGAAATGAACATATGTGAAGGGGATATAGAGACAAGGGGGGAGAGGGGAAGGAAGGGGTGTATAAAGAATCAGGTATGTTAAGTACATAGGAGGAGTGTAACTCCCTAAGATGAATGCAAACATTATATACTGCAAACATGTATTAACAAACAAAAGTAAATTTTAGGAAAGAAAAATACTAGAGTGCTCCATAAGTCCTTGAGTCCCATGATTTTTGCACATGAAATAAATAAGCACCAATTCTCTGTAACTATACTGATTACTAAAGATGGCTTTGGGTATATCAACTGCCATAAAATAGTTACTTAGGGAGGGGGTGAAAGACAAAATAGTGTGTATGCAGAAAACACTAGGAATCTAAGAATCATGATTCTATTGATTGTTCTGGATTTTTAAACAAATCTATAGCCTTTTGCTTTAGAAATTATTCATTAGCAATATGAGTATTACAAAGAGCAGTACAAGTAGAAGTAGACCTTGTTCTAAAATAACAGTGAAATGGGGCTGGTTCCTTAGATGCTTCAGATTTGATTAAATCTAGGCTAACTGAGGCAGGTGTTTATTAGGATCAATTTGAATCCTAACAGAGTCAGCATTAATAAGCATAGTCCTCAGCTTTTGGATGTGGTCCTTATTTTTAAGCTATGACCCTTCCAGGGTTTCAGTGAAATGCTCAAATTGTTTACCAGTTCTCTCTAAATTGGGGGGACGGTGGTCTGAAATTCTGTCTTTTTCCAGTGTTAAGCAACTGTTGACACCTCAGCTTTTTCAGACTTCCAGCTGTTGCTTTCCACTGAGTTTCTTGGAATTTTGCCTAGCATGTGTGCAGGAATCAACTAAGGATTTGAGAGTCTGTATACAGATATTAGAGTTTCCCATCTGTGCATCATTTCTGGGAGCCTCTATCACTTATTCTAACTTTCAAGCCCAGCAGTGCTGTCACTTTTGCTTGTGTGATGCTCCGTACACATGGACTTTGAGAAGTGTCCCGTGTATGTGTACTTCCTTCCTTTCAGAAGATGAATATTCTCAGTTTCTGGCCGACTGTGGTCATTCTTCAGTGCCTTCAAATTACAACCTTTTATATATTATCCAAACTTTGTAATTGTTACTAGTGTGAGTGCTACTCTGGCGTAGAATATAGTACTTATAGTACTTATTACTTAATATGGGTTCTGATCAATAAGCCCACTGTAAACTGGGAGCCATAATCAGTCCAAATGCCTTTAACACATTTAACCTACTGAACATCATAGCTAAGCCTG
The DNA here is from genome assembly GCF_000276665.1 of Chinchilla lanigera. NCBI lineage: Eukaryota > Metazoa > Chordata > Mammalia > Rodentia > Chinchillidae > Chinchilla > Chinchilla lanigera. The sequence continues at coordinate 12,275,807 of NW_004955466.1, forward strand.
CCCTAATCACGCCCAGAACAGTACACTAGCCTATAGCTGAGCAAAGTCATTTACAAGAAGCTCTATTTTATAGTATTCAATATCATATGTCATTGACCATGTACTGTATTGAAAGTGAAAGGTGGAATGGCCATATGGGTCCACTTTCATAACTTCATAACTTCATAAAGTGAAAAAAATACTAAGTCAAACATTTATGAGCTTTGAACCATCTGTATCTCACCACTACTGGATCCAAGCTGGAGTGGAAACAGCAGAAAGTAGTGAGGGAAGGGTCATGCTTTCTTTTAACTTTTCTATTTTGCTTTCTTTTTTGCCTTCTTCTCTTCTCTTCT
>NW_004955466.1:12285693-12286597 GCF_000276665.1 Chinchilla lanigera
TCGCTATGCAGGGTCCGGGACCCAGGAGTACCAGCCGCCCCTGTGCGCTTCCCGCCTCCTTCGCTGCGTGCTCGCCCGTGCATTCCCACTGCCTCATCGGCTGCCTGGAAGAAGCCCCAGCGAGCGCGCAGGGCCCTGTGGCACCAGAAGAGAATGAGGGGGCAGAAAGAAAGACATCCCCACCAGAGGGCCGGGGAGGAGTGACAGAAGGCCCAAACTGGTGAGGCAGCCCCACAGCCCATGCCGCAGAAGCCAGGGCAGCCCCTGGCGGCGGGCAGGGACGGTGGAGACATAACCAGGAAAAATCGTGCAGGAAAAATCGCTGCTGCGTGCCAAGCCAAGCAAGAAGCACTTGAGCTTCCAGCAGAAATATGGCTATTATCACTGGAAGGACTGCAACATCTGCTGGGAGAGTGCATTCGTTTGGTGTATCCGGGGTACAAATAAGGTTTATTTTAAACAGTTTTGCAGAATGTGTCAAAAATCTTACAACCCTTACCGAGTGAAAGATATCACCTGCCAAAGTTGTAAAAAAACAATGTTGATGCTCAGTAAGACTTCGCCTTGTGGACCCCAAACACTCCCATCGTCAAGAGCTGTGGGAGAGGTGCAGGAGCAGGCGCCTGTCTTGTGATGGCACCAGTGCTTGGAAGCTGGGTAAAAACAGACTATCTGGTGGCCAGAAGAAAAGCGATGGCCAGCACGCACAGAGGCTGGGCACAGCCCCTGTGGCTACAGAGGCAGTAAGCACGGAGCCGCTCGTAGGGGGTGCGCAGGCAGTGGAGCCCTTCCCTGAAAATAAAGCAGGACTGCTGGGGCCCTGCCAGCAACTTGCTGGACCCCAAGGTGATAAAATAAAAACTACAGCCAGTTCCAGCCAGGGCCTGAAGTGTCAGCGCTGCCC
>NW_004955466.1:12286697-12291277 GCF_000276665.1 Chinchilla lanigera
TCTTCTCTTCTCTTCTCCTCTTCTTTTCTCTCCTCTTCTCTTCTCTTCTCTTCTCTTCTCTTCTCTTCTCTTCTCTTCTTTCTCTTCTCTTCTCTTCTCTTCTCTTCTCTTCTCTTCTCTTCTCTTCTCTTCTCTTCTCTTCTTTCTCTTCTCTTCTCTTCTCTTCTCTTCTCTTCTCTTCTCTTCTTCTCTTCTCCTCTCTTTTCCCTCTCCTCTCCTCTCCTCTCCTCTCCTCTCCTCTTCTCTCCTCTTCTTGTACTGGAGACTGAACCCAGGGCCTTCACACTGAGCTATATCCCCAGCCCTTTTTTAAAATTTTGAGATAGGGTCTTGCTAAGTTCCCAGGTTGTTGAGTCTGGGCTTGAATTTGGGATCTTCCTGCCTCAGCCTCCTGGGGTGCTGAGATTACAACTGTGTGCCACCAGTGGCTCACACTTTCATTTTTAAACCTTCTTCTTTCTCTACCTCTCTTTACCATCTATCTTTCCACAACTGGCCCAGCTTAGAAATGCGGGAACTCAGTAAGAAGAAAGGGACCGAGGATGTTGGGATAAAGAGGTAGCTCAAGAATTTGGAGGAAAAAGCTGGTCTCCTATTGCATGTAAGCCTCTTCTCAACAGTGAACTCATATAACATTAAAGAAATTCCAAATTTCCCCACTGTAGTCCATGTAAAATCTAATATGCAGTCACCCAGTGCCATACCCACCCAATGGGCAGGCAGTGGGGAGCTCAGTGATTCTTTTAGTTAGCATGGTGGGACAGGAAGCCTCAGATGCTTCGAGTGAACAAAAGGATGAATGCATTTGCCCCTCTGGTGGCTGTGAGAGCATTCACACGCGCCAAAGTCAGAGCCTCGTCGCAGGCATGGTGTCCTGTAACTGCAACGCTTCAGGCTTGGACAGAGCACTGTGGGAAGTATCAGTGAGAATGTGCTTAACATTGATGTACGATGCCTCGCTTCATGGGAAATGGTTCAGTAACAGCCAGGAAGTCTGAAGCCCATCGAGAATGTCTTAAATGCAAGGTGTCCTGTTAGCTTTCTCAATCTCTCAACATGAAACTTGTTTGTCATGGTTCCAGTTTATATACTCCTGAAAAAAGCCTTTTATTGTCCTGTGTCTGTCACTTAAAGATATCCTAAACTCAGGAAACAAGCCTCGCTTATCTTTAGAAATGTTGAACTTGGATTGGAAAGCAGCTGAATTCGAACGCTTTATGATGTTGAAAAATAACACCCAGAGGTACAGTTCCAAAGTGACTTTGAAATCCTCCCCCTTTAAAAAGAATCTTTCTACTTTGGAAGGATAATTTTTAAAGACCCAATAATCTAGTTCTTGGCATTAACCTAAGACTCCTGTAAACAGAACTCTTGCCTGTAAGATGAACATATGTCAAGTTTCAGGGGCTTTAAATTTTCAAATAAGAAAAGGTACATGAGCTTCACAGTGAATGGGTCACCTCTTCTGTGACCACACTGAGGGCCTCGGTTTCAGGGAGAGAGGGCTGCCGCTGAAGGGCGTGCTTGGAGGTAACAGGATGGGGCTCTCATTCTCTGCGTGTCCCCAAATGGATTCTAGAAAGCACATCATTATGTCCTTACTTTCACTGCCTATCTGTTGCAGTCACTCTAAGCAACAAAGAGAAAACGTGTGTGTGAGTTGTGATTTCCTTTTCTGAAGTGCAATCAATAGACCGTCCTTTTGTTTTGAACTGGTTCTCCTTTTTCTTGCTACACATTCACAACTGAACTTTTTTTTAAAGTACAACTTCTCATGGTGGTTTTAAGGAAAAAATGAATAGAACAGCACAAAACTATAGTTCTGTAATACACAAAGGTTTTTGGTTTGTATTCATGATAATCATATGCGCCATAATGTAAGTTGGGCTAGAACTGGCTCTTTTGTGTAACCCTTTTCTCCAACAGAAGAACAACTAGAGAAGAGAGAATATCTACTGGGAAAGCTTTGTTAATATATTTTCTTTTCCATGTTAGAATTTTCTAAAGTTTTTGCTCAGCAGTATTGTTTTATTTAACCATCCATCTAGGATGAAGAATTAATTAAGAAATGGAGAGGCAAAGTGGGGTTGAAGCATGTTTTGGGCAACTGAAGAATTTTAAACATAAACTTTCAGCTCAAATTGCACCGTTTCCTTTTACATCTATATAAACATAAAATTTCATGAAGCGGCCCATCAATTCCCTGTTTTTATGAGAGTCTTCCTTAATATCTATTTTTCCTTCCTCTTTGGAATGCTAAATATCCTCCATCTCTGGAGACTAAATTAGGTGCATCTTGAATTTATTTCTTAGAACATAAGAAATCTTTCTCTCTCCTATAAGCTGTCAGTACCATTTATATTTTAAATGAAAGGCAACCTTTTTCCTGAAGGAGGGATTCCAGCTTTCTTTGGGGATTATCTAAACAATGTCACATGTCCCCTTTCCTCTGTTCCATCTTTACATGAGAAAATATAAATCATGTAACCCTACAAATAAACACAACTGACAAGTTATTTCTATTTCTATGGAGACACCAGTTCAGTAATCTCCTGTTTCTTGTAAGAAGGCCTACTTTAGAGTACTGACACCCTAGTGTCTGCACATAGCGGTATTCTGTAGGAAGGAAAGAGCTCTAATGGAACAGTACGTTAGAGACACGAATGTAACTTGACTACATGAATACCTCTTGCTGTTCTGCTTCTCTCATCCCATTTGGCTGTACAAACCAGAAAGCATTTCTGCTGAGAGAAAAAGAACAGCAAGCTAAGAAGAAAACCCTAACGGGGAAGTGCCGGCGGTGCTCGGTGCCAAGAACCTGAGACCCTCTTTTAGGCCTGATGTTTTATTGTGAAGGTTTTATAAGAAGTTAGCTTCAACCTATTAAGAAAAGAGCAATTTAGAAATACAGGAAAAGGGGCAATTTTTGCCCATTCATTCTTCCCTAGTATAAACATAGTAAGAGGCTAATGCTTTCTTGGCAGGACATGAAGCTCTGAGCTAACAGAAGAGGTGCGATGGAAGCTCCCCTGACTTCACAGGCCGCCTTTCTGTAAAGTTTAGTGGCCAAGACTGGCCTGGGACTTGGTAGGGACATGTAACTGGTACAGAGGAGCTCTACCCAAGTAAAAGTCATAAGCCAACCAGAGGAAGCCTGAGGGGCAGTGGGAGCGTCTCTGAGCGTCTGATCAGGAGGAGCCCTGATCTGTGAGCTTCTCAGGGTGATAGAAAGGTATGTTTTAGAGCCTGTTAGAGAAAGACAAGACAGAGAATCTTGTCCCTAAAGAAAATAGGTTTTGCCATGATTTTATTTTGTTTCCTTTGATCCAAGTAAATTCCTGGCAGTTAGCCCAGGGAGCAGGAGGCAGCATAGCAAGTGTTCTGGAACTCGGGTTGGTGCTGCAGCTGTGCTGATAGGATCTAGGGTGCCAGGGTGCTCTCTTGGAAGAGTGAAGCCTTCTGCCTCAGGTAAATGAATTCTTTTTTCCTAGTTGGAGGCCCAGGCAATAGGTGGAAAATACACCCACATTTATTTGCTGGTTCATGTGGTACTGGGAATGGAATCCAGGGCCTTCACACTGAGCTATATCACGAACTCTTTTTACTTTTTATTTTGAGATAGGGTCTCACTAAATGGCTTAAGTTGATTGGGCTGGGCTAAAACTTGTGGTACTCCTGCCTCAGCCTCCAGCGTCAACCTCCCAGAGGGCTGGGGTTACAGGCATGCAGCACTGTGCCAGGCTGTATGCCTGCATTTCAAAGTGAGGTGTCAGAACACCGAAAGGAGGGCTGGGGATTTAGCTCAGTGGCAAAAGCGCCTGCCTGGCAAGCGCAAGGTCGTGAGTTCGGTTCCCGGTACCTGAGAAAAACAACAACAACAAAAAAAAACAAAAAACCAGAACACCGAAAGGGGACTGGCCAAAGGGTGGTGAAGATCTGCAGCCCAGCTCCACTGCAGACAGTAAAAGCGGTATTGAAGAGCAGAGGAAGTTTCTCAGGAGAAGGCTGTGTGCAGGTGAGTCAGACTGGGATTAGTGCAGAGAGCTACAGGAATTCCACTTGGAGAGCTGAGTCCCAGAGCCTGGGGACTCAGGGGCTGTTGCCTCAATAAGCTAAAGGAAAGAAGCAATGGCAACAAGGACGAGCTTTCGCAGATGGGCAGTGGCAATTGGGAAAGAGCCCTGAAGCAGTGCTTACCTTTGCCCACAAGGACTGCCTGGAGTGAGGTGACCCTGCGCGGAAGCTCAGCCATGCATTCCCTGGAGCTGAGGGAAGAAGAAATGAGAACAGTCAGCCACGGTAAGAAATGATGGTCTGATGATCCCACTGTGAGTTCTGTCAGACCCAAAATACACTCCAAGAAAAGTGGCCAGCCTTACGCACTCACTCCATTTAGGGAGCATCAGCTTAAAGCACCCCTCCAGTCAGAGAATTCGTTCCAGAGCTACTGGGGTTGGCGAAGGTTTTTCTGCACTTTTCTTTCCCTTCCCCCACTGCACTGTGAGCCAGGAAGGCAGAAACGGGAGCAGATGAGAGAGAGAGAGAGAGAGAGAGAGAGAGAGAGAGAGAGAGAGAGAGAG
>NW_004955466.1:12296527-12305063 GCF_000276665.1 Chinchilla lanigera
ACACGCAGGAAACCTCGGTCAAGAAGCAAAAGGAGGAGACAGTGGTGGAGGCTAACAAGGCGGTGTGGAAATGGGGCATGAGAAGCCTCAGACAGCCAGGGACCTGCCGCTGGTGCCTAGCCAGTGCCCGGCCCCGGGGAACAAGGCCAGGGCCGCGCTGGCTGGCGCTGCACCCTGCGGTACCGCACGTGGCAAGGGCGACAGCAGGGCCGGGAGGGCGATACAGGGGCTGACCAGAAGCTGGTCGGACCTGGCGGTGACAGTGGGGCGCAGGGAGCAAGGACTGAGCTCCTCATCTTTTTGGTAAACGTCAGAAGGAGGCAGGTAAAGGTCATCTTTTGGTAAACGTCAGGCAGAGGGGACGCTCACCCTCATCCGGGACTTAAAGGGCCTGTTCCCTGAGCTCTATGGCTTCCTGCAGGGCTTTGTGCCCCAGGTGCTGCGCCAGACAATGAAGCAGTAAGCTGCTGCTTAGCATTGACACCTGCATGGAAATCTAAGCTCTACAGAGGTAATAAAGTGTATAGGATACTGAGCTGTTACCAGTATTCTTAAGAGGATAAAATACAAAATGTACATATTCATTAGAGATAAAAGATTCTATTCCTTCCAAAAATTTTCTAAGAGATCTCTGCTAATTGACAATAAAATCTGACTAGTCAATTTAAATCATAAATTTCTAAAATTGTAATAGAGTTACTATAGTGCAATTTGGTCAAAAATATATTTGAGTGCACTCTGATTTTGTAAAGATGTTTGTTCTGTGTACTTGTTTATGTGTTTGTCATTCTGTGAACAGCTGTTCCCTTTTATTTTGAGCTCAACAATTTTTCTTTTATCATTTGTTCATAATACAATTGGGTTATAAATTTAAAAGCATGCTTTCACTTGAGGTACCAACTGTTTTAAATGATATCAAAATTAAAATATTTAACAATAGTCTTTAGGATGAGGACAAATTAATGGGTAGCCAACCTTTGTTCATTAATAAGGAGCCCCCAGTGATCTCCATAGTCTCTTGGGAGACACCCCAATAATTGGGTCATTTGGTCAAAAGTAAGTTTTTCAGTAAAAATTACAATAAGGTTTTCCCATAAAAAATGCTCTTGGTACAAAATTAAATTTTAACAAAGGTTTTCACATGTGTATGGTAATTCATTAGTGTTAACCTCATGGTATATTTAATATATTCATGATTCTGGATCTGCGGGTCTTCCAAAATGTAAAACAAAGATTGTTTATTGTGATAAGACTTTCCTTCAGATTCAGACCTCTGCCTTTAATAAAAACTTGTGATGTATATCCCATTAAAGGACAACAAAGTAGAAAAAAGCTTCTTATGTATTAGATAGACATAATTGGTTAAAAAAGGACATGTTATGTCGAAATGAAAATTTAAGTATGGGTAGCCAACCTTTGTAAAAAAATGTTACAAAATGTCATCAAGTTTGTCATGTAGTATGGTTTTGACTTCTAAATTGCTGTGTAAAAATATGTAACTGTTGTCTGTTAACATTCTATGAGTATTTAAACATTAGGATATCCATAGTTGTTAAAAAAATAATGGTTCCATTTGTATGTTGTAAGGTGTTCAGATCAGATTGTAACATTAACCTTACTGCCTCCCTTACAATGTTATGTCATTAATCTTCTCTGCTGGATGTTTAACAACTGAGGTTTGGAGACCAAAAATTAGAGAGATAAGTTGGGCTAAGAGGACAGCCAATATTTTGGCTATCCCCTCCAAGGTCAGTAAAGACTTAGGACATACGAGAACTTCTGTTGTGACATCCTATAATTCGGTTGAGTTTCTAATCTTCTGATCAAGGAGATTAGGGAACCACAAAGAAAAGTGATTCCAGGATGTATAGTGTGCCTAAGGAGAGTCACCACAAGAGGAAAAAAAATCTCTCAAGCTTTCATAGAAAGCACCTTGGTCAAGCAATGGTTGTGACTCATCCGGATGGCTGACACTGACAGATCAAGAGGTGCTGTACTTGGTTCCAAGATGATTCCTGAGGAGACTTAACTGACCCTGATAGATAGCAAAAGGTTAAATTTTTATTTATACAGGTCTCACTTTAACGTGGCCTTGGACATCCAGCAGAAAAGTGTAACCACCAGATGTAAAGAAGCAATGCCACAGTAATAGGTTAGCTGTAAAAGGTTCAAGTCACGACAACTTCTGACAGTTGCTAGCTAGACTGGTAACTGACTACTGTTAAGGACTTTGGGCTATATTCTTCAAGCATAGCCTCTCCAGCTAATCTCCCATCATTTTATAAAACAGAGAAGAGAGAGGTGTTGGGAGCCACTGAAGCTGGAAAATAATTACATGTGCAGGATGAAACCAGCCCAAGAACACGGGAGCTCCTCGGAATAAACAAGCCGTTGTAACTTGTTAACTGGTTGCCGGGCAGTGAGGTGGCAATTAACCAACCTCTGGAGGTTATAAATAAACACTCTACTGTTTTTGGGCAGTACCCCTTCTCCACTCACACTCAGGAGAGAAGACCTCCACCTGACCCCAGCTCTTGTCTCTTGTCATTATTTTTCTCATACCCACCACCATTTCTCTCCTGGTACAACGAGAGGCCAGTGAGGTTCACTACAGTTTCGCTAATAGGAAGCCTGCTGTAAGCAAAAGCAATGAAGTCCTTTTATTCCTTCCAGACTGTTGTCCAACATGCATACATTAAATGTAGAACTTGGGATTTATCTAATGGTTTTCAGAAGCCAAATCCATAGAGCTGATTAATGCTGTCTCCTAATGCCAATGATGTGTGGCCCAGTAAATCATTAGAACATTTTCCCTGTGGTAATGTATTAAAGCTATACATTAAGAGCTATGGTGGCTCAGGTGATGTTTTGCTTGGGGGAAAAACACACCAACTTCTCAAGGCTGTGTGGTTCACTCTTGGGAGATCTAAGCTGGCCTCCTTTTCTGCAGAATCTGTTTGCAACATTGAGAGTGTTCTGAGAATTTGTTTCCCCACCAAACGTCAGTGGAATATTCCTCAAATTTGTATAATTTCTTTGTTCTAAAGGACCAAAACTCTGTTCAAGAAAAGTCCTTGTGAAAAATTTTGAAGATAGGTTAGAAGAACAGGTGGTAGAGTCACATCTTGGGTGTGCATCCCAGCCATTTCACTTGATAGGCTATGTGTTGCTGAACAAGGAAGTCATTTGGACTTTCAGTAAAAGGAGTAAGGGAGGGTCTCTACCTTCAGGGTCACAGAAAGGATGGACTGAGATTGCACCTGTAAAATGGATAGTCTACAAATTGGCACCCAAGTAAAATGGTTGATAACTAAGATTTCCAGCAGGAACTTTCTGATCACCCAGTCTGTGCCCAATTTGGAATCTTTCCATAATGATCAATTTATTTGAGCTGCTTTGAGTGATTGGGCTGACACAGAGTCAAGGATGATGAGCCAGTTGATGTCCTCCCACTTGGAAATCATAAAGCAGGGTCCAGGGTGGTGTGAAGTGGCGATTCTGGCAGCTCTGTTCTACCCAGCTAGCTCCCTTGCCTGTCAGTTGTGACAGCTCAGCATTAGATCCAAGTGCAGAACTCCCTGTGGGGCAGTGTGGACAGGCTCTCAGGGAGCAAGGAAGCACCAGTCGTCCTAGGTTGGGACCATAATCTTAAAAGCATGGCCAGACCGTTACTCAGAGTACAGATCATACACAAAAAAGACCCTCTCTTCCAAAAAGGAAATGAATAGATAATAGCACAAAACTTTATTTTGTATGAACTAAAGGAAACTAGCAGTATAATGAAACAAATTAACATAGAAATTGAAATATTTTTGAAACAACACAATATACAATTTGGGGAATTATTTTAACTTCTCCCTACTTCCTATCTATCTTCTATTTTGTTCTTTATTTATATCTGTATATATTCTGAGTTTCTTACATAAGCAAAACCATGCAATATTTAAGCTTGTGTGTCTGCCTTATTTCACTTAACATTGTGTTCTCAAGTTGCATCCATTTGCCTGTAAGTGCTTCAAGTTTATCTTTCTTTATGGCAAATAGTACTCCATTGTGTATAAATACCACATTTTCTTTATTTGTCTCTTGATGGACATATGGACTACTTCCAAGAGTTAGCTATTATGAGTTGTGCTGCTATAAACAGGGATGTGTGTGTATTACCATGATATGATGTCTCTGACTCTTCTGGGAGATACCAAGAAGGGGGATAACTGAGTCAAGTGCAATTTGTATTTTTAATTTTTTGAGGACTCTCCACACTGATTTCCATAATGGTTGCACTAATTTACCTTCCTATCAGTGTGGAAGAATTCCCTTTTTCCCTATATCTTGGCCCAGATTTTGACCCTGTGTTTTTGGCTCTTGGTGCTTGAAGTGAAAACAAACATACAAAATCATAAAACAGCCCTTTACACAATGGTTAGATGAAATAACTGTTTCGAGAACCCCAGATAATCTCTGTTAAGCTTGGTCCCTGTGGAGGCACCGGCAGTCCGATCCTGCAATCAGCAAGCTAGTGGCTACTGTCTTAGTCCACATGTGTTGTTGTAAGGCGATACCACAGGCCAGGCAGTTTGTAAGAAACAATATTTCTTCCTCACAGTTCCAGAGGCTGTGAAGCCCGATGTCAAGGTGCCAGCAACCAGCACTGGCATCTATGCCCTGTCATCCTGTGGGCTGGGGGAGGGGAGGGGAGTACAGTACTAGCATTTTCCAGAGGAGCAGCATCACTATAACACATACATGTAATCATACAGTGAGGTTTGTTAAGCAGGCTTACAGGAGCAGAAGCAGAAGAGTCCCAGGAGCTGTCTGCTGGACCAGGGCAGAGTGTCTGGAACAGCCGTCTGTGCTCCAGGGAGCCCAGGATCCAGGTGCCACTACACACTGGCGGCTGGAAGCTCACCGTGGAGCCCCGGATGCCAGTCTACCAGAAGACTAAGCCTGTACTGGAGGCTAAAGAGATCACAGCACAACCTCCAAAGGCCACGGCCAAGACCTTTACTCTTCCAAGCAAGGGGGCCGCTGCCTTCTTCTTGCCTTGTTTCTTCTGGCCAAGCCAGAAGCCCATCCACTGGTGCCACTGGTCTTTCTCGTGGATCTTTCCTCCTCAGCTTGCAGGGCTGGATTATGGCCATAGACGCACTGACACTTACCTACCTGCTAAGTGGTTTTAACTCAAGTCCAGCTGAGATATCACAGTTAAAGATCACATGGAAGCTGAATTAATATTTATTTTTGTGCATCCCACTCTTGTGATAACAAAGCCACTCCCATAGTAATAGCAGAATCCATTTATAAGGGCAGGTTGAACCTCTTAGGAGGAAAAAGGTCCTACTTGTTTTTGAACCTAGGGCTTCAGACTGAATTACATCCCCAATTCATTTTACTTTTTTAAAATTTTGACACTGGGGTCGGGTCTTGTGAAGTCTCTAAGTTGCCCGGGCTGGGCATGAATGTTTGACCCTCCTGCCTCACCCTACCAGAGTTTCTGGGAATACAGACAGGTGGCTGTGCCCAAGTTGTTAACATAGTTGCAGTGAGAGTTAAGATTCCAACCCTTTGGGGGACACATTTATACCATAGTAGATACCTTTTAAAAATCACTCTACTTGGATTGGTTTAGAAACCTACCTGGGCCTGATGTGAACAACTTGGGGGAAAAGTCATATTTATTGTACTTACAACAGTAACACAAATAACAAAATTTTCTGTAATTTTACTAGTCTGATGCAGCCACTGTTTCATTTTTCTAGAATTCTCTCCAAGCTTTATCCTTTGCATAAAAATGTAATTATTATTTAAATATTAATTACTATGCAACTTACACCTAATTGCATAGGTGTAATATTAACTTAGATTGGTTTTGTTTAAAAAGTGATATATGAGTATGTACACATTATAAAAATTCAAAACAATACAGATCTAGAAAGCTAAAAGTAAAAGTCTCCCATTACCTCATCCAAATCTTTTGTTATTTTTCTCAAAAATGAAATCCTCTGCAAGTATTGACTGTGACTTCTTTTTATTTACTTAATATATCAGGACTTTGTCAGTCCCTAAATGAACGAATGCTATAATCTGCCTTTTTTCACTTAGTAATTTCATGAATATTTCTTCTAATAACTGGATCTTTTGTGATCGTCATTTTGAGCAGTGGGTCTGAGGAGCACGATTAAGACCCAGTTGGCTTACTCCCCTGCACAAGGGGTCATCCTGAGCATCAGGCTCCTGGATGTGGGGTTTGCAGCACACAGAGGGTTCCGGTTCCGGTTTCTGGGCAGGGAGTCAGCCCCTTCCTCTAGGCTGGATGCAGACGCGAGCCCCTCCTCCTTCCTTCCGGAAGGGGAAAGAAGCATCTTGCAAAACTGAGACTCAGGACCAGGAGTTCGGAAGCAGTCGCCCTGCTGTGCGTTGACTTCTTATCACAGGAGAGAAGTTGCTATCTCACCATTTTAGGGCTCCGCTGTGGCTATTGCACTCCCTGGCTTACTCCTTCACCCAACCGACTTAGCTCCAGTCCTTGGCTGCAGTGGTCATCTCAACTGTAGGTAGCATTTGTGGGACATTTGCTACACACATGCATGTGCCCTGAACATCCATGTCTTCTCACCCAGTATTCACATTCCTCCAGAGTAGACACTTTGCTCGTGTTGCAGGTGAAGAAACCAGAACACAGAGGGATGCAGGAACAGCACCACACAGTAAACTCCAAAGCCTCTCTGCCACCCTCCGATCTGTTAGGGAAAGGGAACATAAAACACTTTTTCTTAGAGAAGCCAGAAAATGTGATCAACTAACACTCAGTTCTTACCGCCACACTATCTGTGTGTGTATGCATGCGTGCACATATGTTTGATTCCAAGTGTCTTCACTTGAGTTTCACAAAGATCAAAACTTTAATACAATGAGCAGAGCCAGACATGCAATGGGCACTGTATTGGGGGACGTCCTTAGGGGTGGAGGCTGCACAGTGGTGTAAGGCAGGTCCAAGCTGCAAGGAAAGCAGACTTTTCTAGATCTAAAGCAGTTGGGAAAGCTGGTGTCACCTACCAACCTTCTGGCAGCGGAACATTCCAGACGGGCTTATTTCTCTACAATCCCTATGGGGAACCCCAGGGTTTAGGTTCTGGGGAAGGGAAAAGAGGACACTGGCAAAAGAGACTGCCTGGAAAGGCCATTTTTCAGTCTCCCCAGCTCAGGTCCAAAGTAACGATCAGTCACAGAAAAGTCTCTATTTGCAAATTGTTCAGTTTTCCCAAGCAAAGAGAACAGAGTGTGGAACGGCGACCTTTACCAAGCGATTGGAGGCAGATGTGTTTAGCAGAGCCCCGGAGGTGGCAGCGGTGGAGAAGGCAGACCCTGGAGCAGGGCCTGCAGTACCTGCTGCACAGAGGGGCGCATTCTGCACATCCTGGTGCTTGAACAGCACCGGTGTGCGATGCCAGCTGTCCTCACACACAGTCACCCGAGCCTGCTGGAACTGCTCAGGGGTGTGAAGTGTGAGCAGAGTAAAGCTATGGCATCTGACGTATATTCCTCTCCAAGACTGTAGACGTCTCCTGTTTCTTCTTGGTCCCCCTAATATGTGTATGGCTGGAACTGAAATGATTACATTGCCTGGTGATCCGCTTTCTGCAGGGTTCTCTGTGTACCAAACAATTTCTAAAGAAATATACACCCAGTACTACAGTGATTTTACTGGAAGCCTAAGAGAGTACTTCAAAATATTATAAATGTAAAGGGGAAGAAGGACCACAGACTAATATTCTCACCCTCACCAAGGAGGGAAGCAGGACAAGGGGAGAGCCAGCAAGATTTTCACATTAAATGTGTTGTTTGCATTTTTCTTTCCAGTGAATCTATGTTAATTTTTTACTTCCATAATTAGGTTTTTGTTTTCCAAAAAGGGAAAGAATACTTTACAACACACATATTAAAAGTAGTTCTTGAGTTCAGTTATTTCAAACTATACGTTTCTCATTAATCTTTTAATTAAAAGAACAATCCCGCATAATGTCACATGTTGAAAAAATTTTAAATGACAGCATAGTTTGGGGTTAGAATCTCCCCCTTCTAAGGTGGAGGTTGTTTGCCCTGGGAATGGACAGGAAATACTTTGCAAACAGTGGTCTACTGGTTTGTGACTGCTCAGTGCCCTGAGGACAACAGCTAGCTCATGCCTGGCACTGTTAATAATTCCTTTTTATCTTCTGCTTGCACTTTGCAAATGCACATTGGTTCGGTCTCCAGAGTGCTGTGAATATGTTCGTGCCACGGTTGGAACCTGAGTTAAAGGGAGTTTTTCTTCAGGATAATTTTTGTACGAATTGATTTAGCAGTTAATAGAATAGTGAAAGGGTGAAAGACAAGAATTTTAAAAATTGCCAGTGGGATGTCCTTTCTGATTTATGTCCAGTGTCTCAACTTGTAGGCTGTGCTTGGGGTACAGATATCTTTGGTGAAGCTAGGGATGTGTGTGTGTGTGTGTGTGTGTGTGTGTGTGTGTGTGTGTGTGTGTGAATCTACTGAG
>NW_004955466.1:12305163-12308498 GCF_000276665.1 Chinchilla lanigera
AAGGAAGGAAGGAAGGAAGGAAGGAAGGAAGGAAGGAAGGAAGGAAGGGAAAGAGTTCTCCCTGCTACAGGGCATCCTGCTTCAGAGTCCGGGTCTCTCAGGGGAACAGGACCTAACTCTAAATGCCATTCTGAATTCTTCCTATTATGCAAGACTGGGCATTTAATTGTGGGATGTTTCTGTGACTGTAACTGATCAGAGGATTTTTGTTAAATGAGTGGATCGTTGTAGGGCCTGTTGCTTATTATGATTTTTCTTATCTGAAAGTTAATAATATGATCATATTACATCAGAGAGTATGTAGATAAGCTACAACTTGACCTTTCCCTGAAAAGAATGTTGCCTGCTGTCTCTCCCTTTCTATCTCCGACCAACTCCTCTCATTTGGCCGCCATGCACGTGGCATGCCCCCTCTGTCCCGGCTGCAGGGCATGGTGGTGACTGGCTTAGGCACACAGAGGCATGTCACAGGACAGCCACGGCCATTCCATGCCGGTGCTTTTGAGATGCAGGGGCTCTTCATTTTCTCCAGCATGGGAGCCCCTAGACTCTCTGAGAACATCTAGAAGTGGTAACTGAACTCTAGTGAACAGCTCTTTAATTTAGTTGGCACATTTTTACAGGCAAGAGCATACTTCAAGTTGCAAACAAATGTAAGTGTTCTTACACTGTGCCAGGGCTGATTGGTAATTTGAGGAAATGGAAATGAGTGCTGATATTTGATTTTTATCATGGCAACTTCTCTCCTTGTCATCACAGATCATTTTGCTAAGCTACCTTCCATTTCAAAAAAAAAAAAAAAGGTAAACAGGGCCAAGGTCTAGCTCAGTGGTAGGCACTTTCCTTACTTCCATCAAACCCTGTATTTGATCCCCAGACCCACAAAAAGTATATAAAGTAGGGTGGAGTTTTCATTGGTCGATTATTTTGTTTGAAAGCAAGAAATAGTCAATAAAGAGACAGTATTCACTGATAAGAAACAGCAAAACTCCTAGATTTTGTTTCTTAATCTGATATTTAGATTCCCATTCCGCAACATCCTTCAACAAAATTTGCTTATCTCTCCAGTAAGTAACATTAAAACTATTTTCCAAAGCAAATTACTCCTGGTTTTATATTTTGGCTTGTGTGGTTGGCAACTATATTAGGGTTCTCTGGAGAAAACACCAGTGGAATTGAATAGAATTCTGAGAGGGGCTTAATTAAACTTGTCCACACAGTCAGAGGCTGGACAGACCCCCAGTGGCCTTGTGCAGCCTGGGGAGGTGAGCAAAGCAGTGGATGCGCAGTTACAAAAGCTGGGAGCCTTGGCACAAGGGGCTGATGATCGAGTCCTAGTCTGAGAGCCTGGAAGCTCCCTGCAGAGTCGCTGTCTGAATTCATTCAAAGGCAGAAGAAGCTGGAGTCTGATGTCTGCCGGTGATGGCAGCTCCCCCAAAATGCACTTGTTCAAGAAGGGTCAAGCTTTCAAGGGCAGGGGAGCATCTCCTTTTCCCACTTTTGGTTCCATCAGGGGCCGCTGCCTGTTGGGAGGCCAGCCACATGCGGGTGGGTCTTTCCTCTTCAGTTCACTGACTCTGCACCAGTCTTCTTTAGAAACACCCTCTCAGACACACCAAAATTATGCCTCACTAACAATCAAATTAACATCTCTCCATCCAATCAAACTGACAACGGGATTAACCCTCACCACAAATAAATGATAAAACTAGGACAGGCCTCCCTTCTTGGAATGTATACTAAGGGGCTGGCCTTTCTTCTTTCAGAAATACCTGGTGAAGGGGCCAGCACATACTTTCACATTTTCAAGTAACTTGTCCACACACACACACACACACACACACACACACACACACACACACAGGTTTCATGCTGGGAGCTGCTGAAGCTGGAAAATAATTACACGTATGGGATGAAACCAGCCGGAGAACCCGGGAGCTCCTCGAATAAACAAGCCATTGTAACTCGTTAACTGGTTGCTGGGCAGCCAGGCGGAAATTAACCAACCTCTCAAGGGTATAAATAGACACTGTTTTTGGGCAGTTTCCCTTCTCTGCTCAGGAGAGAGGACCTCCACCTGACCCCAGTTCCTGTCTCTTGTCTTTATTTTTCTCATACCCACCGGTTTCTCTCCAGAGTACAACGAGAGACAAATGAGGTTCGCTACATCTGCCACCTGAACAGGGACCCAGTCAGAGATAATAAGTGGGCAGTGGGTACGCTTGCCCAGAGCACGCAACAGAAGGAGGGAAGCGCGTTTGTGAAAGCTAGTATTCAGCACGGGCGTGCGTGGTACTGCCACATCAGGTGTAAAGCGTGGGGATATATGTTCTCTAGGGCTAGAAGATATACAGGCTTCTAAGAAGCCAAAAGAGAAAGGGATATTGAAGCACAAGTAGAGGCTCAAGACTCCCAGGGGTATATGTCTGTGGAAGTATTTGTTGCATGTTTGACTCCTATATTTAATTTTCTGGATGTTGGTTTGGAGGGGTCTTGTAAGGGATTTGGCTCAAAACGTTATGTTAAAATCAAGTCCTGAGCCTAAGCAGGACATAGAGGGTGGAGAAACAGCTCCACAGATAGAGCCTGAGCCTTTTAGCTTGGTCCAAGTTAAGAAGGAAGGAGTGGTGGGTGACAAAAGGGACTTTTCCCCACCAGAGAGGTGTTTCCCCGTGAACTCTATCTCACAAAGCTCCGTGGAACTGACTGAGCCACAGGCGGCTATCCCGGCCTTTACAGGTAAGAGAAATTATGCTGCGTCACAGGTTGGAACTTCCGCCTCTCAGGGAGTAGAGCTGTTTTCTTTGTCTCCCTTGCAATTAGCATTAAAAGAAGCCAGACAGGCAGGGGAGCCCATGGAGGGTTTTCAACGTATCTACCCTGTTATTGAAGTTCAAGTACCCAAAAATCCAGGACAAGTTATACGTTGTTATGAAGCTATACCTTTTGAAACTTTAAAAGAATCAAAACAAGAAGTTGCTACTTATGGTCCTACTGTTCCCTTTACCTTGAGTTTTTTGGAAATTCTAGGACAACAGATTATGGCCCCAAATGACTGGAAAGGAATAGCTGAAGCATGTTTAAGTCCAGGAGACTATCTGATGTGGAAAGGAAACTTCCTTGGGTACTGCACTGACCAGGCCGCAAGGAATGCTATTCACAACATAAACATTACAAAAGATATGCTAATTGGGGAAGGTGCGTTTGCCACCACAAACAATCAACTGACCTTTGAACTGCCAGCATCTGAACAAACCAAGATGGCTGCCGTGAGGGCTTGGAGGGAGCTTCCTTCTAAGGGAGAGGCAACCCTCAGTTTGGCTTCTATTCATCAG
>NW_004955466.1:12309862-12324349 GCF_000276665.1 Chinchilla lanigera
ACAGATATCTTTGGTGAAGCTAGGGATGTGTGTGTGTGTGTGTGTGTGTGTGTGTGTGTGTGTGTGTGTGTGTGTGTGAATCTACTGAGGCCCACTGTGGGTTAAGAGACTTACAGAATCCCTTTCCTTTTTACATGAGAATTGTCCCTTTGGTTAACTTTCTCTAAAAGTTAGTTTCCCCCAACCACCCGACAGAGGGTAGTATGTGTACTGTCTTACTGCATACAGTCACATAAGTCAAAATGAACATTGTTGATCTGTTGCAAATGGACTAGGAGAACCTAGGAGAACGTAATGCTGCAGAAGAAGCCATGGCATTGGGCTTATGTGAAAGCAGTGACTCGATATAATTATTGTCCTTGAGACGATCTGGCAGGGCTCCCAGGCCAGGGAAGATACCCCATCTTCTTGATGCAATCTCTTCTTCTCCAGAGCCATGGAAAACCCAAGAGGCCAAGGGTAGCTCCGTGGCTTGCTACATGGACTGCCCCAGTGGGAAGAAGGCTTCCCTGCTGAGATACAATTTCCTGGGTTACACCTGTTACCTGTTACACCCTGGTTTATACCTGTTACTTGTTACATCCTAGGTTACACCCTGTTTCCGGGGTTACACCTGCCACACCCTGGGGTATACCCTGTTTCCTGGGTGATACCATTTCCTGAATTATACCTATAACCTGGGTTACACTCTGTTTCCTGGGTAACACCAGTCACCATGTGCCAGTGGTAATCTTATGTTTCTGGATATTTCGCTGAGTCCAAGAAGCCCCTCCGTCGGGCTCTTCAGTCTACTCTGTGGCCAGTTCCTGAGAGATGGGCCTCAGGGTGGTCAGCGAACCAAGCTGGAGCCTGTTCTGCCTCCTGTGGCTCCACAAGCCTTCTCCTTCCTGTCTTCAGGGAATCTCTTTTTAAAGCATTTTTGTGCCTTCATTTTTCTTCCTGCACTCACTGAGATCACTTTGGCGAATGGAATTTTTTTTAACAAAACAAACCATTCTTTTCAAATATCTTTGCCTCCTACCCTACAGACATTACCAGGGTGAGGAAACACTAAAAGTATCTGTGGGAATGGTGGGCAGTGGAAACAGAAAGTAAAGCTCTAACATGAGAAAAAGTTGCTAGGCACAGTGGCTGTCTCCTCTTAAGGAACAAAGATTGCAAATTTGAGCCCAGCCTGGGCAACATATTGAAGCCCTTTCCCAAAGTAAAATACAAAGTGCTGGGGGTGTAGCTCAGGGCTATAGTACTTACTTAACATGCTTGAGGCCTTGGGTTCAATCCTTGATATATATAGTATGTATAAAGTTCATCTTACACACTTTTTAACAGAAAACCCCTAACACATATACACTGATGGTTTTATTGTTCACGAAGATTTGCACAAGCCTCTCTCACTTCAGCCCGACAGTGCAGTGGGGGGAAACAGGCAGTGGTGTGACGAGCAGCGGGAAGAGAGAGAAGCCCTGACCCCTAATATTTGCCTGTTTCTGCAAAGGACATGCTCCCTCCTTGGCCAATTTCAAACTGTTGATTTGAACTCTGAATTCTGGAATTTTTGCAGTCGGCTCAGGAGAGCTAGTGGTGCAGACTCTGACCCTTGGAGGCCAGGCATAGAATCATCTTGATCTGAGCAAAGGGAACCTGGAAATTTTGTCCTAGGTCACAGAGGCAGTAGGATTACCGGGCGCTCGAGCGCATGCCCGCGTTAGTGAATTAAGTCCATCCTCCACGCTATGTGAACTAGAACAGGTCTGAGTCTATTAACCTGCAAGAGTAACCCCTCAGACTCCCTTCAAGGGTCCGCCCTGTCAGCAGTCTTTCTCTTCTCCTCTCTCCACGTGCAGAGCTCAGTCCCCTCCCTGTCCATCCTCTCTCTGGGGCTTCTTGGAACCACCCCCTCCCGAGCCGCTCCTCCCAGTTTATGACTGCTGGATTTCTTCAATTCCAAACTGACCTGTCCTCTGCCTTGTTCTCATCTGTTTCCGGTCACTGTGCTTGACAAGGCCGAACTGCAGGCTACTGTCCCCTCAGTGCTCCTCCTGCCTCGGACGCTGCCCTCCCATGCGGCCTGCACGCCCTGGGGCTCCTCCAAGGTGGCTGCGCCCTTCTCAGGGCCACGCGCAGGCCTCCCCAGTCTTCCTGTAGCCTAGGAAAGGAGCCTGGGCCACGCTGAGCAACTCAGGCGTTCATGCCGCACCTTTTTGCCTCCGTTTCTCTCTCTGTTTGCACCAAATCCGACCTGCCTTTGGAAAAGTCCTGGTGTTCGTTCTAATTCCTACATCCAGAACTCTTGTGAGCAGCTGCACCCACCTTGCAGCGCATACCCGCAGAGACGGGGGCCTCTCAGCAGGCAGCGCAGCGGGCAGGAGGAGCCCCGAGCGTGGACCTGGCAGACTCGCACCTGGGTCATCTCTCCTGAGCGCCTGGCCTTTGGCTTAACTGTTTTCCTCTATTTCTACTGAATTCATATAACTACAGCTTGGCATGCTGGAAAGAACATAGACTGTGGTGAGAAAGACTGGGTTTCAGTTCTAGTTCTGACTTCGGCCCTGCCGTGCAACCCTTCTGAGTGTGTGTCACCCTCTGAAAACCCAGCCGTGTGCAGGGGCGGTGACGCCATGACCCCGGGATCCTGCGCGGCCCGCTCAGCGCGGCAACTGCAGCCCGAACACTGACTCCCTCACGTTTGTGTTTGGAGCCTCTCTCTAATCTCTCCCACTCACATCCCAACTAATTTGGGCAACGCCCTTCTGGGCTGATCCCGGGCTCCTGTCCGCAGCACCCGGCCCACAGAGAACGTTCCCATCCATCGCCCAGCCTTTCGGTCCTTGACCCTACTTGACTCCCAAAGCAGACATCTAGAAGCGCATTCCGCAGGGGGTTTCAGCCCCACGGCTTTGCAAGAGCTCTGGGTCCTGCTTTTAGACTGGAATTTCTAAGTAATTTAATGTCAATCTGAAAAGCTCTTCTTTGAAGTGGTATTTATTTATTTGTGCGTGTGTGTCCGTCCAAATTGGTTTACTTTTCCCTTGATTGTTTATGAACCTTTTGAGATCCGTGAAAAGCAGTCACTTCTTAGTTTGTCAAGATTTGCTTATGTCTCTTCAGTTCTAAACCAGTGAGTTTCCGGGAGCTAATTATGCTTGCTCAGAGAATGCTTTTGTATTTTTTGTTTGTTTAAAAGCATATTTCCCAAGGCTGAGAAGTGAGAGACAGTTTTGCAGTAACTTCTGTTTCGGGGATGATTCCACTGTGACACTTTTTAAAGTTTTGCTTGTTTATACCTATGTCCTGCTCAGGACTCCAAAATTCATAATGGTACTTAAACCCTTTTTATTATCTTGAATTTCTGAAAGGACTGAATAATTTTTAGTCTTTTAAAAAATTGTTATTTCAAGAATAGTATATATTCCAATCCTTAAGATATAGAAGTGCTAGCAGTTCTACAATTTTCCAGATAACTTTTCATGCATAAACCTGCAAATGTACAAGTAAAAATATGTACATGTGTGTGTTCACACACTGCTCTGAAACTTACTTGTCTTACTGAAAGTGGGTGTCATTTCTATGTCAGTGAATAAAATTTTTAAAATAATGACAGCATTAAACAGGGATGCAGTTTTAAGTGAATTCCTTTTCTCATTCCTTCCAACCACAGCACCTCTAGTTCTCATAAGATTTTACTGAGTAGTAAACTAGGTGTGGTGGCACACACCTGTAATCTCGGCCCTGGGGAGGCTGAGGCAGGAGGATTGCTACGAGTTTGAGGCCAGCCTGGGCTACATAGTGAGGTCAAAGCAAGGTTGGACTGTATAGTGAGACCCTACCTCAGAAAAAAAAATTACTGAGTAGTACCTCCTTGTTTAAAGAGATAATTCTTTCCACCTGAAAAATTCATCAATAAATAATTCATCAGCAAGTGGGGCCACTGTTGTAATTAGAGTTTCAAAGGGAACAATTTAATGTAGGACACATAATTTATAGGATTATTTTATAATAGTCACCCAAAGAGTCATATACAAAGAGAGTACAGAAAATCTGTCCACACATTAAAAACCCAAAGAATCCAGCTGAGGGCCTGGATCCCAGGGCAATGTCCTGCATGAGTCTAGCTGAAGATCTAGAGGCAATAACAGTGCCCCCCATCAGTCCAACTGAAGGCCAAGAGCCCACGACAACGCCTCATACAAGTCTGTTTCAAGGATCTGCACTGGGAAAGGCCAAAGGTCAGTGGTGGAAGTTAGAAAGTCTCTGCCAGCAGGGTGAAGGATCTGTGCCAGCAGGCTGAGGGATCTGCACTGGAGCCGAGAAGCGATGCTCAAACTGAGGAACAGAGCTCTCCCAAAATGAACCGTAGCCATGCTCAGTGACAGCAAGGTTCCGAGCTCCTTAATGAGAACAGCCGAGTTCATGTCAGGAAAGCCAGCATGACCAGCTCCTCCAGGAGAACCAACAGCTTCCTCACAGCGCCTCTTCTTCTCCAGTTCTCCTTTTTATTTTGTGGCAACAACTCTCAGGTGGGCCCTCCATACCCAGCAGCACACTGGCTCAGTTCAGCTGTGTGTTACAAGTTGACCACCAGTTGTCAGTCCACTACAGCCACCAAAAACCTAGTATTTCCTGGAGAAAAAAGAGGATTATTTAACTAGAAGGCCATGTCTAACAAAGTAGAAACAGCGTGGCAGAGTGAGGAAAGTACTAGCCTAAAAGCCGAGACGTTCTGTTCGTGGGAGGTGATAGCTAGACAAGAGGAAGGGAGCAGGGAGAAGGAGACGTAAGGGAGGGTGCTGGGCTGGATAGGATCAGACTATGTTGTACGCATCATGAAGATGCCGCACTGAAGCCCAGCAGTTTTTTTTTTAAAATTAAATTTATTGATACATTTTAGATGTACTACTGATTACATTCATCATAG
This sequence comes from Chinchilla lanigera, assembly GCF_000276665.1. Lineage (NCBI taxonomy): Eukaryota > Metazoa > Chordata > Mammalia > Rodentia > Chinchillidae > Chinchilla > Chinchilla lanigera. Next base: position 12,314,778 of record NW_004955466.1, read on the forward strand.
GGAATTTGTACCTGTAGATGACATATCGTGATTCTTTTTTCCCCCATTCCCTGCTCTCCTTCTACCTCTCTTCCCCTCCTTATTTACAAAAGCTTTGTTCCCATTTTTTCTTGTCTCATTTTTTTCTTTTCCCTTCCTTCCTTTTCCTCTCCCCTCTTGCTTTGTATATTCCCCTCCTCATTTGAACATTTTCTTTCTACTTCACAATATCTATTATACATTTTGGTCATAATTTAAATTTTAGTTTTTCACATCAGAGAAACAATGCAGTATTTACATGTGTGTCCAGTTTATTTCACTTAAGAGTGTGGTCTCAAGGTGCATCCATTTACCTAGAAGCGTCTCCAGTTTATTCTCCTTTATGGCAGAGTAAGTAGCACTCCATTGTATATAAAAACCACATCTTTATCCATTCACTTGTTGATGGGCATTGGGATGTTTCCAAGATTTTGCTATTATAATCTGAGCCACTGTAAATGTGAGTGTACATATATCACTGTGTAAATGCTTTTAATTCTTTTGGGACAATACCAAGAAGGGAAAAATAGATGGGTTGAGTTTGTTGAGGAATCTCTACACTGACTTCCTCAGTGGTTGCACCAGTCTAGACCCCCACCAACAGTGAAGAAGGGTTCCTTTTGCCCACGTCTTCACCAGGATTTGGTATCGGTCGATTTCTTGATGATAGCCATTCTTTCTGGGATGAGATGGAATCTCAGTGTTGTTTTAATTTGCATCTCTCAAATGACTGGTGATGTTGAAAAATTTTTTATATATTTATTTGCTATTTGTACTTCTTCATCTGAGAAGTGTAATTCATCTCTGATGCTCATTTTTGGTTTGGGTCCTTAAATTTGTGGGAGTCTTTTTTTGAGTACTTTATATATTCTAGATGTCGTCTTTTTTCTGAGTAATAACTGGCAAAATTTTTTTCCCACACCATGGGTTGTATCTTCACTGTTGGTGGTTTCTCTTGCTGTGCAAAAGCTTTTTAATAGGATGACATGCCAGTTGTTGATTCTTTGTGATATTTCCTGTGCAATTGGGGTTTTGTTCATAAAGGCTATGCCTATACCAGGGTCTTCAATAGTTTTACCTATTCTACCTTCCAGCAGATTTAATGTTTCTGTCTTAATATTTAGACCTTAATATTTCACCCATTTTTAAATTTTAGTTTAGTGCATGGTGAAAGACATATATCTAATTTTAATCTTTGGTATGTGGAAAGCCAGTGTTTCCAGCACCATTTACTAAAGAGGCTATCTTTCTTTCAGTGAATATACTTGGAACTTTTGTGATAGAGGAGGTTGATAAGTATGTCTGGAGTTGTTCCTGCATCCTCTAACCTGTTCCACTGATCCTCAGGTCTGTTTTTTTGTTGTTGTTGTTTTGTTTTTTGCCAGTAAGATGCAGTTTTTAAAATCACAGTAGTTTTGTAGTATAATTTCAAGACCGGGATTGCGATGTTCTGTGCTTTGCCTTCGTTGCCCAGAATTGCCTTTGCTATTCTAGGTCGCTTCTGTTTCCAGGATTGTTTTCTCTAATTCTGCAAGATATGCTGTTGGAATTTTTATTAGAATTGCATTGTCTGTATAGCAGTTCTCAGTATAGTCATTTTCACTATATTGGTTCTTCCTACCCAAGAACAAGAGATATCTTTCCATTTTCTGATATCCTATTCAATACCCTTTTTCAGAGTAGCGTAGTTTTATGTAAAGGTCTTTTACTTCATTTATTAGATTGATTCCTAGGTATTTAATTTTTTGAATGCTATTGTGGAAGGTATTGTTTCCCTAATTTCTCTCTCAGTGAGTTTGCTATTCATGTACCGGAATGCTGTTGATTTTTTAACTGTTGACTTTGTATCCAGCTGTATTACTGAATTTACTTCTTAAATCTAGAAGTCTTTTGGTGGAGTTTTTGGGGTCTTCTATGTACAGAATCATGTAATCTGCAAATAATGATAATTTAACTTCTTCCTGTCCTAGGCTTATTCCTTTTATTTCTCTCTCTTGTCTAATTGCTCTGGCTAATGTTTCAAGAACTACATTGAATAAGAGTGGTGACAGTGGACATCCTTGTCTTGTTCCTGATTTTAGAGGAAAACTCAGTTTTTGTCTGTTTAGTATGTTGTTGTCTGTTGTTTTGTCATAGACGGCTTTTAACAGATTGAGGTAAAGACCATCTATTCCAATTTTTTGTAGATTTTTAAAAAATCATGAATGAGTGCTGCACTTTGTCAAAAGCTTTTTCTGCATCTACTTAGATGATCATATGGATATTGTTAATATGGTGTATTGCATTTATTGATTTGTGTATGTTGAATAATCCCTATATCCCTGAGATGAATCCTACTTTGTCATGGTGTATAATCTTTTTAATGATTTGCTGCATTCTCTTTGCTAGTATTTTATTGAGGATTTTTGTGTCTTTTTTCATTAAGGAGATTGGCCTATAGTTCTCTTTTTTGGTTGGATCCTTCTCTGGGTTTGGTATAAGGGTAATGCTCACCTCCAGGAATGAATTTGAGAGTATTTCTTCCCTTTCAATTTCATTAGGAGAAGAGAAAGTTTTGTTTTGTTTTGTTTTGTTTTTTGGTACTGATAATCAAACTCAGGACCTTGCTCTTGCCAGGCAGATGCTTATGCCACTGCTTGTTGCTGGGACAAAATACCTGATGCCCAAAATTAAGGAAGGAAAGATTTATTTAGCTCACAGTTTGTGGAGGTTTCAGTCCATACTGGGCTGGTTTCAAGGCAGAGTGGCACATGGCAGAGGGCTACAGTTCATGGCGATAGAACACAGCAAAAACAACAAGCACAAGAGGGAGGAAAGACAGCAAGCAGCCTCTTCCTCTCCCTTACATATGTAAACTATCTGCTGCAGAGCAGGTGTAGTGCTCACACCCAATCAATCAAAACTCTAAAAGCCCACCCCATGACTGCATGAGGATTTGGGGGGACATGTAGACACAAACCATGACATAGTGGCATAAAGTCTTTTCTAAATTTCTTGTACAATTCAGCAGGGTATCCATCAGAGCCTGGGCTTTTCTTTGATGTTAGGTTTTTAATTGTATCTTCAATTTCATTGACTGATCTTTATTTAGAATGTTATATCTTCTTGATTCAGCCGTTGTAATTCATATATACCTAGGAATCTGTCCATTTCCTCTGTGTTTTCTAGCTTATTAGAGTACAGGTTCTCGAAGTAGATATTAATGATGTTCTGGATTTTGCAGGATCTGTTGTGATTTCACCCTTTCATTCCTAATTGCATGGATTTGAGCCTTTTCTCTTTTTGGTAAGTTTGGCTAAGGATTTGTCAATTTTATTTAATGTTTCAAAGAACCAACTCTTTGATTCATTGATTCTTTGTATTGTTTTCTTAGTCTCCCTTGTATTAATTTCTGCTCTGATCTTTATAATTTCTTCCCTTTTAGGAGCTTTGGGCTTCATTTGCTCTTTTTCTAGAAGCTTGAGTTTCAACATTAGGTTGTTCATTTGTGCTTGCTGTTTTCCTGATATGGATATTCACTGCTATAAATTTTCCTTGTGCAACTGCTTTCATTGTGTCCCATAAAATCTGATATAGTGTATTGTCATTATCATTTAATTGTAGAAACTCTCTAATTTCTTGTTCAGGAGGGTGTTATTTAATTTCCATGTGTTTATGAAGTTCTTGTAGTTTCTTTTGCCATTGATTTTCAATTTCATTATGATATGGTCTGATAATATGCATGGAATAATTTCAATTTCTTTGCATTTACTTAAGCATGTTCTATAAACTAGTATGTGGTATATTTTGGAGAATACGCTGTGCACAGCTGAGAAGAATGTGTATTCTGATGATGCTGGTGGAACACTCTGTAGACATCTACTAAGTCCATTTGCTCAAAAGTTTGATTCAATTCTAATACTTCATTTTCGAATTTTTTGTCTAGTTTATTTACCTGTTTATGACAGTGGGGTACTGAGGTTCCCCATGATGACTGTGTTATGGGTATTTGATTTTTTATGTCTGCTAGTATTTTTTTAATATAATTGGTGCACTGGTATTTGGTGCATATATATTTATGATTGTTATTACTTCCTCTTGAATTGTTCCCCTTACAAGGATGTAGTGACCTTCTTTGTCCCTCTCAGTCAGACTTAGCTTGAAATCCATTTTATCTGCAATTAGAATAGCTACTCCCAGGGCCAAGAATATAGCTCAGCGGCACAAGCACCAGCCTGGCAAATGCAAGGTTGTGAGTTTGATTGCTGGAACAACAACAACAAAAAACGTAGAATAGCTACTCCTGATTTTTCTGGGTTCCTCTTGCATGGAATATTATTTTCCATCCTTTGACTTTCAGTTTATGACCTTCTGTTTGAATTAAGTGTATTTCTTATATGCAGCATATTGTTGGATCTTGCTTCTTGATCCATTCTGTCAGTCTGTTTCTATTGGCTGATGAATTGAGACCATTAACGTTGATGATTATAACTTATATATGTTGACTTGTCCTTGTCATGCTATTTTCCTGTTGTTGTCTCCCTTTTTCTCCCTCTGTTTTATTGCTTGCTTTGTCTGATGGATTAATTCTGTTAGAGTTCATGGAGTTATAATCCTTGTTATGTCTTTCTAGAATGTCCTTCACAACATTTTGGAGTTCTGGTTTCATGTTCGTGAATTTCCTCAGGTGTTTTTTGTCATGGAAGTATTTTATTTCTCCATGAATTTTGAAAGCTAATTTTGTGAGGTACATCATTCTGGGTTGGAGATTGTTTTTCTTTAGAGCTTGAAATACTTCATGACTTGAGAGTCTGTGCTGAGAAGTCAGCTGTGATTCTGATAGGCTTTCCTTTATGGTGATTTTGTCTAACAGCTTTTAATATTCTGATCATGTGTTCAATTTCTAGGACCTTGACTATTATATGCCTTGCTGTGGATTCTTTTTTGATCATAGCTAATTGGAGTTGTATGTGCCTCACTTATCTGTGTGTCAAATTCTTTTCCCTGCCAGAGACGTTTTCTGCCATGATGTCTGTGAACATGTTTTTCACGTCATTTGTGCTATCTCTGCTTTTTCATGAACTCCAATCAATTTTAAGTTATTCTTCTTTGCATCATCTAGCAGCTACTGGATTGATTTCTCATGATCCCTTGCTGCTATTTTTAAGAAATCTTCCTTTTTCTGATTGCTAATTGGTATCCTGTCTTCTATATCTGAAATTCTGTTCTCACATTGGCTCAGTCTGCCATGTATACTCTCAATGGAATTTCTAATCTCCTGGATATCTGTTTGAATCTATTTCATGGATTCCTTTCCTTTCCTATGTTGGGCATTCATAGTTCTCATCATTTTCCTAAGATCCTCTACTTTTTCAATCTGTATCTTCTTTAGAGTCACTAAGCATGTCTTTTATTATGGTCACTATCTCTGTAATTATCTGAGTAATTATTTCTGATTTGATTTTTTCTAGAGACTCATTCATCTGCTTTGTTATTTCTGTTGTTACCACTTCAGAGAATCCAGGTGGGTGTCTTTGGATTGTTCCACTTCATTTCCCCCTGGGTTTGGCGGTGAGCTGAAAGTCTGGGGTTGTATCTTAAGTGTTTGCTTATCTTCTATTTTTTCTTTTTAGTTTAAATCTTAGGTTGATCCTTGTAAATTGCCTATGGTGAGTAGTTTTATTGCTAGTAATTAGAACCTTTAGGAAATGACTACTTCTCAGTATTATGCACAGTTATAATGCCACAATACTCCTATGGCCCACTGCAGAGTGTTGTGGATTTGGGGAATTTCTTCAGCACACTGTATAACATAGGCCAGGCATCAAAAGCACTACCTGCGAAGGTCCAGTTCCTCAGAACTATTGGTCATAGCTCTCATGTCCTTTTGTAAGTTTTTCTCCTGTTAAACATCTCCACTTTCAGTCTCTGCTCCTCGTAACTTTGAATGGCTGTGGTTACTTAGTGAGGTGGAGGTAGCAGGAGGAGAAATGGGAATATGTTTAAGCCCTCTCATTTTAACAGATGTTAGTGGGTAATGTAGCTGAATACATCCTTGAAACAGAGGAACTGCATGTTAAATTTAGTAACAAGAGAAATTTGTTTACATGGGCTCAGATAGTGCCTTTTACAGAGGAAAGAACCGTATTTTCTAGGACTGTGTCTTTCATGAGTGTGTCACATCTCCTCAGTCTGACAGAGTACAGCTCATTTCACATGCAGCACAACTGGAGAAACCAGTGTGGAGGGAAGAAGGGAGGGGAGGTTAGGATGAGGTTCATGTGGATGGGCTAAGACTATAAAGAGACTAATATAAAATTTATATTAATATAAAGATACTTGAAATTACATATGGTACTTTCTTCTCTCCTACTTGATTTCTTATCCAAATAAATATTACACTTATAGAGAAAAATAGTTGGATGGCAGAATGCATTTCAGAACTTAAAATAACATATATGTCTTCATTTGGAGACTTCTCTTGGTTTCCATAGCCCAGCTGTGGAAGGCCACCCAATTAGTTAAGAAGAAAAAGGGTTTGACATCATGGTTGGTTATTTCATGCATGCTAAAAATAGAGGAGATGGCTGCATCTGTTTTGTCAGGGGTATTCAACCCCCATTAGGCTAAAAAAAGGCACCAGTAGTATCAGACAACTTTAAGATATGTAATAGAGGACTACCTTCTTTGTACATCTGTTGAGAACATCTGGCTCTGGCCGGAGCCCTGGCAATTTTGGCAGCCAGTTGGTGGCCCACAAATTGAGAAGGAAATAGCCAGTGTGCTGTCAGGCTTGTGTGTGGTATTTCCTGGTGGCAAGGCCACAGAACCCAAAAGTGCAGTCGGCAGCTGCTGTGTTGACCAGCTGAGTTCACGCCCTGACCACAGATGTGAGGGATGGGAGCTTCCCACTCTCAGGTGCTGGCCTCAGAAGACAGTGTGGCAAAATCTGCCTCTGCTGGCTCTTGGCCCTGAGCACCAGGGACCATCTGGGGCCTCGATCCGATCCTTAAGCTCCTGTTTCCTCTCTCTTTAGGTGCAGGCTATTAAGGACATGGCAGGTTTCATGTTCCAAAGATGGCCACCACGGTAGCTCTGATCCCACTTGCTTATCTGCAATGTGGCTTTGAATCCAAGCTGGCCCAGTGGCCTACTTGTAGCTCATAAAATGTTGTGGAGGTGACGTGGGGTGACGTCCAGGGTTAGGCCTGAAAAACCATGTGGCTTCTCCTGGCGCGCTGGAAGCCTCGACTTCACACCCGCTCCTGACCATGCTCTCTCTGCACCAGCCAGAACCTCTACTGGGAAGCTGAGGTCACCTGGAGAGTCTGCACCCAGGTGCTCCTGTCTATAGCCAGAGGACTTTGGCCTTCAACTCATTCATGCTAAAGAACAGATATTTTGGGGGAAAAGCCTTTGATGATTCCAGTTCCAAAGTGACTTTTCCATCTGAGGTCTCAGACATCATCGAGTGGAGAGGACTCACCTCTGCAATCAGGTGGAGTGAGCACTGTAAATGGCAGTTATTTTGTGTAAGTTTTAAGCTGTCTGTTATACAGCAGCAGACAGCCCGTCCATATCCACAGCAGGTGCTTCTGGAGGACTCTGAAAGCTGACTCTTAATGAGAATGTTCCATTCTCCCAAATCCCTCCCCAACCCAGGACCTTTTCCTGTGTGTCTAGCATTCTTACATATGACATGCACTTGTAATCCTAGCACCCTGGGAGGCTGAGGCAGAAAGATCACAAATTGGAGCCCAGCCTGGGCAATTTAGCAACTTAGTGAGACCCTGTGTCAAGGCTGGGGATATAGCTCAGTGTGAAGGTCCTGCGCTCCATATCCAGTACTGCCAAACAAACAAAAGATGCCTGTTTCTGGACCATGCAGCCTGCCTCACAGCACACACTGGGCCAGCTGCCTCCCCCACCTGGTCAGCCGCTTGCGCAGCATGTACATGCAGAGTCCTCACAGCTGCCTGGAGGCATGGGAAGGTAAAGCCTCTGTCTTCAGGGAATCCATGGTCTCACTGATAGGAGCTATGTTTTGGATAGGCAGTATTTCATATAGAAATGTTTTCAATGCTAATTCACGTGAGAACACTGTCATTAGAAAGACTTTGATAAAGATGAGAAAAAACATGGAGCTGTAAAAAAAGCATTGACCTCTGAAGTACCTTGGGGCACACTGCTGAGTTGAAGACATGTTCTGCTGCCGGCTGGGATGGCCTTACTCGGTGCCTAGGCGCAGGAGTTGAGGTCTTAGGCTGCGGTGCCCTTCTGCTGGGGAGCGCTGTTGGTCCAAGTGGCACGTCTCACATTTTTCCATGGCGATATTCTTACGGCAGAGCACAGCAGCATCTGATGTTCAGTCTGCAGGGGTTGCCGAAACTGGCCTCAAATTGTACGAACACTTCATTTGTTTATATGGTTATTTCTCACTGCCTTGGTGACCACACGGCTCTATCCCCCAACAGTCCCCATCCGTGTGGATTAAAGATGGCCCCAGGTTCTCTGCCATGACTCCTAGTGAGAGGTGATCTATGTCCACTCAGGTGGAGGCAGGCTCAGTGCTGCTGTAAGCAGCAGGATATAGCGGAGGTGGTGCGGGGCCAGTGTGCAGTCTCAGGTGGTAAAGGAATAGCAGCTTCCACCTACTGCCCCAAACAGGTTCTCCAGATGCCCTGTGCTTGATTTCTTGCGACCACCATTCCTAGGCGGCCATGTAGGTTCTCCAGGCATGAGGTTTCACCAAGCCCAGCCTTTTAGTCATTCCCACCAGGGCTCCAGATGTGAGCAAAATCAATCAAGGTTCTCAGAATGAGTCCACCTGCCAGCTGATGTCATGGAATAGTAGAACCATCCAGCTGGGCCCTGCCAGAAGCTTGGCCCACAAAGTGGTGAGAACATTCTTGTTTTCAACTATAAGGGGTGATCTAAAAATACAGTGAATGTTTGCATTAAAAAAACCCCTTGTATTGCCAAGAATGCTAGCACAAGGTTTTCAAAGGAAGGGAAGTATTTTGAGGGGATGTGTCTTTTACTGTAACACAGCTACACTTGTAGTTCTATAGATGATGAAGGATAGACGAGGTTCCTGTTTTCATGCCTCCAAAAAAGGTAATGTGTGAGTTTTGCTTGTGAAATTGTCTGCCTAGGATGTAGCCCTTCACGGTCACCAGTAATCTTTAGTAAATAAATATGCATTTGAAATTCATAAGTATGAATGCATCCAAGTTGAGTTAGAAAAAAAATAGCTTTAGCCATGTCAGAGGGCTTGGTTTCTCCTTTACAGAGTCTGCCCCTCCCAGGCTGCTCGGAAACTTACTTTGAAGGAAGCTTGGAGCTCTCATCACTTATTTTATTTGCTTTCTTTGGCGCTGTTTTTCACCAAGACTCTCCCTTTTTGGTTGCAAAAACTCTGTTGCTTTTCCTTCAAATTCTGCATAATCACTTAAAAATATTACAAAATATTACTTTCCACAGTACAGCTGAGTGTAACATAACAAGAACAAATACCTGTCACTAATCACCCAGATTTAATATATAGTTACCTTTTCTCTTGCTTTGGATCCCTT
>NW_004955466.1:12324481-12347192 GCF_000276665.1 Chinchilla lanigera
CCTTTCCTTTCCTTTCCTTTCCTTTCCTTTCCTTTCCTTTCCTTTCCTTTCCTTTCCTTTCCTTTCCTATCTTTTCTCTTTTCTTTCCTCCCCTACCCCTTTCCCTCCCTTTCTCTCCTCCCTTCCCTTCCCTCCCCTCCTCTTCCCTTCCTTACCCCTTTCCCTCCCTTTCTCTTCTCCCTTCCCTTCCCTCCCTTCCTCTTCCCTTCCTTCCTCTTCCCTTCCCTCCTTTTCCCTCCCCTTTCTTCTCTTTTGAGATGGTGTCTTGCTATGTTGTCCAGACTAGCCTTGAACTAGTGATCTTCTTGTCTTGGCCTTCCGATTTAGCTGGGATTATAGTCATACGCCACTATGCCTGGCTCATAGGTGCTTTTTCTTAAAGAAATCCAACATTACAAAGAGACATAAAGTCATTTTTGTACTCTCCATTTTCCTATTTCCCTTCTTTCCTTATGCCTGGTCTTGAAATGTCATCAGAAGGGTGATGACTTCATGTTGCTATTCCTCAGTGTTTTCTGACACCAGAAATACTAAGATTTAAGTCCATTCACAGCTTTACAATAAAAGAAAGCTCCTATTTGAAATGATCACCCAGGTATGAACCCATGCTCTTGGAGCAATCCATGCCTGCAGCTCCCTGCAGACTCTCTACGGTGGTGGGGCCCTTTGCTCCCAGCAGGCTCTTGGGGCCTCACATACCCCATATCTGTCAGAACCTTCACTGGTTTCTTTTGGTTGTGAATTTCTCACATATTCCATAATTTTGCCTATTCAGCTTGTACTTCAAATCCCCCCCCATCCAACCCATGTTTCCAGTTGCAAATTATTGAACTTATAATAAGGACATGAACAGTAACCCTAAAGTTAAAAACCCAAGAATTTTTAGCACTCCTTTTCAGATGGAAACTCCAGAGCCTTTGGCAGCCCAGGCAGGAGGGAAATGGGCAAAGGCCTCATTTGCTTCTCCTCCGAAGTCTGACTCCCGCATAGACAGATGCACTGTGGTGTTTCTGCGAAAGCCCAGCGCTGACAGGATGCGGCCTTTGCACTTGACGTCGGGAAGCTGAGCCTTCCAGGATAACCAGGGAAGCTGGAGAAAACTGCAGTCTGCCACTCATCACTGGGGCACCATCTACCAACTTGCTGGGTCTCAAGCTACAAAAAGCAAACAGTGTGTAGGAAACAAGTAGCACATGTCCCAGCTAGCCTGGATCTGCAAAGGAACTCCACTTCCCTAGCACCGAAAGTTGGACTTGAGTTTTAGAGGCCTTTGAGACAAAGGACAACTTTCTCTTCACCACGCAGTCGCTGGCTTGCACGCCAGGCACACTTCCCGGGCCTACTCACTTGTCATCTGGGTGCCTCTGGCCCAGGCATGTAGGCCAGGACCCAGCACTGCGTGGAGGCCAGCTGGAGGCATTCGAAGCTACCATGGCGAACGACAGAGCCAGCACGTGCCTGGCTGTCCGGAGTCCTTCCTGCGCTTCATTTCCTGTCATCGTCATCACTGCCCCACCGGCAGGTACTATTATTATCCCCGAGGTTGCCTGGGACTAAGGTGGTACTGAGGCAGGGCAACCTCAGTGCCTGGGACCCGGGGGTGGTATTGCCATGCTGCCTTCCACAGCTCCAGTCCAACGGCCATAAAACCACCTCAGCAGCCAGACACCTCCAATAGCTCGCTGTCTGGCAAAGGCTGCTTTGTCTTTGGAGCCTTAAACACAGCCCTTTTAATTGGAATTGCTTCCTAATTCAGCTTCATATATCTTCTCTCCTCTCACACAAAAGAATCCATTGTGTGGGCCTCAGCAACAAACTGGATGTGCCTTTGATATACTTTGCATGTAAATGTAAGGAACAAGACTCATTTGATTTCATTATATCCTTTATTGATGTGCCTGCAGCATTTTATTGGAGGTTTTTGTGACCAGAATTTCTAACAAAGGAGGGAGCAGGCTTCTGGGCTGGCAGCTCAGTGAGAGAGGATTTACCACCCCGGAGGGTTCTAAAGGGATGTGCTCCCTGTAATTGTAGCTTGCAGGCTTTTAAAAGGGCTGAGTGTTTTCAGGAGTCAGCAGTGTTCTATGATGGCAAAAGTGTCATCAAAGCATGAGATGAATGCAAAGCATCATTTTTGCTGCTATGCATTGCGTGGGGAGCTCACAGCACTGCCCAGAGCAGCCTGCTGACACTGCTCCCCTGGCGAAAGGTGCTTGTATGTCCACGGTTGACGAAAAGCCTGTGTGTCTGCTGGGGTTCTGACCCACAGTGAGAGGCTCCCAGGACTGCAGGAAGAGGCGAGTTAGCCCCGACATTCTTTATTATAGAGATGTTCCTTGACTTATAGTAGTATTTGGGCAGGATAAACCCATCGTAAATTGAAAATATCCTGAGTCAAAAATGCATTTAAGAGAACTACTCTACACTGACAGCTTAGCAACACAGTGCTGGTAGTTTCCTCTGGAAGTTGTGACATACTGATGGGCAAAGAAAGGATCAAAATTCAAAACCGGAAGTATAGCTTCTACTGAATGAATATCACTTTCACTCATTGTAAAGCCCAAACATCGTATGTCAAACCATTGTAAGTCGGGGACCAAATGTAATTCTAAGGCAGGTAAAGATTAAACACAGTCTGAAGCACTGAACTGAAAATGCTTAAGACTTTCTGCTGCTGGGGAAACTAGCACTTTTTCCCATACACTACTATTTTCTTCAGGGCTTTGTTTGGTCTCTTTAATAACTGGAACCTCTAAAACCCTCTTGTGTTAAATAGTAGTAGCTAACAATGATTAAACACTTACCTAGCACTGGGTACTCTGTTGCATTTTTGCATTTACTGTCACAGTGACTCTATGAAATTGGGATTTTCCCCATTTTATTGATAAGAGATGGACACAGCAGGATTAGAACCTCCTCTGCTGATGTAGCCAGTACGTGGAGGTCCAGGACGTTATCCCCTGGGGTTTGGTTGCAAAATGTAGGGCAAGGGCCCAGGGTATAGCTCAGGGGTAGAGCACAGGCCTAACATGGCCCTGGGTTCCATTCCCAGCATGCAGATGTGCATGCACGAGCACGCACACACACATACACACATGCACACCACTATTTCCTAAAAACAGAGCTTTCTTTTCTTAATGCCCTGGCAGAAGTTCTGTCCTCATGCTACCCAGAGGCTGTCTGGTAGACCCAGCTTGGCAAGGTACCTCTAGCCCTTTCATCTGGGTTCACCCCACAGCCTTCCACAAGGCCCTTCTGGGACTGTAACTCTTCAAGCAGCTTCCTATGGGCACTGCACTTCACAAAAATGGATGGAGTGCAGATTCTGGTTGCCAGTGTTTCACCTTAAGAGACCCTGATATATAAAAGGCCACGGCGGTCGGACAGATGACTTGGTTACCTGATTAGACAAAGCACAGCATGCTCACCTGATTTGCTGCAGATGCTCTCTGAGTGCCGAGCTCTCTGATGCACTGAAATGAGGTTCAGCTGATGTCAAAACTGGTTCACAGCTTTCAAGAGCCAAAGAACAAGGTAAAAACAGGCTGCCCGGAGTGAATTCTTCCCTATTTATTCATACATTTTCTATAATCCAGGAGCTCCAGGACTAATTAGTACTAAAGAGTTTTCAAAGCTCCCACGCATCACCAGAGCCCAAATCCTTCCCTTTCTTTTTCTAAATGGAGTAAAAATCAGTGATCCGATCATGTTTCTCAGCGATCCCAGGACTCGCACACTGCTGTCTCTGGCTGTGTGGAAGGAGATGTTGCCTGGCCACTGACTGAAGGGCTGGGTGGAAGCCGTGCAGCAGCGCGAAGGACAATCACCTTCCACAGTCTTGTGAAGGAGCCGGGGTCCTCGATGAAGGTGTGCAGACACTTGGTGGATCATCAATACCCTGGAGAATTATGTTTCTACTCAATGTCCAAGAAATTCCTCAGTTCACCTAGTTACATCATCAAAGCAAACTTCAAAGTCAAGTACCCCTGTTTTAAGAGTTTAAGGGATAGCTGGACATGGTAGCACATGGCTGTTGTACATCTACCTTGAAGGCTGATACAAGAAGATCTCAAGTTTATAGCTAGTTTGGGCAACTTAATGAGATCTTGTCTCAAAATAAAAAATGTAAAGGTTTGAGATGTAGGTCAGTGTTCACACGCAAACACCTTGAATTCAGTCCCCAGTACTGGAAATAAGTAGTTAGAGTTATTATATATTGGACAATTTTGACATTAATATAACTGAAGGTGTGCATGGTTATTCTGGATATTTGATTGTTCCTATCCAAAGATATCAGGGTACAGAAAAAGCTGAGAATTAGAAATACTTTTGTTCAACCTCAAATGGAAAACTAAATACTTTTCAGAAAAAATAATTGATGCAGGCCAAAGGTCCAGGGGAAGCAACCAGACTCTCCCTTGTTTGGAATACAATGCATTCTTTCTGTTCCCTAATCTCCTCAGCGGAAAATGACCCCAATCATTGTTTTTTGTTTTGTTTTGTTTTCTTTGCGGGGTAGTGGGAAACAAACTCAAGATCTCGTGCTTGCCAGGCAGGCACTGTGCCACTCAGCTATATCCTCGGCCCAATGACCCCAACTGTGGTTGATGTTCACAGTGAGGCTGGGCCACAGGTCTGCTATTTGGGTGGAAAATATTTTTCCATAAACACTTAGAGCAGAATTGCTCTCATTGCCTTTACTCTTCTACCTTCCTATAAACACCTCCTTTTCTTGTAGGTTTGGCCTTGGAAGTCTTGGTAAAGCTCCAATGAGTTGAAAGCATCATGCACAACACAAGTCTATAAATAAGACCTTGCAGATCTTGAGATTCCAGAATATGTACATTTTGAAAGATACCATTTGGGAGAATCAGAGGAGCTCTCAGCACATGTGTGTGCATGTTCATTCATGAATGTTTATGCTTTGCATGCTTATGATCCTATAATGAAAATAACACCGTTTATTGAGCATAACTGTGTTTCAGTATGTTGCCTACAATCTTTCTAATTTCTATGGATTTCTCATCTATCTATCTGTCTATCTATTTATCTATCTAATAAGATCTGGCTGTTACCACCCCAAGCAATTGCTCTCACTTGGCCTTACGTGCTTCCATTTATAGTTAGTAAATAACCAGGAAGTGGTACTTTGAGATTTTAGGATATCTTCAAAAAACTTCAACCAAAGATATTCGACATTGACTGACTATTCTTGTCTGAATCAAAATTGTATTGAGATCTGCTAATCATTCACTCTGTCATTCTTTCTACTTTATCTATAAAAAGAACTTTCTTTCTGAGTAGCACCAAAAAAGCATAATCTTAAAAAATTGTGTATTATTGTGTATTCATTGCCTTTTTAAGGAAATGGGATCTCATTATGTTTCCCTGGCCTCAAACTCCTAAGATCAAACCTGCCCCAGCCTTGGAGTGTCATGTTTCCCTGCCTCAGGAGGAGCAATAGCACTGCTCTGCCTGGAATACTCTTTCTGTGTTTTGCATGGGTGAAAATTTTTTACTTGTTATTCAAGTCACAGTGTAGGTCACATCCAAGACAGCCCCCCATGAACCAACCTAAAGACCCTCCTCATACTGTTACATAGCCTGCTCTATAAATCTCAAATTTTTAAATTATGAAACTTCAAATGTACAAAGAGGTATAGGAAAAAATATAACAGATATCTAAATATGTAATAGAAAGTTAACAGATGCTAACTTTTGCTATATTTATTTTATTTTTTTTATTTGAAGAAATGGAACATTACAGATACAACTAAAATTTTACTCCTACAACTAAGAATGTATAAAAATGGCATCACATTTATATGTATTGCCTTTGAAATTTTCTCTTTTCTTTCAATATAATTTTTTAAAAACCTCATTTTCCTGCAAAACTTATTACCTAACTTGTTCTTGCTTATTTGTCATTGAAAGTGTCCTAATATTCTGTGGAAGCCAGAGTTGACACTGAGATTGTGGGCACTACTACCTCAGATTTTGTGTCCCTTCTGAATTCTTGCTCCCACTGAAATCTGGCTTTCTGGAGCTCTTCCCATCCAATCCCAGTGACCTATGGACCCCAAGAGAGAAAAATAAAACACAAAGATACTTATTGGCCAACAAACTAGTTTTACTACAATGGTAGACCTATAGCCTGGGCAGTGTAGTGAGACCCAGTCTTGAAAAGAGGAAATAGAAGAAGAGGAAGAAGGAAGAGGAGGAGGAGAAGGAGGAGAAGAAGGAGGAAGAGACAGAGGGAGAAGAGGAGGGGGGGAAGAGGAGAAGAAAGAAGGGAAAAAGGATAGACCTATAAAATCTTTCCATAAAACTATTTTCAAAAACAAATTCTTTCTAAAAAATAAAAACAAATATCTGTATAAATAAAAACTCTCTAAATTAATTTAAATTGATTATCTAGACTTTGAAAATGGTTTTAGGATAAACTTGTTATACTACAGTGTTTTAATCAGTTTTACAGTACTCTAGTATTATGACATTGGTATTTTTAAGTTAAAAGTTTTTGGCAGGAGGGATACTGAGCCCCAGACAGCTTAGGGAAACTTGGTGAGTCCCACCCCTCCCCGCTATTGTGGAAGTGCCCTGAGACCTAAACAGCTTCCAGAAACTCCATGAACCCAACCCTACCCCCTACCATCATGGGACTGATGCTGAGTCTTGAGGAGCTCTGGGAGCCTTGGTGAGCTGTGTCCCAACCTTCCACCATTGCAGGAGTCACACTGAGCCCTGGATAGCTTTGGGAGCCTCAGTGAGCTGCACCTTGCGCCCCCTACACTATTGCAAGAGGAACACTGAACTCTAGACAGGTTTGGGAAACTTGGAGCGATGCTGAGCCCCAGTGAACCTTGGAAGCCTTGGTGAGCCCCCCAAACCCCCACCATTGCAGGAGTGACACTGAGCCCTGGTGAACTTTGGGAACTTTGAAAATAACAAAATGATGGAGCAAAATGCAATCTCAGACCTCTAGCTCATCCAAAACAAGTCCAGGAGACATTGACATACAAGAATTTGGAAGTCACACACCTAAAATTTCTGAAATGATAGCAAATGAAGTAAAGAAACAACTTCATCAGGCTATAGAAAAAAATCAGATCAGAAATAATCTCTCAGGTAAAAAAGAAATAACAACAATAATGAAACAATTGCTCAACACATCTAAAGACAACATAAACAAATAAAGGGGCAGAGAAAAATGATGGAAACCTTGAATGAACAATATAGGAAAGAATTAGAATGCATGAAACAGATTCAAACAGATATCTAGGAAGTTAAAAATTCCATTGAAAGCTGGCAAAACTGCTTGAACAAAACTGAAGAGAGACTTTCTGACCTTGCAGACATCATTGGAGCTAGCAATCAAGAAAGGGACTATCTCTTAAAAATAACAAGGAACCAGGAACTAACAATTCAACAACTGCAAGATGATGCAAAGAAAAACAATATAAGACTGACAGGCATCAATAAAACAGAAGGAGTCAACACAAATGACATAAAAAGATTCTTAGCAGAAATAGTAGCAGAAAATTCCCCAAACATGGAAAAAGATCTGACATACAGTAAACAAGGCATACAGAACTCCAACTAGCCATAACCAAAATAAATCTACACACAGACACATAATAATCAAGATTCCAGAAATTCAGCAAAAGAACAGACTATTAAAAGCTGTTAGAGAAAAGAAACAGATCACCTATACAAGAAAGCCCATCAGAATCATGGCAGATTTCTCAACACAAACCATCAAATCAAGAAGAGCTTCGAGTAAAGTATTTCAGGTCCTGAAAGAAAACAACTTCCAACCCAGATTGATGTACTCTGCAAAACTATCTTTCAAAATTAATGGAGAAATAAGATACTTCCATGACAAAAAACAACTAAAGAAATTCATGACCACCATACCAACACTACAAAGAATACTAAAAGATATCCTACAAAGAGAAAAAAATGACTACAACTTCAAGAACAGCAATAGAAAGGAACTACTGAGCAGAGCAAGCAGTTAAACAGAGGGGAAAAGTAGGGAACCAACAGAAGGAAAATAACATGACAAAGATAAGCCAATACATATCAGTTATAGCCATCAGTGCAAATGACCTCAATTAACCAATCATAAGAAGCAGACTGGCAGAGTGGATCAAGAAACAAAATCCAATAATATGCTCTATACAAGAAATGCATTTAACTCAAAAGGAAATTCATAGACTGAAATTCAAAGGATGGAAAACAATAGTCTATGTCATAAGAACCCAGAAAAAGTGGGTGTAGCTATTCTGTTCTCAGACAATGGGAATTTCAAGCCAAGAATGATCAAAAGAGATAAAGAAGGTCACTACATACTTGTTAGGGGAAAACTTCAAGAGGGAGAGATAATAATCATAAATACATATGCTCTAAATACAGAAGCACCCAACTACATAAGAAATTTTAACAGACATGCAAAATCAAATAAGCAATAACACAATTGTAATGGGAGACTTTAACACTCCATTGTCACCAAGAGGTAGATCAACTAGGCAAAAAATCAGTAAACAAATACAGAACTAAACCAAATTTGTGAAGAAATGGACTTGGTAGGCCTTTACAGAGTGTTCCACCCAACAATCAGAATACACATTCTTCTCAGCTGCACCGAGGATATTCTCCACAATAGACCATATACTGGCACATAGAACATACTTAAGTAAATGCAAAAGAATTAAAACTATCCCATGCATATCATCTGACCATAGTGCAATGAATTGGAAATTAATGACAAAAGAAATTGCAAAAACTCCATAAACAGAGGGAAATTAAATAACACCCTCCTGAACAACCAATGGGTCACAGATGAAATTAAAGAAAAAATTAAATAATATTTACAATCAAACAAAAATTCAGATACCACTTACCAGAACCTGTGGGATGCAACAAAAGCAGTCCTAAGAGGGAAATTTATAGAATTCTCACATGAGGAAAACAGAATAAGCACAAATAAACAACCTTAAGGTGCACCTTAAGTTTCTAGCTAAAGAAGAGCAAGTCAAGCCCAAAGCCCAAAGAAGGCAGGAAATGATAAAGATCAGAGCAGAGATTAATGAAAGGAAGACTAAGAAAACAATACAAAGAATTAATGAATCAGAGTTGGTTCTTTGAAAGAATCAATAAAATTGATGAAGGCCTAGCCAACTGTATCAAAAAAGGAAAGAAAAAATTCAAATTCTTGCAATAAGGAATGAAAAGGATGAAATCACTACAGACCCTACAGAAATTCAGAAGATCATCAATACTTACTTTGAAAATCTTTACTCTCACGGGATGGAAAACAGAAGAAATGTAGATTCCTAGGAACATATGAATTACCAAAGCTGAATCAAGAAGATATAAAAATTCTGAATAACCCAATATCAGTCAGTGAAATTGAAAATGTAATTACAAACTTACCAACAAAGAAAACCCTAGGTCCTGATGGATTCACAGCTGAATTCTATAAGAAATTTAGAGGAGATTTAAGATCAATATTTCTCAATCTCTTTAATGAAATTGAAAGAGAAACAATTCTCCCTAACTCATTCCTGGAGGCAACTATTACCCTGATAACAAAACCAAAGAAAGATACAATCAAAAAGAGAACTACAGGCCAATTTCCCTAATGAACACTGATGCAAAAATCCTCAATAAAATACTAACAAACACAATGCAACAAATCATCAAGAAGATTATACACCATGACCAAGTGGGATGCATCCCAGGGATGCAGGGATGGTTCAATATATGCAAATCAATAAATGTAATACACCATATCAACAAAGCCAAAGACAAAAACCACACAATCATTTCAATAGATGCAGAAACAAGTTTTGACAAAGTCCAACACTCATTTGTGATAAAAACCCTAAAGAAATTCAGAATACTTTTTAACTCAATCTGATAAAAGCCATATGACAAACCAACAGCCAACATCATTCTAAATAGATAAAAACTGAAAGCTTTCACTTTAAAATCAGGAACAAGACAAGGTTGTCCACTGTCACCACTTCCATTCAATATAGTTCTGTAAACATTAGGCAGAACAATTAGACAAGAGAGAGAAATAAAAGGATAAGGATAGGAAAGGAAGAAGTAAAACTATCATTACTCACAGATGACATGACACTCTATATAAAGGACCCCCAAACATCCACCAAGAGACTTCTAGATTTAATAAGCAAATTCAGCAGTGTAGGTGGGTACAAAGTCAACACTCAAAAAATTAATAGCCTTCCTGTACACAAACAATAAAAACACTGAGACAAATTAGGGAAAACTCACCTTTCACAATAGCATCCAAAAAAATGTAATAGTGAGGAATCAACCTAACAAAGAAAGTAAAAGATCTATACACTGAAAATTATAGTACTCTGAAAAAAGAAATCAAATTGAATTTCAGAAAATGGAAAGATAGTCTTTGCTCATGGATAGGAAGAACCAACATTGTGAAAATGGCCATACTCCCAAAATTGTTATACAGATTCAATGCAATCCTCATTAAAATACCATTAGTATATCTCTCAGATCTAGAGAAAACATTCGTAAAGTTCATCTGGAACCAGAAGAGACCTAGAATAGCAAAAGCAATCCTGGGCAACAAAGGCAAGGCAGGAGGCATCACAATCCCTGACTTGAAATTATACTACAAAGCTACTGTGATAAAATCAGCAGGGTACTGGCAAAAAAACAGACCTGTAGATTAGTGGAGCAGATTGGAAGATCCAGACACAACCACAAACACATTCAGCCACCTTATCTTTGAGAAAGGAGCCAAACATAGTCACTGGAAGAAAGATAGCCTCTTTAACAAATGGTGCTGGAAAAACTGGCTTTCCCCATGACAAAAACTAAGATTAGACCCATGTGTATCACCATGCACTAAACTAAAGTAAAAATGGGTCAAAGATCTAAATATTAAAACAGAGATACTAAATCTACTGGAGGACAAAATAGGTAGAAATCTTGAAGACATAGGGGTAGGCAGAGAGTTCATGAACAAAACCAAACTGCACAGGAAATACTTCAAAGAATCCACAACTGGGATCTCATCTTATTGAAATGTTTTTGCACATCAAAGGAAATCACCAACAGAGTAAAAAGAAAACCCATGAGTTGGGAAAAAAATCTTAGCTGATTATCCCTCAGAAAAAGGACTTCTATCTAGAACACTGAAAGAATTTTTAAAAATCAGGCCCTCAAAATTTAAAGACCCAGTCCAAATACAAGTATCTGAGATGAATACACACTTCTCAGATGAAGAAATACAAATGACAAATAAATGTATGAAAAAACGTTCAACATAATTGGTCACTCAAGAAATTCAAATTAAAACAACATTGAGATTCCATCTCACTCCAGAATTAATGGCTATCATCAAGAAATCAACCAATAACAAATGCTGAAGGGACTGTGGGGAAAAAGGAACCCTTCTCCACTGTTGGTTGGAGTGCAGACTGGTACAACCACTATGGAAATTTGTATGGAGATTCCTCAGAAAACTAGGATTAGAGGTCCCACTCAACCCAGCTTTTCCCTTTCTGGATATTTTCCCAGAAGAACCAAAAACATCATGCCACAGTGATAGAAGTGCACCCAAGTTTATAGCAGCACAATTTGCCATAGCTAAATCTTGGAAACAACCCAAATGCCCATCAGTTGAGGAATGGATAAAAAAGATGTGATGTTTTTATACAATGGAGTATTACACAGCTATAAAAAAAATAAACTTGAGGCTTTTATAGGCAAATGGGTGCAACTAGAGACCATACTCATAAGTGAAATAGAACAGACCTGCTTTTGTAAACATCAAATTGTCTCTAGTGTAAGAACCTGAAAGAGTAAGTAAAACCCAAAAGGTACAATAGATAGTGTGAAAGGGAAAGAAACCGTTCAAAGGAAAGGAATAACTGTGACAAAGGAAAAGAGAAAAGCAAGAAAGAAGGAAGGGAAAAAATACATATGTATCCACACCTTTTAGCTGGGATAATTGTAGTGCTCATTTCTACTAGTCTATTGAGAGGAACAGTTGATGCTTAAATTTTTTTTTCTTTTTAATTTTTTTTTTTTTTTACCAATTTTGCATGCTTATCTCTGGTAATCTGAACAACTAATTTGAAGACAACAATATGCAATGTAACAACCATTGTTGAATTCCTATCATCTGGTTTGGTGAAGTTCTGTATCACGTCTAATGTTTTCTTGTTATTTTTTATTCTCCTTATAATAAGAAAACAAAAATAAATAAACAAAATTTTTCTATATAAAGGCTTGCAATTATCTTAAAGACTGCATTTTATAAAAGACAGAAAATAGGACAAAAAGAGAAAAAAAGTTATTGTAATCCAGCATGGTCAATGTATCTAAAAGTGTATTTTGATTTAGTATAATTATTTTATGTGTGTAATATGTTTTTTGGCTTATTAGCCTGGCTGTTAATCTGTGTTTATGATAATTAACTTGATAAAGACTTAAATCTAAGATTTGTATCTTTTTAAATGGGAGGAGGTGGAGAGGATGGTGAAAAGAATTGAGATGTGGTATGGACAGGTATCAATTCCCCACCATGAATGTACTCATAATCTACTGCAAACATGGTCTAATAAAAGTTTTTGTAAAGATTGCATTTTCAAGTTAAAATTTTTTACATTGGTATCACTGCTACTTGACTTTTGATCATTATGATTTTTTTTTTTTTGGTCCTGGGAATCAAACTCAGGACCTTGTGCTTCCCAGGCAGGTGCTATGCCTCTGAGCTATATCCCTGGCCCCCTGACTTTTGAAAAAGTTTTTAATTTTTATTAATCCATGTCTACAGTACATAATGATTACATTTATCATGGGAAGTTGACACATGTACATAACACATTTTCATTCTTTTTACATCTCTTCTCCACCCTCTTTCTCTTCCCTCCCTGGTCCCTTTCTCATTTGCAAAAAAAAATTTCTCTGC
Organism: Chinchilla lanigera; assembly: GCF_000276665.1. Lineage (NCBI taxonomy): Eukaryota > Metazoa > Chordata > Mammalia > Rodentia > Chinchillidae > Chinchilla > Chinchilla lanigera. The sequence goes on from NW_004955466.1 coordinate 12,337,455, forward strand.
TGGTTGAGTCTTCACTTGATCTTAGCCAAAAGGCCGAGAAGCGATTGCTAGTTGAGTCTTGTTCGAGAAAATAATTGTCCAGGTGCTAAGGCACTAAAATTATGCCAAATGAAATATATTTTCAATTTAGTTTTTGTTTGGTTTTTCAAAAGTGAAATCTTCAGCATCCAAATTTCAGCCCACTATTTTTCCAAGGACTGTATTTTTATCTTTGGAGTATTTTACCAAGTGATTTTATAAGCAAAACCCTTCCAGTGAAGCTGTCCTGGTGAATGTCTGGAATGTTATGCCAAATATAGATGCCCTTGAACTGAAGACCTCAAAATTTTTTCCATTCTGGTACAGAATGTAAATTTATATAGTACAGTTAAAGCAGGAATGTTATCAAGAGAGGCTCCTTAAAGCATGAGATGTTCCCCAATTGTAGAATTTCAAATCATATCTAAAGATCATTTGAGCTCTCTTTTCTAATCTATTCACTTCCTTTCTTGTTTTGATAGTGATACGTTCCAACATCCTTTCATTTGCAAACTCTGCTACCAATAACTGTAATTTCACTAAAGCTTCAAAAGCTGATGTGTTTGCTATTCCATTTAGTAAATTCTTAAATACTTCCAACTAATTTTAAGTACAATGCGAGCCAAATTTAGGAAACTTATGTATAACAGTGCTCAGTGTTTTTGGTGGGCACTTAGGTTAATACATAAAGTAGTTGTTCAAACACTTTAGCATTTCTAAAATCCCATAAATGTCAGGCAGGCCAGCCAGGCAAAATGGAGCAGGCCTGTAATCTCAGCTCTGGGGAGGCTCAGAGAAGAGGACTGTGAGTTTAAGCCAGTCTGGACTCCATTGCGAGATCCTGTCTCCAAAAGAAAAGCCAAAAAACCAAAAAAACAAAAACAAATAACCCTCCAAAAAACCTAAAACCCAAAACCAAATTAGACAGGAATATGAAAAAGTGTGCAATGCAATTCTACCGTAAGTCAGAATGTTCAGCATTAGCTCTGTAGTTCAGTAACGTGTATTAAATCACACTGTCCACTGTGTCAATTAAAGCTTTTTAAAAAAATCACAGCTTTTTGGATATGGCTATTAGTAATATGGTCACCATATCAGTTTGTAGTACGCTTCTGCTCCACAGCTGCACAACTGTTTTTATTGTGATATTATGCTTCACCAAAACTTAAATAGAATTTTCAGTTGCATTCACATAATATTGGATGGAAAGAATTGACATCTGAAAACTCTCTTTTGATAGTATGAATTGGCTGAAAAAATTGAACCCAATATGGCAATGAGATTTTTCTAATTGAAGTAAAAGATGACATTACATAAAACTGGTGACATTAATACTGAGCCTGTTAATGCAGAAAACATATAACATGTCTCATTTGACTTTTTCTGCAGGCACAACAATACTTGAAATTTAAAACATATTAAAATATGTTTAAAGGAAGAGTCATTTGATTTCAACGAAAGCCATTTCCAGGGTGATATGCCGGTGTACCTCTAGAAGTTTAGTAGCTAATGTTCTGCCTGTGCTTCCTTCAAATAACTGCTGACCATGGGTTCTGATGCCTTCTGGGCAGGGTTAGTCTTGGGTTTCACGCTGTCAATGGTATCATTATGGCCCCTGTGGGAAGTGAATGACAAATATCAATGTACATTCTTTCTTTTTTTTTCTTTTCGTTTTTTGTTTTGTTTTTCTTCCGGTACAGGGAATTGAACTCACAACCTTGTGCTGGCCAAGAAGGCGCTGTGCCACTGAGCTAAACCCCCAGCCCCGATGCACATTCTTTCTGAGAAGCATGTTCATTGTAAACTTTTTACACTGTATTTTTAGCACATGATTTTTCATGAAATATTCATTTGTATTGATCTCATTGCTATCAAAATGATTCATTGTTATATAAGCATGCAATATCAGTAAAACGGATAGCTGTAGATTTATGTTTAGCAAACAGCAAAACCACCATGTAAGTACTTAATCTCTAGACTTCCTCATATATATTATACCAGGATGTCTCCAAGTCTCATGTTTCTCATGCATCCGCCATCTCCCAGGGTCTGGCATTGGCTGTGACATACTGGTGGGCACGCTAGCTGGCCATCAAAAGAGCAGCTCCATGCTCCTGAAAGCTGAAGGAGTGAGGAGCACCTGGTCACTCATGTCCCAGTGCTCTTAGTTTTATCAGTGAGTGCTCCGTCTCAATTCTAAAAATGAGAGGTGTTAGTTCTGTATCACACAGAAAGGGTCATGAGAAGAGATCGAGTGTCACCAACAGTCTGTCAGATTCAACCAATGGTTGGAGGAAGCCCTGTGTTCCCCTGACCTGCATCTCACTCACTAGGAAGGATGACTTGGTAGGGGCTAGAAATATAGAGCATGGTGTCTTAAATCTACTTCTGCTATTGTAGTGCAACAATTGCTAATTATACTTTATTAGGAGTTGAAAAATCTGGAATAAATGTGAAACCAGAAGGAACAGGCATAAACTAGGACTGTCCCAAACAAAGTGAGATGTACAAAGATGCTCTGCTGTTACTCACCAGCACTATAGGATCTAGCCACAAAACTGGACACTTCAAAATTTCTTCACTTTGTGTTCTTATAATGTGGCACCTGATTGAATAAACTCTCCATGCCAGACTATGCGGTTTAATATTTTTTAAGTAAAGGAAGCAAAACTAATATTTAATGGGGATGGAATCCTATATAGGAATTACCAAAGAAAACTTCATATTTAGATTGGAAAATTATGAATTTGTAAAGCAAGTAGGGAGTTTGTTTTATTGTCTGTCAGATTTCCTGTTTCTGGACATAATACTCAACGTCCACAACTTAAAGGAAGAGAGACTTAATTTGGTTCACATTTCACAGGGATTCAGTCCATGGTCAGCTGGTTCCAAGGCAGGAAAGGTATGGAGGAAAGGTGTGGTGGAACAAAGCTGAGTGGTTCATGGAGAACAGCATCAGAGAGGACGGGATGGGGATCAGCTGTAGCCCATAAGGACATGCCCATATGACCCACCTGCACACATCTAGAAACGTGCTCCACCAATCCCCTGGGTGGACCCCAAAGCCAACTGGGTTGACACTTGCACCTTAACCACCACACACTGTGTCTATTCCCATGCTTTCTGGGATACTGTGCCATTATAAATGCTGTTTACTTAAAACAATTAAAAACAGTGACAATATCAAATGCTACTGAGATAATGGAGAAAATGAATATCTGGTAGAACTGATCTGGAAAATATTTTGGCAGTTTCTTGTGAAATTAAACGCATATTTACCATATAACTCATCAATGTACTCATGACCGTTTATCCCAGAGAAATGAAAACTTACATGTAAAAAGAAGTGTACAAATGTTCAGATTAGTTTTATTTGTAATAGTCCCAGGCCAGGACTAACACTAACGGTGTAGCAGTGGTTTACACCTATGGCACATGTGCCGCAGTGGGCTGTGTGTATCATGCAAAGCTCTAAAAGGTTTGTCATCACTAGAGTAATCTGTGCTAGAACCCTACCACAGATATCATGCAGCAAGAAGATAATGGACCACCACACATGCAACAAATTAGGTTGCTCTCAAGGGCATCGTGCTAAGCTTAGAAAGCTAATCTCAAAATGTCACATGCTCCATGAATGATTCCGTTGGTATGGCATTCCCGCAGGGAAGAACTTGTGGATATGTAGAATACACTGATTGCCAGTGGTTGGGGACAAGAGTGAGCACAGCTGTAAAGAAAGAGCACCAGAAAGTTTCTCTCTGCCATCATTTTCAATACTGGGATTGAACCTGGGCAAGCCAGGCAAGCACTCCACCACTGGCTACAAGCCCCACATTTTTTTTTTTTTTTTGGTTTTTCTCCGGTACCGGGAACCGAACTCACGACCTTGCTCTTGCCAGGCAGGCGCTTTTGCCGCTGAGCTAAATCCCCAGCCCCAAGCCCCACATTTTTAATTTTAATTTTGAGACAGTCTCTCATTGCATTGCAAAAGCTGGACTTGAGTGTGTGATCCTCTTGCCTCAACTTCCTGAGTACGTACTGGGACTACAAGTGTGTGCAACTGTGTATGCTGACTGTGGCAGTGGTTATATGAACACCCCCGCCCCCCGCATGCACACAAATGTGTGTATGTAAAAGCCAGTGAAATATGACTGAGGCTTACAGGTTATATCAATGTCATTTTCCTTGTTTTGATATAGCTATGTAAGATTATGATTGGAGAGCACTGCATGAAGGGCACACAGGACTCTGCATTTTTTGGCATCATCCTATGAACCTAAAATAATTTCCACATTAAATGTTCAACAAAAATACCAGTGAGCCTTTTATATTGTATCTTATATTTATGATCTCTAGTTGTCTGGAAAGAAAAAGTAATGATCAAATGATTTCAAAGTTCAATGATTTTTTTGCTTCTATTTCTATTTCCTTTTTGTTTTGTAATATGTATTATCAACATAATAATGATGATAATAATGAGGAAATAAAGGTGGATTACGAATGTCAAGGCTGATTGAGATGCAGCTGAAGGAAAGGGTAAATGCTCAAAAGGTACGGTGCTAGGCACAATTCAGAGCACATGGAAAGAGAGGTTGGAAAACCAACAGCTAGTAACTGGATGTCTTATTTTTAATTTTCATTATTTATTTTGTTTTTTGAGACAGAATCTTGGTATTAGTTCAGGTTGGCCTTGAATGTGTAGAGATCCTCCTGCCTCAGCCTTCCAAGTGCTGGGATTACAAGTGTGTGTATGCCACCATGCCCAGAGAGGATGTCTTCCTAAGCCAGGGCACATCACTGGAATCTGTTAAAAAAAAAAAAAAAAAAGACTGATATCTCCAAGATGAGAGAGAAACCTATGTCAAAACTGTTTAGGCTGGCCTTGAATGACAGTCTCAAAGGCTTCCTAGAGTGTACCTTGGGCCACTAACATACCTGGTTCAGTGACATTGTATCCAAGATCATTGTAGGTAGAATATGGATGTGTATTAGGAAGAGGAGACTGGGGTGAATGAGATGCCACAGTCCTACCCAGCTGAGGTACCCTAATAAAGAAAGGGGCCAAATTCTTAGTCTAAAACAGGGAAATTGTGTCTCTCAGAGCAGAGCTGTGAAAGTTCCAAAAGTGAGTTGAAGGCCTCACTGAGTAAATCACTACCTTATTCCGAATTCCGAAGGGTCAAGTTTAGCTTATAACAGGGAAGGATGGAGACTGGACTTTTGCTGGGCTTCACTAACATGAGAGTGTCCACTAAGGAGTTCTTTCAGCTCAGTGGCACTAATCACGTGGCACTCACGCTTGCCCTACCACCGACAATCGCTCATCTTTTTGGGTGTCCACGTATTCATCCTGTGTACCAAGTGGGGAGTGCGCTTCTCCACAGGCACACTGCCACGCCTGTCTTCCCTCTCACAGTCTTTGTTTCACAGGTAAACAGTATAATCTGAGTAATTTTAACTGAACGGAATGAATCTCAGATGTGCTATCCCACTGACACACAGACGTGTTCCTTCCGCAGTGAGGGCAGCCTGCGCATGTGTCCTCATTCTGTGGCCAAATGGAGAAGAGGTTCTCAGACAGGCAGGGGGAGGGATTTTCTTTGAAAGGGCACTCAGATCTTCAGGTCCCTACTCCTTTCCTTCACAGAATTTTGAGTGGCAATTATAATAACACATTTAATCAATTGTGATGGAGAAGCAGCATGCTGTAAATTGAGAGAATTACAGAACTTGGAATAGTTTCTGATGGTTCTTTGGGACACTTTTATGGTTGAACAGTTATTTCCCAGAAGCATGTCTCTGTGAGCTTACCTATTGGTACCAGATAGACAACCTAGATTCACAAATAGTCTACAGTCAAGCATCTCTAACTGTTGGTCACTGATCTAGTCACATATCTGTATCTTTTGATTCTAACCCTCAACTTTTACAGTGACGGGAAACTGGTGCCACAAATACGGTAGGGACAGAGATATCTCAGAACTTGTCTCATATTGTCATTGCAATGCCCTTTCTCCCAGGCTATCTCTTTATTGAGACACTGCCTTTATAAGCTGCAAGACACCAGAGGGCCAGGGGCCTACTAAGAGCCAGAGAAAGAGGACAATTAAAAGTGATACTGCTTTGAAGCAGTGAGGAATGATTGTATTCATTCATTCAGTAAGTCAATCAGCTCATTCAACAAGTATAGTGGTGCCTCAATTCACAAACTTAATTTGTTCTGTGACTTTGAAAAAGATGGACACATTTGTGTTTGTATGGGAAAGATGGCTACAGTTGTGTTTGCCACCTGATGCAGAGTTTGCAAACAAAAGCAAGATTTTGCCAAATGCTTCTGTTTGAGAACCAAACTGTTTGTAAACAAAAGCATTTGTGAACCAAGGTACCACTGTATTTATTGCTACAGACTGTTTTAGGTACCTAGAATACAGAAATAAATAAAACATCCCAAATCCTTGCCACATTCAAATGATAGTAAAAATGAATACAGCACACTTACTATGTCCCTAGGACTGCTCTCCACATTCTGCATGTATTAATTACTGCATCCTCACAATCCTGTGAGGTAGGTGATGTCAATGATCTCTTGCAGGTAAGTAAACTAATGCATAAGGAACAAAAAATAAGTTATTATGGCTGGGCGTATAGCTCAGCAGAACATGAGCCTAGCATGTGCCAGGCTGTGGATTTAATCCCCAGCACAAAACAAAATGAAATAGTAACTTGCTCAAGTCATGTGACAAGTCAATGACAAATCTAGGCTCTACCTATTTGAATTTGGCTATTCCACCTTAAATATTTGCTCCTAACTACTTGATCATCTGATTCTTAAAAAGAGTAGAGCCATTAGCTCTCTCTACTGGGGTGACAAAGAAGACTTTCTCGTTTTTCAAATGAACTGTGTGGAGCACCAAAAGTTAAAATAATAAAACTGAACAAAATTTTGGTGGAGGAGACAGGGATGTGACAGAAGAATGACAGCGAATTCAGATCATAGTCACCAGAGACAGCAGAAACACAGGTGATAGAAGCCTGTGCCCAAATCCCTCTCCCTGCCCTCCTCAGTCCCACTATACCGTGCCTGTATTTTGCACAAAGCCTCCAGAAAGAGTTGAAGCAGAAGCACAAAAACCTAGAGAATATGTCTAGGTTAGTGCTGATGGAATGTGTGTATTTTGGGGAAGTCTCCTATCCTTTGAGAATTAACAGGTACTGTGGCAGTCTTCCGTGATTGATGGGACAGGGTCTTAGGTATGAAGGAAGGGGCAGGTGAAGGCATATTGCAAACATGCAAAACATCCTTCCATAATTCTTTGTCCTGTCATGACTGCATTATAGAGCTACAGATACTATCAGAAAGAGGGTTTGTAGCTCTTGGACCAATAGTATGTATGCACAAACATCTATTTTGCTGATTTCTAAGGGCTATTGTGGCAGCACTGGGGAAATTGCCTTCTAGTGACATCACTATCTCATTATTTCCTGAGAAAACAGAATAAATACTACCCCTCCTGAAAGAAACTGCCCACGGATTGGGGGTGGGTAATGCAGTTCAGAATGCATGAACGAGGCCCTAGGTTCCATCTCTAGCAGTGGCATCACCACTACCACAACAAAAAAAGCAATGTGTCTAAACTGCCCAGGATCAAAGAGTAGGACTCAGGCTAGGGATGTGGCTCAGTGGTACAACACTTGCCTAGCATGTAAGAGACCCGGCGTTCAAAAGAGTGGCAGTTCCAAGAGGGCGTGAAGTAACATACTTCAAACTCTGAAAGAAAGTAACTGCCAATCTAGATCACTATAAACAGCAAAACTATCCTTCAGAATTGAAGGAGATATACTTTCCAAAATAAGCCCAAACTAAGGAATTCATGACCAGTAAGTCAGCACCACAGAAGATACTTGAAGCAACACTACCTTCAGAAGAGAAAGAATAGAAAGACAAATGTGTATTAGTAACCAAATAAAACATCACAAATATAACAACATGGCAAAAATTTGTATATACAGTGATCCCTCACCTATTGCAGGAGTCACGTTCCAGAGACCCCCACAATAGGTGAAAATCCACAAAGTAGTGGTGTTTACTGTTAGAAGCCTTAGAAGGAGCAGGACATTTGGGTGGCATTGTAGGACTTGAAATAAATTCAAACTTCTATGAAAATTTCACAAAAATACAACACCACAGAGCAACACTGTGTGCAACAACCAGATGTCTATGTGAAGTGGACAAGGAGAGATGCTGAACGTATGGGCACAGTGTGGGACAGCAAACAGAGCAATGCCATCATCACTGAGTCAATCAGTGCCCAGGTTACAGAACACAGTGCTGTGGGTGGTTGCCTTCCATTGCATCAGCCATTCGTGTGCCACATACAATCTCATGTGGGCAAACTTGTGTAAGCAGTAGTGGCATACTGCATTTCCACTGTGTACAGTATGATATTCATCCACTGATGAAATACATACTGTACTTTATTTCAATTCAATATTCTTTTAATGTTTGAATGAATATTTTTAATATTTTATTGTTTTAGATTTTTTAAGCCAAAATAATTAAAATCATGAGTATTATATAAATACCTATATACTGCAAAATCCTGTGATATAGCAAAAACTCCACAATACAGAATTAGATATATTTTTTAAAAAACCCCATGATACAGTGAAGCCACAATAAGTGAACCTCAATAAAGTGAGGGATGACTGTAATTTTCAGGAATAACCTTGAAGTAACTGGCCTTAATTCTCTAATTAAAAGACACAAACTGTCAGATTGGATTAAAAAGGAAGACCCAACTATAGTTGTTTGCAAGAAACACATCTCACCCACAAAGACATACACAGAGTGAAAATAAAAGGATTAAAAACAATATTCTATGTAAATGGACTCTGAAAGTAAGCAGGAGTAACCCTACACAAATCTGACAAAATAGACCTCAATTCAAAATTACAGAAGAGACAAAGAAAGTCACTACATATTGGCAAAGAGAACAATACACCAAGAAGATGTAAGCATTATAAACACCTATGCACAAACACTGTACCCCCAATTTCATAAGAAAATATTACTCAACATAAAGGGAGAGATGAATGCTAATACAGTTATATTGGGTGATGTCAGTACCCCATTTTCAAAAACAAATACAGTAATAGGACATTGTCATAATTTAGATCTCAAACGTCTCTCATGTCTCCTATGTCGGAAAGGGACTGAATCATGGTGTACAATAGATAGATTGCTCTTAGAAGGTGGGGCCAGGTTGGAAATGGGTCACCAGGGTGTGAGTTAAAAAGCATATTCTTGTCCTGACATCTTTGTCTCTGTCTCTGTTTCTTGGCTGCCATGAGATGAGCAGCTGTCTTCCACCAGACCCTCTCACTGTGGCATTTCTCCCTTGAAGCCAATGAAATTTGGACTGAACTCACTGGAAACTGTGAGCCAAATCAGCCCCTCCTTTAAGTCATTGGTGCTGGGTATTTTATACTATCAATGGGAAAATGACTAACATAGCCATCAAGACAAAAAAAAAAAAAGAAAGAAACATCAGAAGTAAATAATACTGTAGATCAAATGGACTTCAGAGATACAGACGTAAGAGAACAGAGCGTCCCATCTGACAACAACAGAATACACACTCTTTTCAGCAGCTCATGGAACTTTCTCCAAATAGGTCATATTTTAGGCTATAAAGTATATCTTACAAATACAAAAAAGTA
>NW_004955466.1:12347367-12348096 GCF_000276665.1 Chinchilla lanigera
AAAACCTTTCTCCAAATAGATCATATTTTAGGCTATAAAGTATATCTTACAAATACAAAAAAGTAGAATAATTTCATATATTTTATCTGATAACAGTGGAATGAAATTAGAAATCAACAGAAAAACCAACAGAAAAAATCATATATTTTATCTGATAACAATGGAATGAAACTAGAAATCAACAGAAAAATGAAACTAGAAATCAACAGAATGAAACTAGAAATCAACAGAAAAACCACAAATACATGGAAATTACATAATACACTTTTGAGCAATCAGTGGATGATTGAAAAAAGCAGGGGAGTAATTTTTAAATTCCTAGAATCAAATAATAATGGAAGTACAATATAGCAGTCTCTGGGGGATACAACGAATGTAGTTCTAAGAGAGATGTTTACAGCTATTAGTCCCTACATAAAAAATCTGAACGATCACAAGTAATCTACTGATGCAGCTATGTGTCCTAGAAAAACAAGAATAAACAAAACCTAAATCCAACAGTAGAAAGTAATGAGGATCAGAGCTGAAATTTAATGAAACACACTAAAAGAACAATACAAAGAACAATACAAAACAGTTGGTTCTTTGAAAAGATAAACAAGATTCGTAAACCCTTACCCAATTAACCAAACTTAAGAGATAAAATCCAAATTAGTAAAGAGGTGAAAAATGCAACATTACAACAGGATTATTGGGAACTATTTTTAGGGCTTCTTTTTTTTTTTTTTT
>NW_004955466.1:12348196-12365262 GCF_000276665.1 Chinchilla lanigera
TAAAGGGATTTTTTTTAGTAATTTCTTGAAAAATGGCCATAGATCCAATAAAAATACACGAAAGTAGGTTTGCGAAGAAAGGATTTGCCTTATCCTATGAGGACTTGGAGGGAAGATTAAGCATTATTTTTTTCCATAAAAGTAAGCCTGAGTGTTCTTCTAAGGGTACCTCCTTTTCCTTCTTTTTTGTTTTTTTTTCTAGTACTAGGAATTGAACTCATGACCTTGCGCTTGCCAGGCAGACACTGTGCTGCTGAGCTAAATCCCCAGCCCCATATTTTTAAACTTTAAATTCCAGTAAGTTGGAAAATCTGGAAGAAATAAATTTCTACACATCTACAATTGTATCAAAATTGTACCAAGGCGATTCAGGAAAGAGATCAATAACAATTTATGAGACTGAAGCAGTCTTATAAATAGAAAGATGCCCAACAGAGAAAAGTCCAGGAATGGACAGACTCATGGCTGGATTTTGCCTGACCTTTAAAGAAGAACCAACACAAATGCTCCTCAAAGTATTCAGTGAAATAGGAAGAGAAGGAATGCTGCCAAAGTCATTCTATCAGCTTGGTACCAAAACTGGAAGAAGATTCAACAGAAAAGAAAATATTGGCCAATATCCTGGATAAATATAGAATGCAAAAACCCTAATAAAATTCTTGTAGACAGAATCCAACAGCACATTAGAAACATCACACACCATGACCAAATTGTTTTTATCCAAGGAATGCAGGGAAGGCTCAACACAAATCAATAAATGTAATACACCATATAAATAGAATCAAGGATTAAGATCACTCAATCTGCCAGGCACAGTGGCACATGCACTTGGGAGGCTGAGGCAGGAGGATCACTGAGAGTTTGAGGCCAGCCTGGGCTACAAAGTGAGTTCAAGCCATCCCAAACTGCATATCTGAGCTCAATTTTTCTCTTTTCCTCCTTTTTCTGTTGCATTTTTGGATCCTTTGCTCATAATATAATTTGGGATATAGACTTAAAAACATGCTTTCACCTGAGTTACCAGCTAGTCTAAGTGATACCAAAATTGGTTAACTCACAGGTCATCAAACAATTAACATAACTAACAAAAATTTCTTAGGGTGGGGAGAGATTATTGGACAGGACTCCAACTGGTGAACAGAGGGGTGGCCAAACTTTGTTCATTGATAAGGAGTCACCAGTGATCTCCAGAGTCTCTTGGGAGACACTTCCAATAATTTGGTCATTGGTCAAAAGATAAAGTTTTCCAGAGAAAAAATAAATAAGGTTTTCTCACAAAAGACACCCTTGGTACAAAACTAAATTAAGAAACAAAGGTTTTCACATATGTATGACAATTCATTATTGTTAGTCTTATGGTGTATTAAATGCATTCATGATTCCAGATGTACAGATCTTTAAAATGTAAAACAAGGATTGTCTATTGTGATAAGACTTTTCTTTCAGATTCAGACCTCTGCCTTTAACAAAAAATTTGTGATGTATATCCCATCAAAGGACAACAAATTAAGTAAAAGCTTCTTATGTATTAGATAGAGATGATTGGTTAAAAGGGTTATGTTTTGTCAAAATGAAAAATTAAGTATGTTACAAAATGTCATCGTGATTATCATGCTGCAGTGTTATGTATGGTTCTGATTTCTAACTTTGTGTAAAAATATGTAACCATTGTCTGTTAACATTCTATAAGGATTTAAATATTAGAATATCCATGACTGTTAGAAAATAACAGTTCTGTTTTATAGTCTAAGATGTTTGATATTCAGATAAGATAGTAATATTAGGCTTACTGCCTCCATTGTAATGTAATTTCATTAATCTTCTCTTCTGGATGTTCAACAACTGAGCTTTGGAGACCAAAAATTTAAAGAGACAAATGGTTAAGAGCATAGCCAATATTTTGGTCTCGGGCCTGCAAGGTCAGTGAGGACCCAGGACATATGAGAACCTTTGCTGCAACATCCTATAACTTGATTGAGTCCCTGATTTTCTGATTAAGGAGATTATGGGACCACAGAGGACTGTGATTCAACAATGTGTAGTGTACTTAAGAACTAAGAGGTGCTATACTTAGTTCCAAGGTGATTCCTGAGGAAACTTAACTGACCGTGTTATATATAGTGAAGAATTAATTAATATAGGTCTCACCTTAACTTGGCCCTAAGCAACCAGCAGAAAAGTATAACCATGAGATGTGGAAAACATTGCCATAGTAATGTGTTCGCTGTAAAAAGTTCAAATCACTAACAACTTCTGACGATCGCCAGCTATACTGGTAATTCACTACTGTTGGACTGTATAGGGATAACTTGCTGTATACAGGTACCAAAAATCTTTGGACTAAAAATCTTTAGCTTAAAATGAATAAGTTCATGAAGAATGAGAAGGATTTCTACAGAGTCCTCCAAACATAGCTTCTCCAACTTCAGCTGAACACCCATCACTTACACAATAAAACAGAAAAGAAGGAGACATAGGGAGCAGCTGAAGCTAGAAATTGGTTACATGTGTTGGGGCAAGAAAAGGCCAGTATGCCTGAAGCAATCAAGCTACCTCAGTCTTGAGCAAAACATCTTGCCTGGGACAATTTCAGTCATTAGTCACTAGGCAACCTTGTGTCTATCTAACTTTGATACTAACTTTGCAAAAGTGTAAGTAAACACCCCTACCATTATTCAGTTCTTCTCCTCCCATCAGGAGAGAGACGACCTCCACCTGACCTCAGCTCTTGTCTCTTGTCCTTATTTTCTAAATCCTCTCACTATTTTTCCCTGGGGCCACTGAGAGCCACTCTGGTTTATGGCAGGAAACTATTAAAGAACAAGAAGTGAAGGGCCAGGGATATAGCGCAGTGGCACAAGCACCTACCTGGCAAGCACAAGGTCCTGAGTTTGATTCCCAGTACAAAAAAAAAAAAAAAAAAAAAGAACAAGAAGTGGATCACAAGGAAGAGGAGCGCAAGGGAGGAGGGGTAATGGGAGATCTGATCTAAGTATGTTACATTTATCTACATATATGCCCACACAGAATCCAATGCTCTAGATAACTAACAGCTCTGACAAAGAAAACAGTGGCTCTCCAGCACAGCAGGGGTGGTGCCTGAATCGCTCTGTTTCAGAAAGTTCTGGAGTGCAGCAGTTTATGAAATAACTTTGCCAAGCTTGATCTTAGGATGACTGCTTCTTCCAGCCCCATCGGGCAGCTGCAGGTTTGGAGAGAACTTGCTCCAGGCTGGCACAGGGTGGTTTTTTCCAGCTACTCCTGGGGCTCCTTTGCCCTGACTTTTCACTGATTTTCTCCCCCAGAAAGCGAATGCTGGTGTTAGCAGGTCAGACACAGGCTGCTCCCAAAGAGCAGCAATTCCTGAAGGCCGAAGAGGTGCTGGTGTGGGAGACACAAAGGGAAGAGGTACCGCTGAGCTGAGGGGCTCCCTGGATGGGAGAGTCTGGCAAGTGCAGGGGGCAGCCGGAGAGGGGCAGCAGTAGAAGGGCTGAGCTCTCCAGGGAGCACAGGTGGGACTCAGGAGATAGCGTCTAGGGAGCTACGGGCAGAATGGGAGAAAATACCATGGTGGTTCTGGGGGCTCCACGCTTGGCCAAAGGCACTGATTGCCTATGCTTCTACCCGCAAGGCAAGCAAAAGTACTTTACTCGGTAATTGATCTTTGCATCCTTCAAGTCATCACCAGAACTTCTTTGAGAATAAGTGTTTTTCTTTCTTTCTTTCTTTTTTTCTTTCTTTCTTTCTTTCTTTCTTTCTTTGCAGTGTTAAGGGGTGTTGCCTTGAACTCCTGAGCTCAAGGCTCCTTCTGCCTCAGCCTCCCATGTACCTAGGACTTTTTTTAAAAAGTCACTTGCCTATCTTTTGCATCCCACTTCACCTTGAGGGACAGATATAATGATATTTCCAGTGAACACTAAATAATGGGAAATGGATGGAATAATGGCAGGGTGAAATGGGAAATCTAAGTTGGAAGTGGTGGCCAGATTGGGGAGAAGTTTCAGCATCAGGTTATGAAAAACTGAGCTTTATTGGGTAGCAGAAATGAGAATCTGTTGTGCACTGGAATGAAAGAGACAAGTCAGAGCTGGCTGGGTAATGAATTTGTTGCTAAATGGTAGACTCATCAGAGAAGTGAAAACTAGATCCCAACACAAATGGGGTCTGCAGATAAGGACTTTGAGGACACCACAATGAGACAGTAAAATCAGAAAAACCTATCTGAAGAAAAGGTACCTAGATCTTTAGCTTCCACACCCATGTGGATATTAATGGTCCCACCTAATCTGGCTGCTGGGAAGAGTCACTGAAATAATTTGAGAAAGTGCATAGCACAGTAACTGGTGCAGAGCATTTAATAAGAATTATTTCTCATTACTGAGAATGATCCTCTCTCTTTGCATTGGGATAAGGGCAACTGATGTAAAAATACTAATTTTAAATATATGCATCAATGATTTGTTGCCCGGTGACTATGATTTTTGAAGTGAAAAACTCATTTCAGTGTTTGCCTTTTAATTAGAATGGGTATTTCAGCATTTTAAAATTCATTTTTGGAGGTACCCCCTACGGAGCACAGCAGCTCAGACCCAGCAGGGCTATACTACCATTTTTAAAAAGCTAGCTAACAATTAATGTCACAATTTTATATTTATCCTGCTAATTATGGTTAAGACAAACCCCAGTTTGTCCACACTATGCAAACAAAGCCTCAGCACCCAGAGGCAAGTTACTCGCAAATTTGCATATTAATTACTGTTTACCGCCTTTGCCCCTGTGGCTGATTACTTCTAACAAAGAGCGTGATGTGTACAGCAGCTTGGCTTGCCTGACAGACAGGAGACGACCCGAAACGCAGCCCACCACTGTCTGGCCAGGCAAGGAGGTCACTGTGCTGACTAACGGTGACAAGACTGGAGGACACCATCCACGCTCCTGGTTTGAAAGATCATTACATGAACAGTCGTAAAGATTTCTGCAGTGCGTTTCAATAAAGGACAACAGGCAACAAAGATGGTCCCAGAGATTCTCATACAGATAGGCTCATTTTTGCGGGACCGTGATGCACCAAAACTCCTGATATGTGAAGGTTATTTGAGGTTATTTACCTATTCTAGTTAAACTGTGGTCAGGGTGCGTGCAATTGAACAATTTGCAAAAGGTTTACTTCTACTTGCTTTCCACTTCAGGTGCCAATTCCCAGGGGAACAAGGTGCCCTTGAGGAGCTGCCCATACCCCAGCCCCCAAATTCCTCCTGAAGGTGTGGGACTGATTGGGACACTCATATACCCCAGCTCAGGAAATCTAGGGTGGATTGTAGAATTTTAACTTGATTGTAATTGGAGACAAAATGACATGCTTTGAAAACGCAAAACCCGAAAGGTACTCTTTGTGCTCACCATCCCAAGCAAACAAATGCAGCTTCCATTAGAGACAAAGTGCTGTCCAGCAAGATCCCTGATGGAGGCAAGAGGCCAATCAATGGGAAAAATTTACCCCTGACATAAACATAATACATTATGCATGATAATCTTCAGAATGTGAAAGCCACTTATAGGCAATCATGTGAAAGAGCGGCGGCTGGCGCACAAGGGGGTTGCAGCTTCTCGTGGTCGTGGAATCGGTTAGGACGTACAGGAGTATGGCAACAGAACAGTGCCCCTGCTTTTAATCTCTGAAATAAGGAAACAAATATTTTCACCAATTGTCTCAATAGTTACTCCTTGGGAAACGGCATCATAATATAATCACGATGATAACTAACATTGCAGACTGCTTGATTTGAGCCAAACCCTGGGAATGCACAATTTTATTTCATCCTCTCCACAAGGAAGATGATATTTTTTATCCTCTTGAAAATGGTGGAGACTAAAGTTCACAGGCTTGCTCAAGACACTTGCCTAAAGCTAGAGCGGTAGTGCTGGAATTTGAACTCAGGCATCTAACTGGCCATTAATTAATGCTACATCTCATCTTAGGCATTAGGCAACTGTGGTTTAGTTTCCTAATGCACTATGGCTGTTGTAAAGTTGGGTTGCCTATTTAGGGGTTGGTTTGTGGTGCTGGGGATCCAAAACAGGCCTCTATTGGGCGCGCTAGGCAAGCACTCTACTGCTGAACTACAACCTCAGGCTCTTCAACTGGGATTCTATTCCAGCTTGCTGGTCTCTAACCTCATTCTTTCTATATTCTTGCTGTCTCTTAATTAAAACTGAGCATTAGATTTAGAATGTCTTTATATCATAGAGCAAAGGCCAGTGAACTTTGGTCTGTGGAGCAAGTCTGCTGACTACATGTTACTGTAAATAAAGTTTTATTGGAACATAATTATGCTTTCTGTTCACATGTTGTCTGAGGGTGCTTTGTGCTACAGTGACATAATGACAGAGCGACGGAGTGACAGAGATTGTAGGGCATACAAGAGTAAAACATTTGCTATCTGGTCATTTACAGAAAAAGTGTGTTGATTCTTGACTTAGAGAATGCATTTCCTTACTTTTGCCTAACTAACCTGTGTCCGGGTCTTCGAGCTCAGCCCTGTGGAATGAGGGAGCTGGGGTAGTACTGATTTGGTTGGTAGTGCTTATCTTAGCTCTGAGAGCTTGTCCAGAGCTGGGCTGGGAGAGGCAGCTGAGCTAGCACAGGACACATGATGGCTTGTCACTGGCCTCTCTTCGCATCTGTTCCCAAAATTCTAAGAAATTCTCTGCCGTACCTAGCACCTTGAACAATGCTATTCATGGGCACTAAATAGGTAACTGTTGAATTAATAGGCAACATTCTTGCAAGTATTCCATAAATTCTGTCCCAGGTCAGTGTCCCTAAAACAACACTTCTATCCATTCACTGATTGTTTCCTGAAACACCATGTCCCCTGCTCCACCCACAGACCCGCACCTCTTCTAAGAGCTCCCCCTTCAGGTCCTCTGGGGTGGGGTTCAAACTCTTTAGCCTGCAGCGAATCTTTTCCCAACACTTTCCTCCACCCCTGCAGGGGGGTGATTCACTTGCCTGTGCAACACTTTGTATTCCTTCAAGACCTCACTCCTGACCATTTGACTGCTCGGAAAGGCTGCGTTTGGTAGGGGAGCCAGACTCCAGAGGACTGCGGTGATCAAAACGATGCTTATGACATGCAAAAGAACCTGGGGAGGGGGGCAGGAGACTGGAGACCAGGAGGTCAATTAGAACTCTATTTGAGGTGCTAATTGTGTAGACCAGGGCAAGGGGATTACAGAAGCAGGGACAAAATGGAAAGATTTGGAAGGAAGCATCTCCAGGGACTCGATAAATTAGTGACCTGAGGAATAACAAGCAGAAAACAGAAAGAATTTTAGTACAGACACTTGGTAGACTGCATTATCATGATAAAAAATGATAAAATGATTAAAATGATAAAATCAGGCACAGATGCAGGGTGAAGGGAATGAAAGAAAGTGAAGGGTGTGTGGAAGAAAGTGTGCGCATATCCTGGCACCACCTTAAAGGCCTGAGTGGAACAGGACCTGTGGCAGAAGTATCGACTTTGAGGTCAGGACTAGAAATTTTAATCTGGCAAAAGTTGACAGACTGACTCATTCACTTGGCAAATATTTATTTGAGCAGCAAAGTGGGTCAGGCAACGTCCTAGGCCCTTAAGGCATATCAGTGAACAAAACAGAGTTCCCTGCTTTTATGGAGCTTGCATTCTAGCAAGGACGCCAGACAGTAAACAATGAACATAATAAGTAAATAATTTAGAGTCATAAGGTGCTATGGAAAAAAGACAAGGTAAGGCAGGGTAAGGTGGCTGCAGGCGATGGAAGCAGGGCCAGGACGCTGCAGTTTGAAAACTGATCCCAGACAACACCTAGAGCTCTTTTCTCTGATCAGTGGTTTGTTATTCATCTTCGGAACAAGGTGAGAGAAGAAGAAATTATGGGACACTGGCTACTGTGTGATATTTTAATAAAGACTTCTGCAGGCCACATCTGGAGGTAATTTGCAGAACAGGGAAACTTCTTTCTCGTGGTTCTTATTTCCAGATTGCACCGACTCGAGATGAAATTCAGATGAGTTGAGGCCCATGGTTTTCAGCAATTTAGATGTTGCTTTTCTTGAAGGAAGAGTTTTGTTTATAAGCACCCTGCTCAGTGGGAAATGTAGCCTCATTATTCACATCCCTCTGATAGGCTCGAAGTCACAATGCAGGGTGGAAGGGATGGACGTACACGGAAACAGACTCAGCTCTGGCTGACTTCTGCTCTTCTGATGACATGGAGGAAAGGTAAAAGGGCTGTTTTTTTTGTTTTTGTTTTTGTTTTTAAATTTTTTGGAAGACAAACTGGAAAGGATAACTTCTGGTAAATACGACTGAGGAATTAGCGAATAAAGTCCTTGCTTGGGGCACATGCTAACCCATTCTGAGGCTTTGCTGTTCTACAACAGAATACAGCGTGCCAAAGATCCACTTTTAGCTTCCACTGCTTTCCAGTGCCCAGATGTCTATTTAGGATCCTTAGAGGAGGGCTCGTTCAGAGAGGAAGGAGGAAGAGTCAGGAGTGTGCTGCGTTTGGATGAGGTCAGGAGATACAAGTGGTACAGCTAGGAGAGCCGTGTGTGCTGCCATTCTAATTTGGGCTCTGCTTTATTAAAAACAGGAAAACCTACCTCCTTGATGTGGAAATGAACTGAAAGGCGGAGGGAAAGGTATACACATGCGGTGTCATTTTCTGTGTGGTTTATTCTAAGTCAGTGAAGTCCCCCAGGTGCACAGGCAGCAGAAGGCAGGATGCATTAACGGACACCCATTGAGTGGCAGAACCAGGTCGTGTTTTGTGTTCTTGACAGCAGCTGCACACAGCAGCTGGCTGCTGGCAAGGTGAGATCCCGGCTCCCCAGAAGCCTCTCGGGAAGAGCCCAGCAGTCAGAGCCTAGCTGGCTATGCTGGGGCACCCTGGGGTCTGTGGCAGTAGGACAAAAGGGTGTGGGGCTCGAGCGGGTTTTAGTGTGACTGCTTCACTGCAGAGAGAAGGGAGCTTGCGGGCAAACATCTTGAGAAAGGAACAGCTCATCTTTCAGTTAGAAGAGCCCTCTTGAAAACACTGTTTTTAGTGGAAATGGTACTTATTATTATGCTAGTGATTTTTACTCCTTACCCCTACCCAATCCAACAAACATTTAAAAAACCCCTACTGGTGCTCAGGACTCTGAGATGCTACTGGCTACCACAAAGGACTCAACCTGGATTCATAAGAAAACAAAATGAAATCGCCAAGAGTCTTCTTAAGAATTAATTCCATTGCTGTGAGCAATGAGAAATTCTGAACCCTAGATCAGCGAGCTCCCAGCCATCACACACACACACACACACACACACACACACCCTCCACAAGGACTTCAAGTAGAAATGCTTTCTAGGTAAAAACAGCCAGGGCTTTTCGCACAATACCAGCCAGCTCTGCCCGGCCACCCTATGGTGCCACCCATGGCTGAAATGCTGATTACGTGGCTTTGTGCTTCACAATGGGCCTGTGGGTCGTTCTGTTTCTTGTCAACTTCAAACAGGCTGAGCAGTCTGAGTTTGTTTTAACTCTCTTGACCCCAAATGCCTATTGTCTTTATCAGACTTCATTCTTATCTTTACAGAAAGCTTTCTCTTTTTCCTGTTTCCTCATATTTTCCTAAAGTGCACACATTCATAGAGACATGTCTGAAAAAAATGAAGCGGACAGGACAAGCACCCAATTTTTGTTTCTAAATCATTATTCATAGAATTCTCCAAAGTTAGAGCCTTTGGGCATTGCGACAGGAATCATCTCCATCTATCTAAGTTGGACAAGCTCTGGTAAGTATGCACTGTATCCAGCAGTGCTGTGAGGGAGTTCAAGACTTGTCCTGCCCTCGAGGAGTTTAAACTCTAACTGCGTAAGACAGGCTACTCCAAGGCAAGACTTTACCTGTGAGTTTTTGAAGTCACATTTTTGGTGTCAGTGTTGCTGTGTATAAAGGTCATTAGTTTAATCTTGTAACATAGGGAATTTAGTTGTTCATGAAAATGTCTCTGAAACCCAGATGAAGAGAATTCAGGTTAGACTCTGGATGCTTTGGCTTTCGGCCTGATGGGTTTACTTGGCACTTGGTTCCAGACTGAGTAACTTGGAGCGCTAAGCAGTCACCCAGGCCTTGTTCTGGGATGTTCTGGCTCTCAAGCTCAGCAGCGAGGCTAGGCTAGGCTTTGAGGGCAGTTGCCCGCAGAGAGCAGCAGGAGCCGTGGGCACAGCAGCTGGAGTCTGGCTCTGAGAGGCCGAATCACTTTACCACTCCAACTTGAGTGGAACATAGTCTCCCCATACCATGGCGCTTTCAGGATTATGGGAGTGTGTGTTGTGCATTTTGGATATGAGATCTGCAAAATGTTTTTTGTGAGTTAAGTAAGTGCCCATTCTACAAACTTGGTGAGTTTTGAGAGCATAATTGACTTGGTCAAGGAGTGGAGCCTCAAAGCTGATGTTCTTCCCAATACACCATGAAGCTGCACTGGTCCATAAACTAAGAGCAGCGTCCTTGGGTTTTATCTTTGTGTCCTTGAGTAAGCGGATCTACAGTAGCTGGAAATGAAATGAAAAGAAATGCACTAAAAGCAACGTAATGTGCGTGCTTTATGAAAACTTTCAAGGCAAGTAAGATGGCTAATGTTAATTTTTATTTCATGGAAATATCCTTACTTGTGTTTTTGGTATGAATGTGTGTTTCAGCATGTGAGTACAAAGGCTGAGACCTTGAGGGTAACCAAACTTTATTTCACAGCCTCGCTGTAAGTTTAGGCATAAAGTTCATTTTGCAGATGAAAAAAGTGAGGTTGAGAAAGATCACGTTGGCCAGTGTATGATGAGCACTTCAGGATAGTGGAGTGTGATGTAGTTGGAGTTGAAACTAGCCTCATCCCCAAACCTATATTTTTGGACCACATCAGGGCTGTGTTGGAATTGGATCTGATTTCTGAAGAAAAGAGCTTCTATTAAAGAGTGGGTCAATCAAATTCCTCCGTAGGGTTTGGGAGGGAGAAGAGTGGAGACTAACAAAATAAGTATATCTTTATCATTAGCAAGGCTCCCTGACTGTTTGAATTCAGTCCCCCCGGACCAAGCTGAAATAGAAGCCAATTGTCCCATCTGTTGTCAAAACTGTCCTTCCAGACTTCAAAGTATCGGGCTCAGGAAGAATTGGGGCTGCAGGGCTCCCTCCCAGCCTGTGCAGCTCTCTGGGCTGGAGCCACGACTGTCATCCTCCCCCAGCCCAAACACGCTCAGGGCCCAACTTCTGTTTGAAGTAGATGTGTGACTCTTCACACTGCGAGGCGAGGCGCAGGGATTAGAGGAAGTGCCTCCCTGCGGGGCGAGGCCACTGAGGCCTTTGCCAGCGCCCCGCTGCAGCCCTCACAGGGTGATAATGGCATTCTGGGCTTTTCCACAGGGACCCCAGGACAACCAGGGCCTTAATTAAAGTGGATGTGTGGGTCTCAGAGGCAAACATGTCCTGTGTTTTGTGTGAGATTGTTCTGTGTTCTGATTGGTTTTGTGTCTGGCCTCAGACAGCAGGGTACTGGGTTGTCCACATCCTAAGCAGAAGCCTCCGCTGGCCTGGGACTCATTTGGCGCAGGAGCTCCCAGCAGACGTCGCCAAGTGGTCATTTCTGTTTGCTAGTGAGGAAAGAGTGGGCCGTCTTGGAAGCTTCCTGTGGGCCCATGGGTTTGACTAACACATTTTCATCCTCCTTTTCAGGATTATTCCAAGGAAAGGGCCACATGGAGCCCAAAAGGTAGCCACCTCAAAACTCACTCACATCATTCTAGTTTACATTTCAGTTGATGACATTTAGATGAAAATACTGAACTGTTTTGTTATACAGCGTGTATCTTTCTATAGAAACTCCAAATGTGGTTTTAGGGACAAAAAATGTTAAAAAAATAAAAAGCATCACATCTCCCTTCCCTGGAAAAAACTTACTATGATAAAAATCAGTGATATATTATGATTTCATTTGAGAATGACTCTTCACATAAACAGAAACTATATCTGCTTTAAAATTTTAAAAAAAAATTTTAATTGATACACAGTTGCATATTTATGCAGTATAATGTGATGTCTCACTGCATGTATAGAAATGTAATGATGACATGAGGGTAACTAGCATATTGCCTCATACATCTATCACTTCTTTTTGTTGGGAACACTCAAAGGCCTCTCTCCTAGATGTTTTGAAAATATAATTGTTGTGAGTGATGGTTGTTCTACTGTTTTATAAAACATTATAAAATATGTTCCTATCTACCCTACACTTCTCATCGACCCTTCATCTCCCCACCTAGCCTCTGGTAACTACTACTCTACTCTCTACTTCTACGTGATCAAAAAAATTTTTTCTTAGCTTTCACATATGAGAACATGATCTTTGTCTTTCTGTTCCTAATTTGTATCACATAATGTGGTCCTTTCTAGCTCCATCCATGTTGCCACAAGTGACAGAATTTCATTCTTTTTTATGGCTAATATTTCATTTCCTGTTTCCTTTCTCCATTCATCCGTTATGGACACCTCGGTTGACTCTATATTTAGCTTTTATGACTTGTGCTGCAATAAACATGAGAGCACAGGTGTCTCTCTGATACATTTCTTTCCTCTGGATAAATACTCAGGAGTGGAATTGCTGAATTCTCCAGTAATTCTACTTTTAGTTTTTTAAGGGACTTCTAATACTGTTTTCCATAATGAATGCATTAATCTACATTCCCATTAATGATATATCAGAGTCCCTTTTCTCTGCATCCTTGCTAGTAGCTATTATTTTTGTGGATAGCTATTCTAACTGGGACGAGATAATGTCTCATTATGCTTCTGATTTGCATTTCCTTGAAAAATATACCTGCTTTTATTTAAAATATCATTTTTCTGTTTGAGGTTGTTACTTCACAGTTTGGAAATACACACACACACAATGCATAATTATATATTATAATAATATGCAATATAATATAATAATCTACTACATATTATAATTATAAATAATTACATAATATATAAAATAATAATTATATAATATATCTTATAATAATTATACATTATTTAGTTTGCTCCAATTTACCTCCTAGACCACAAGGTAGGGGCTAAACCCAATTTGTTCATCACCGTGTCTCGGTATTATGTACTCAGTAAATATCTGTTGAATAAGCGAATGATTACTCGAAGAGTTGCCATATAATGATGATGGCACAGATTGGCTTTCACCCGTTAGAAGCCCGCTTTTTACAGTTTTTCTCATTAAAAAGATTCATTTTACATTTAGATTTTGTTACTTTAAAAAGTCACTAGTGTTTATCTTTATAAAGGAATACTCTATGGATTATCAGATCAGATGTCCAGTGGTTTGCCAGCTTGTGATATCAATAATTTAAATAATTGGGGAATAGTCTCCACAAGGCATGTAAAGGCAAAGCCCACCTACTACAAGTGTCTCAGAAAACCACTTGTCTCTGAAAAACTTACATTTTGCCTAAGAAGGAAGGAGTCAGTTGTTTCCTGGTTTAGTTCCAGGGTACGTAGTTTGCAGCATCTGCACACTCATGTCCTGCACCTTTTGCCTGTAAAGAGAACCAGCAGAACTGATGAGTGAAGTGACTGGACTCCAAGAGAGCAATAATGAAGACAGTGAGGAGCACCGGGCACACTGGCACACGTCTCTCATCTCAGCACCGAAGGAGGCTGAAGCAGGAAGAATGCAAGTTTTAGTTCCACTTGGGCAGCTTTAGGGAGAGCTTGTACCAAAATTTAAAAAAATGTAAAAAGCGCTAGAGATGTAGCTTGATGGTAAAGTTTCCCTGGATTTGGTTCCCCATACCACCCGTGCGAGGAGGCCTACGTTTACGGGAGCAGCGAAGTACACAGAATCATCCGGAAGATAACCTTTGCTTTGAGGAGTGTGGACGTGTCCATCGTGCAGCCAGAAAGGGTGGAAGATGCTGTTTCACATCCTTTCAAACAAGACCAGCATTGTCAGAGTTTGTTTCCTCTGCCATTCCCTGCTTCCCTCTGCCTTCAAATGATCTTTCAAACGTCTAGGGCCACATCACAGGATAATGGCTGTGGTTTGCTATCTACTTTCCTTTTTCCTGATCTTTTGTTTCAATGTCTGCTTTCTTTCCCTGCTGTGGATACTAAAGTCTGCTTGTGGGAGTCAAACTATAATTAGTTTCTATATGAAGTTTAATTCACTGTCGCTCTTTTGGCACTAGGCTCAAGTGGGCTTTGATGTTTGGCTGGAGCTTTGATCCCAGGCCCTCAAATGCTGGTCATCACCCAAACTCAAAAGACTGCCTTTTACTTTGCTATTTGGAGACAGCTTTCCCCAATGACATCATTGCGTTTGTTTGGCCATAAAACCTGCAAGGCATCATTTTGTTGTTTTTCTCTATAGCAAAATGTGCGGTTGACGCTCTTTCCTCTCCTCATCTGCAATAGCCCGCTCCGGGCTGGATCAGGAATTTGGAGAATGATGCTCAGCTTTGCAGGGTGCTCTTAGAAACAGTTCTGCCCAAGGGCAAAGCTCCAGACTGTGGGATCTGAGGACCCTTTCAGACGGTGCCCAGGAAACATCTCTGCGCACAGCTGCACAACTGCACCTTATTCAACCAAGACTCTCTTTCCTGCTGGCGTCTTTGGCTCACTTTTTAGATCCACTTTCTCTGCAGTGCCACACTGTCTGAGCGTCCATAAGCAGCTTGTCTGAGAAGACAGATGCCCGAGGGAAAGCAAAAGAATTCACTAGGGCTGAACAGTGCTTGAAAAGGACATGGAAAGAGGCACCCGTCCCTGCTGTACAAGGAAGGGAAAGGGAACCATAGGGGAAAGTGAGGTCTCATTGCCAACGGAAGGGAGCAGCGGGTGATTACTTTCAACTGTCTCCCAAATACCTGCAGCCAAAACAGAGAGGAAAGAAAATCCAGGGGACTAGACTGGAGAGGAGACCATCTGGCTGTCAGGTTGAGAAGAGGATAGCGGCAGCCCAGAGTCACACTGCTCCTCTGACACTGGCCCACCCCCGGAAAAACAGAGCACTGCGCTCCTTGCTCCTTCATTTGAGTCAGGGTTAGTTTAATTGGCACATGAATGAACAGAATTATTTATTAGGCTGTAATGTATACTTCGGAAAGCATAGCCTTCTTTTCCTATCTGTGACCATTTTATTGGTGGAACTACCTGAATACATTAGTTTTAATATTTAAACTTGCTGGTAATACTTTTTCAGGAAGATGTACAAGCTATTAGGGCAAATGGCCTGCTCAGGACTAATGAGCCTGCGTGTAGTGTCATTTGGTGGGAAGAAGCGGGTGGGAAGGTTTGGAGACACAGTGACTTGTCTGCTTTAACAAGATTTATTACTAGTATGTGAAAACACGTTTCTGCCCCCCTTATATAAATATAGTTGTCAATGTATGACATAACACAGGCCACAATAACAGGCTCCGCCCAGCCAGAGGAATCTAATTGAGAACCACAGAGCAAAATGCTTGTTGGAAACGAGCAGAATGAGAAACAAAGACGAACGACACGGGCAAGTGGCATTTGCCAAGCAAAGAAGTCATTATTCTTCAATGTCTTACTAACATTAGGGAGCAAAATTGATTCCTGTATTGTCAAATAGAACTTGGCACACAGTGGCATAAAGAATAGGTGACCTGAATAGACTTGATTTTGTATGCCTCGAAAATCTTGAACATGATTCCACCTTAAGCTCTAATACAGAGAATCTGATTAGTTATGAATTAAGATTGTAGTCTCTTTCAAGTCTGTGGGAGGCGGCGGGGGGCGGTAAGGGGTGTCAAGGAAGTGCTGGCTTTTGTTTTTGTCTTTTTGGTAAATGCCGACTTAATTCTATTTGTAGTAGAGATTAAATGGGTACTATTAAGTTTAAAAGTTAGCTAAGAAGTATGTTAATGAAAAAACAATTTACAACCAACTCACATTCTGTTGAGTCTTCCTCTAGCAATTATCAGTTGAATGCTTCCAAGGTGCAGGGCTGAGAGCGGTGACAATAAGAAGTTCAGGGAGCTTTTATAATGGAGCGGGAGAGAGGCGCTACACATAAACACCCACACACACAGATGTGTGCCTAGCCACATACATAATCCAACAATAGCTTGTGGTTAAGGACTACATATTCATGCAGCTAACTAGAGTTCAAAGAGGGGAGCTAGTGAACTGATCTTGGAAGATCAGACCACACAGAGAGGGGAAAAGAGAAAATTCAGAGCAGAGGCAAGAGGCCGGGCAAAGGTCTAAGAACCTGAAGAAACGGTGTAAGACACACGCTTTCACCCAACTCTGCCTGAGCTTCAGGAAATCCAGACCTGCTGGATTCAGTCTGAGGTACGGGGATGCACAGCTTTTTAAACTACACATGGTGCCATTCCTTAGACAAGCCAGCTAGGGGCGTTTTCAGGTCCCTAGCCCACGGAGATGCCCTGTGGCCAGTGTCCCAAGCAAGGTGACTGCGTTGCAAATATATTCAGAGGGATTTCTTAAGTCCCCCGGGGGGCTGCAACTTGGAACCTAGGTGCCCACCGCCAGCCAAGCGGTCAGCGCCTCTGCTCACCGCATGGGCGCGCGTCCGGGTCTCTGAGGCCTGCGCTGTGATCACTGCAGTTCGCGCAGCGGGCAGGTCCCGCTAGCAGCTCCGTTTGGGGCGGTGGGGATGGTGCTGGTTCTGTAACTCGTCCACCGGGCTATTAGGGGGCGAAACACGGATTCCGATTGGGGAAGTCTGGTTTCAGAGGAGAGACAAAATAACAACAATAAAAAACAAACAGAATCCCAAGCTCCAGGCGCCCACGGGCGACCTCCACTGTAAGACTTTCCTTAAAAGACTCAGACAACAGAACCTAAAGTTTTAGGGTGACACCGCGCCGTGCTTTGTGGGGTCTGCCTTTACAAAATGGAGTTTGTGCGAGAAAGATCCCCGGGATCGGTCTCGGCGCGCCCTGCGCGGCTCGCCGGCGCGCGCGGACCGAGGGGCGCGGAGCCCGGGGCG
>NW_004955466.1:12366269-12397923 GCF_000276665.1 Chinchilla lanigera
GCGGGGGAGCGCCCGGACCGGAGCAGGGGGAGCGGGGGAGCGGAGACCCTCTCGGGGAGCGCGTGTCTTGCGTGGGTTGTCCGCGACTCGGTCCTTCAGGGCAGACTTCGTTAGCAGAGAAACGCAGGGACTTCGGGGCTTGGTGTGCTGAGAGCAGCGTCTGACCCCGCCTCGGGAGAATGGCGGCAGCTCCACTTAGGCGACCTCAAAATGTAGTTTTGGGAACAGCAAAAACATTCTTATCCGACTGTGTGATGCTGTGTGAGAATAGACCCACTCTAGGTAATGCTCTCTCAGGGTAGAGCAGTGGTGCTGCGTGGTTATGTGTCATGCGTTTTCTTGGGTTACTTCTTTGAAAATAATTAGTTTTTTTGAGCATCAAAGTCCCTTTTCTTGTTTGGTCCTTTTTTTTTTTTTTTCCGGAGAAACTCCAATTTTAGCAAACAAACATGGTTTACGTCAGCTTTTTAAATCGAAGGACAGACAAGGAGTAGATACTCATGCATCTGTTTTGTGAGGATGTAAGCTGTAGTTTGTGCATTAGGTCTGTTCTGGCATTTTAACGTGTTTCTTTGGTAACAGACCAGGTTTGCACGGAACATTGGTTTGAGCCTGTTCTCCCTAGTTATGCCTGATCATACACGTTTGTTTTTGCATTGTCTGGTACAATAGCACCTTTTCGTGTTTGTGACTCTCGAGGTTGTGAGTGGCTTAGTCCTCTTGTCCTTTGGAGCGGAGCAGAGCTCTGCGTCGGGAGAATTCCTGTCCAGTCGGTGTTTATGGCACTACTTTCATTTGTAGACTTGGCGGTCCTGATTTGAACCAGATGCTTTCTGAGTTCTTTCGCCTTTGCAGCGGTGGGAAGCACTAGGTGGCGGTATGAGTTAGCACAACCAATCTGTCACCTTTGGAAACTTGAGCAGAATTCAAATCGTGATGCGCTTTCCCTGGAGGGTTTTGGATTCTGCCAGTTCACATTATACTACTTGGCACCAGGTATTAGCATTAGTTTCTCACTTTCAAAGGCCCTAAGACTGATTAAACCCTCAAAGCAACTAATAGAAAACAAAACTCTGCAGGCCAAGACTTTTGGCCAGAAAACCCCACCTAAGTAAGATTATAGTGTATTGTAGGAAATCTGTTACGCGAACATCAAATTTGAAAGGGTACTGCGAAGTATTTTTCTAAAGCTGGCCATAAACCAGGTGATTTAAAGTCTCTATGTAGCTTTCTTGTTGTGATCTATAAAAAGTCAGTTTGTATATATTAGGTAAAACTAAAAAGTGACTTTTTTAAATGAAGAGACTATCACTGCAAAGTGAAAGAATTTAAGATAGGCTATATCTTGAAATTCTTGGAGTTTTTCTTTATTTCAGGTTATGCACTAATATTTTGGTTTTGGAAGGGTCTCAATCTTTTAGACGGGTAATTTTGAATATTTAGAACTAAGTTGGTGTGTCTTCATTTTTCCTTTCTCTGTTCTTAATCAGAATTGTTTGAGGAGAAGAGATGCTGGTTTGTTGAATCAGTTGCAAGAACTGGACAAGCAGATCAGTGACCTGAGACTGGATGTAGAAAAGACGTCTGAAGAGCGCCTGGAGACTGACAGCCGGCCCAGCTCGGGTGAGAGCAGGGGATTGGTGCTCATGGGTCGCTCCCGTGGTTAGCATTTCCAGACCTGCAGAAGGCAATGGCTTTGTAATGCAGAGAGAATTTTGAAAAGCAGTCTGCTCTTCATTTGCATGAAGTAAAGTCGGACAACAAAATTTGTAATAGATTCATCAGACTGGAGTCCCCTGGGTTTATAAGAAATAAAAGTTTCTCTTGAGACTTCTGGGAGAGCAGTCTTCCTTTGAAACTTGAGAAAGTCAGAACCGGGCTAGAAAATTAGTCACACTTCAACTTCCTGAGACCACTTCAAAAGTTTTTTTTTTTTTTTTTTCTTTTCTAAACCATTTGGCTCTTTAGATTTGTTTTTCTCTTAAAGTTATAAACATTCATAATAAAGGTGAGGCTCTTTTAGGTCTAAGTTCCTTTCTTGTACATAATTTAAAGGTGGGAAGAAGGTCAGTTTAAACGTGAGAATAACTTCAAAGTTGCTCATAGTTATGTGCTCTTTGCCTGTTCATAAAGATTTTTTGATGTAAAACCATAAAATCAGGACTCTAAAATTCAGTGAAACAAGATTTGTCTCCAAAAGCCCCCAACAAAATCGCCTACCTGGAAAGTTGACCCATCTTCTTTTTAAGCATGAATGTGTATTATTCCTTGACATGATCTTAATTCTAGCTGTCTTTATTTGTAGGGTTTTATGAACTGAGTGATGGAGCTTCAGGATCCCTGTCCAATTCCTCTAACTCGGTGTTCAGTGAGTGCTTATCCAGTTGTCATTCCAGCACCTGCTTTTGCAGCCCCCTGGAGGCAGCTTTGACTGTCTCAGATGGTTGCCCCAAAGCTGCAGGTAAGAATTTTTAGCATTTACAGAAATGTACATTGGGATGGGTCAAGGGCTCTTAAAGTTTCCTACTTTCAATGCCTTTTACTGATGGAAAATAAAGTTTGTTGGAACTGCAGTTGGTGCTGTAGAACCCACAGTTTGATGTAAGTGGATATCCAGAATGAATCCAATGCCTTTGGGTGTGGTTTGGCTTTATGTTCTGATAGCAGCAAGACAATTCAACCTTAGAAATAATGTCTCAATAATTATAGGTCTTGAACTCCATTTCTGAGCCTTTGCTGTTAGTTTAACTTTCTGGTGTTGGAGTTTGTAGAGTTTTGTACTAATAAGCACACTAAGAATATATTCTACTATTGAGCTATAATCCCCACTACTAAGCAACACTGACTGTCTTGATTTTCTTTTGAAAACCTTTGTGAAACTGTTTTCCTCTTACTTTTCTAGTGTTTAAAGCTACCATACCCAGTAAGTTAAAATATATCCATCAGTGTCCCTTCCATATTTCCCAGAGTATGCTACGTGATAGGATCCTTCTAGTCCCTATGCCATAATTCACCATTTGGAGCAGTGAACTCAGGGAGAATAATGATATTGTTAATGCGAGAATTTCTGCATTTTAGTTATGTGTCATATAATGCTAGGTCCTCTGCATGTATTTATCTCCTTTCAATTCTTCCAGTACTGCAGTGTGCAGGTATAAGCCCTATTTTATGTCTCCGAAAAGTGAGGCTAAGTAAGGTCATTTAGGTCTATGTAGCTGCAGAGTAGCAAAAGCATGCTTTAAGCTCCTGTGTTGTACCTGTAAGGAAGGTCCATGTTTTTTTGCCACCACAAGGAAATTCAGAAATTGTGAATTCAACCATCTCATATAATAGACAAGGGATTTTGGTTTACAAATGTTTGTTAGAAGCTTATCTGCTAAATGGCAGTTATTACCGAAATTCTGGACTCCTTCATTAGTCCTGTTATACTGTGATTGCTTGGAAAAGCAGAGGAAGTGTAGAGATTAGAGCTCTTGTAGGTGTAGGCACAAGTCAACATACCCATGGTTTGTCTGTATTTTCACTTAGGTTTAAAGCTGAATTTTTTGATCCAGGTAAGGCCAGTGTGACACTGAACAGCCGAGGTTGCCAGTTGGTGTCTGTGTTTGTACAATATGTGTTGTTAGTGGCGATCATTTGGAGAAGAAGAACTTTGTTATCCAATGTGTCTGCGCTTCAAGTTCATTGGTAATTGCACCCCTGAAGATCTGGTTTCAAAGGGAAAATTTATAAACCCATTAAAAAGCACTTTGGTACAGGTTTTCCTTGAAGATAGACCCCTTGTTCTCCCAAATGCCACATCTTCACATAATTGAGACAGTTGGGCTGGGCCCTGGAATCTGGCCTGTTTTGTTCAACTATAAATAGGGAAAAGGGGTAAATGCCTGGTAAAGTGTAGATAAAGGCAGCTTTATGTAAGGCAAAGACAGGAGTTTGGTGGTTGGAGAGTAGGGGTGGGACAGGATTTAACTAGACAGGTTTCTTTGTTTTAGAACAAGCTGATGGTTGGGGGTTGAATAGGTGGAGACATGGCATTTTGGTATTATTAGGCTTTTTAAAAACTGTCTTTGGGTCCAGAGTATTTTTGCCCAAGACTGGTAATTACTGAACTTCGGACAGTTTCCCTTAAACAACTGACATAAAACCTGGCACAGAGGGTTCTCAATTCTTGAACGAATAAACATAATTATGGAGGACAAATTAGTGATCAACTGAATTTTTATTTTCTCTGGTGAATGAAGGTCATTATAAGGGTTTGATATTTGTATCACTAAGAGATCAAAATAATTTAAGAAAGTTTCATTTTATTTTGGCACCTACAGTTTTTGTGTGTGTCTGAGACAGGGTTTCACTATGCAGTTCAAACTGGCCTTGAATTCACTATGTAGCCCACATCATGTTGAACTCACAGTGATCCTCCTGCCTCAGCCTCCTGAGTGCTGGGATTACAGGAGTGTGCCACCACATCCAGCCTGGCACCTGCATTTTTTACATGTGAAATTTATCCATTAATACTACTACTCAACTTAGAAAATCTTATCAAGAATTCTTTATATTAAAATACTTATTTTTTAGTGTAGTCATGGAAAATATACTGTAATTATTTAAACTTTATTAGTCTTATTGAAATTTGATGTTTCCCTGAGCTTTCAATTGACAAGTTATATTCAAACATATGTCATTAGGAATCAGGATCAAAAATGAGGTTCACAGAATGTAATGTTTATCCACAGTATTTTAGAAGGAAACCAGAGGGGAGAGTAGACAAGAGAATGACTCACTTTTTCCCTTTGGCATACCCTCTTTCTAACCGTGCATTTGTTTTAATAAAAACCGGCCAAAGTCAAGCTGGTGCTAACTCATTTCTTCAGCGTGTACCTTGGCATGTTTTACACATCTCGTAGGATGGGGGAATATAAAAAAGGCTGCTCTGAAGATCAAGCCTCAGGGGCATCTGCTGTTCCCCTTCCACACTACAATTTAATTCCCTTGATCTCGTTGCAGATGTGAACCCCAAGTACCAGTGTGATCTGGTTTCTAAAAATGGGAGTGATGTCTATCGCTATCCCAGCCCCCTGCATGCGGTGGCTGTGCAGAGCCCCATGTTCCTCCTTTGTCTGGCGGGCACTCCTCTCAAGGAGGAGGAGCGGCTAGAGAACCAGGCCAGTGACCTTTGCGTTGGATCCGAACTAGACGCCACCAAAACAGATGATTCCTTACCATCACCGAACAGTCTGTGGCCTGCTTCCCATCCTTCATCCAGTAAGAAAATGGATGGCTACATTCTGAGCCTGGTCCAGAAAAAAACGCATCCTGTAAGGACCAACAAACCCAGAACCAGTGTGAATGTGGACCCCACGAAAGGACTTCTGAGGAATGGGAGCGTGTGTGTCAGGGCCGCTGGTGGCAGTGGCTCCCAGGTCAGCAGCATAAACCTGAAGAATTCGAAGCTGGTGTGTTTGCCCTCTGGCGGAATGCCCTCTCTGGACAGCGTGACCTTCTCCCCCCTGAAGCAGCGGTCAAAGGAATCCAAGGCAGAACTGGAAGGCAAGAGGCTGCTAGTCTCTGAGGGCTGCTTAGCAGGCGCTGCCTTGGAGCTCCCAAGCAAGCATCTCCCCAAAAATGCCAAGGCAGCCTCCCAGGAACAGGCTTGGTGTTCTGCCGCCACGGGGGCAGGAGAGTCCCTTAAAGAAAGTGGTCAGACCTCAGCTGCCTCTCAGAAGGAGAGCCCAGGCCGGGGCCCCGGGCTCCCACAGGAGCACAAAGGAGTGCAGCCCCTGAAAAAGACGGCTCAGAAAAGCACCCTGCAGCCTGCCCTGCCTCCCGCGCCTCCCCTGCTGTCTGCAGCCTTCGCCGCCGTGGAGGAGAGACCGGCCTTGGACTTCAAAAGCGAGGGCTCTTCGCAAAGCCTCGAGGAGGGGCACCTGGTCAAAGCGCAGTTCATCCCGGGGCAGCAGCCGGGAGCCAGGCTCCACCGAGGCCAGCGGAACGCAGGCGGCGCGAGGAGCTCCACTCTGCGGCCCCGCGGCCAGGCCCTGCAGGGGCTGGAGACTGGCCTGCCCACGGTCAGGGAGAAAACCCGGGCGGCTGGCAAGAAGTGCCGCTTCCCCGACGACCTGGATACAAATAAGAAACTCAAGAGAGCCTCTTGCAGGGGCCGCAAGGGCGGAGGCGGGGCCCCCGAGGGTCTTCACAGCAGGCCCTTGAGCAGCGGTGGCCATCGGGCCGGAAGCAAGGCGCACGGCCACGGACGCGAGGCGGTGGTGGCCAAACCTAAGCACAAACGAACCGACTACCGGCGGTGGAAGTCCTCGGCGGAGATCTCCTACGAAGAGGCCCTGCGGAGGACCCGGCGGGGTCGCCGCGAGCACGGGGGTGTGTACCCCGTGCCCGTGCCTCTGCCCTACGCCAGTCCCTACGCCTACGCCGCCAGCGACTCGGAGTACTCCGCCGAGTGCGAGTCCCTCTTCCACTCCACCGTGGTGGACACCAGCGAGGATGAGCAGAGCAACTACACCACCAACTGCTTCGGCGACAGCGAGTCCAGCGTGAGCGAGGGCGAGTTCGTGGGCGAGAGCACCACCACCAGCGACTCGGAAGAGAGCGGGGGCCTGATTTGGTCCCAGTTTGTCCAGACTCTCCCAATTCAGACGGTCGCGACGCCGAACCCCACAAAAACCTTTGTCAAAATTAAGGCTTCGCACACCCTGAAAAAGAAAATCCTCCGCTTTCGGTCTGGCTCTTTAAAGCTGATGACGACAGTTTGAGTACCATTGGTGTGTGGTGTCTTTCTCCGTAGTTTATGAAAAAAAAGGGAAAAAGAGTGGTGTCTTAGTTTTTGTGTAACACTTTCATGAAATGCTTTTATTAAGATAAAACCAAGGTAAATTATGTCTCCTCTCTATGTATAGACACTAGTGCCTTTAATGGAAGGTAAAGGATGTATTGCTAGTTAGAAGTAAATACTGAGATTGTAATGGTGATAGTAAATGAATTTTGTGCTCTCCGCTGATTTTTATTTTAAATTTTCAGCATATCTGGTAAGGTACAGGTTTCGACCTTTAAATACGACTGGGGTGAGACATTTTGCTCCCAAGGTCAGGTGAGTGGAATTTTTAGGACATTTGTCCCTTGATTCTTCAGGGTAGTGCCTCTGCAAGGGCTTCCTGTGGAACAGCATTGCATATAGTTGTGGGAAGTAGGCCCGAGAGGTAGTCGTTTTCTGTGTCTTTTTATACTGTAGTCTGCGTTTCTCATATCTTCCTCAGAACTGTTCCGTTTACTGCACTCAGAACTTCTGGACCAGATCCTAAATCCAGAGATGGCAATCTGGATAAGGGCACTGGTATTACCTTCAAAGGAGTCACAAAACTTTTGCCACACTTGGTGCCTGGGCCCTGGTTACAGTAGCCTTTTCTTGGGCCATATATCCAGCATTTTGATGCCTTTGTATCCTTGTCTGATTTGTAGCAAATACAGTAATTGGAGGACTTGCCTTTGGGATAACATGTTGGTACTTTAGTACAGAGACATTCACTCTACATGAAGTAACTTTCGGGCATGATTCCAAGTCCAGAATTGCTCGCTGAGCACTGTGCAGCCTAAGCATTGGCCTGAGCAGTAGTGCAATCCAGTCCAGATTGGACCGCTGACCTTATCTGGAAGGGCTTTAAAAAGTTTTTTTGGTGAACAGTATTGTGTAAAATTGCTCTCTTTATATCAATATATGCATGTTTTGTGCATGAGTAGTATTTGTTTTGATATTCCTGTTGTTAAATTACTGTATGATATAAGTGGTATGTGTTTTTATATATATCATTGTGTAAATTTAATATAACATTATATACTGTAATAAACAATTTGTTTTACTGCTGTTGTGTTTGTTATTTGGGTATAAGAGCAGATGTTTATACCTTGTTCTGATTACTGGTGGTATTTGTGAGATTTATAGTAGAGCCAACGTTAGAGTATTATTTGTAATTATTAAGACAAATTTTGGTGGTCTTGGAATGGATAGTGAGTAAGCCAGTTTGGAAAAGCAAGCCACTTTCTTAGAGTGGTAAGTTATATTAAAATTGAAGGTAAACTTTATAGCTGTTTCTTAAGGAAAGCATTTCTAAGAAAAATCTCCAGCTTTTTATTATGAAACGTTTAAAAACATGGATTTGTTGAAATGATGGTACAATAAATGTATAGCCACTGTTTAGATTCAACAGTTATTAACATGTTGCCTTAACTGTGTATATTAGACTAAACCATACTGCTGTTTTGTAGGTTAAAGAAAGATGCAGTCCTCTTTCTTCCACACGCTTCTGCAGTGTTTTAAATTTCAGGCATAACATTATACCTCTCAAAGCTGAAGCATGCATTTCCCAAGAGTAAGAAGGTTCTCTAACACCACAATATACTGATCACACCTAAGGAAAATTAGTAATTCATAATACCAAATACTTATTTTTCTTTCTTTTTGGTACTGGGAATTGAACTCAGGACCTTGCATTTGCAAGGCAGGCACTTGGGCCACTGAGTTATATCCCTGGCCTCAATTTTTCCAGTAACAAGAATTTTTGTTGTTGATTGAACCCGGGGCTTCTCACATGCTAGGCAAGCATTCTGCCATTAAGCTATCGTCCAGGTCTTTTTAAAAAGTTTGAGATAGAATCTCCCAAAGTTACCCAGGCTGGCCTCAAACTTAACAGTTCTCCTGCTCAGCCTCCTGGATAGCTGGGGTTACAGATGTGTGCAACTTTACCCGCTAGTTTTAAGCATTATTAAATAGCTTCCCATCTTTCCCGACCCCCAACCAGTATTCAGTCAGTCACTGCAGTTCATCAGGCTGTGGGTGTCTAGTCTTCGTAGTCTAGAATACTCTTTCCCCAGTAAAAAAAATGGTGCTGGCTTTTTTTAATCGAGAAAGTTGCCTGATGGGGACCACTTTCTGGCTTTGGTTTTTTATATTGTGTTTTAACATCTTTTATCCCCTTCATTTCCTGTAAGCAATGTGAAGCTTGATTGTATTCAGGTTAACGTTCCTGGCAAGATTTCACTAGGATTGTTGAATGCTTTTGTTTCACATGGAGAACTGTATCAGTTTGCCCCACTGTTACTGAATTTGAGCGATCCTTTGGTTGAGCTGGTGAACATAGATGTCTCTGGTATAAAAGTATGTTTTCTTTGCAAATGGCTTGTGTTAATGGGAGCTCCTTCAGTACTTTTGGATATAATTTCCCTCAAATTCCACGTAATGGCTTTAGTTTACATTGTTGATCCTTGTCTGAATCAGTTACTCCTTTGAGGATGGAGAATGATAATTTTCTAAGTATCGTTCTATTTTTTTCGCTGACGTAGAAAAAAGCTTTCTTTGTGCATTATTTGCTATTGTACAATTACTTATGTCTTTGTTCTTTTCGATGCTTGGCACTTCGCAAATGTGGCCAGTGGGATGATAAATTTTATTAAAGGGACATAATAGAATGATCTAATTCCCATAATACAAATACTTGTGACATGTATTCAATTAAATTTTCAGATGATGTCAGGTGCTAAATTTTAATGCAGCAAAAATCCTTTATCTGTTTCTTTATTCTGTGTTGAAAGTATAATTTTCTCCAGTACTTTATATACCTCATCTCTAGCAAGGCTTTCATTCTTGGAAGTTATTGCTTCATGGCTTATAAAGGCCACATCTCTTAGCAAGACATCTTTTTGTAAGAGAGTTCAGGGAACTTCAAAATGCTGTAGAGTTGCTAGTCTTACTATTCATATATTTTTCTACGCAACTAGTAATTTCTTTGATTACCTGACTAAATCAGCCTAGCACAAGGGCTGGGATGATCTCATTTCTAATGCCGAGATCCAGTCTCTTTGAAGCATGGCTATAAAGTTTATTGTGTAAGACAACTGTGACCTGCAGTCAGTTCTTGAATTATTTCCAAGTTCTCAATGAGCATTATTCTCGGAAGTGGACGCTGAAAACCACCTTTCGAGCAATTACCTTTTAGGTGACAATGCCAAACTAACAGAAGCATGAAAAACAGGATTTTCAAGGAACTCTGGTTTTATCCTTCTAGTCCATTGCTTGACTTCCCTGTAGCTAGCAGTTGTACTGCACTTGGAAAAATGGGGTTTTGTTCATTATTTTCAATGACAGAATAGCTGCTATTGTTGTTATAAACAAATGGCCTCTTTAAAATATTTTCCTTTGTTCTTAAAAATTACAAATGCTTATTGTCAAAAGAAAAGAATACAACCAGACAATACCCCAAATACTCCTGTAATCCTCAAATCCGATTCTTCAGTAAGTTTGGTGTATATATTTATCCATGCTCTATTATATGAACATGGAAGTATCCTTTGCACTTCTTTAAAAGGAAATCTCAAATTATATGTTTTCAGCAAATTGTGTCGTTCATTTCATGGATCTGTTTGGCAAATATTCCTAATTTTAAAAATGGGGTCCTAAGTATTTGCTGAGGAAAAGCAGCATGTTTTGTGCATGTGCAGATTTCATAGGCTGAGTTTGTCCTGCTTGAAAAAATTCTCATAACTACAAAGTGTTATCCAAGTGTTACACATATTTGCACACATACTGTCTAGTTTTATGTATTTTATTATTTTGTGTTGTGAGCTCACTTTCAGTGAGGTATTACTGAAGGTCTTCTGTGGGACTTTCCATACAAAGAAATTTTGTATTTTTTTCCTGCCAAGTGCCTCAGGGATAGTTCCAGGCTGGACCACTTTTTAAATTAATTTATCTACTTAGGGGTTCCCTGACTACAGGTATAAATTCAAATTCTAAATCTATGTGAGGATAGGCAGTAGCTGTGTTCTCAGAGGAGACCTTTCTTAAGGCAATCTCCTTTAGTTTCGCCCTGGGTAAGCAAGTGAAACACTCTCCCCCACTCCCCCCAGCCTTTCATTATACGGGTGTAGTCCTTCAGTGCTCAAAGGAATATGGAAAAGCCTCCGTTCCAACTCCTATCCTCTGAGGGCCAAGTTCTAATCCCTGAATGACTGTAAAAACTAAAACCCACAGTTTATGGAAACAGCAACCTCCCCTATTTTGCACAACTTCAATGAGGTAAAATTAAAGTATAATAAAATGCACATATTTTAAGAATAGAATTGGCCAAGCATGGTGGTGCACACCTGTAATCCCAGCACTCGGGAGGCTGAGGCAGGAGGATCATTGTGAGTTCGCGGTAGCCTGGGCTACATAGTTCAAGGCCAGCCTAAACTACACAGCGAGACCCTATCTTAAAAAAAAAAAAAAGAATTTGATCAGTTTTGATGTATGTTTTGACTTTGCGTAACCAATACAATCAATATAAAAATATTTCCATAACTCTCAGTAGTTTCTTTGAAATGCTTTGCAATCCCTTCTTCTATACTGTTCACCAGGCAACTAATGATGTTTCTGTCACCGTAGATTACATTTCCCAGATTTCTATATAAATGAAATTAGTGTGTGCTCCTTTTTGCCTAAATTTTCTGCTTATAATGTTTAGATCTACCCATGTTTCACGCTTCAATAGTTTATTCCTTTATATTGTTAAGTTGTGTTCTTTTTTCTGGATATACAATCTGTCTGCTTGTTGATAGATATTTGGGTTATTTCCAGTTTAGGGCTATTACAAATAAAGCTACAGTGAATATTCGCATGCAGGTCTTTTTGTGGCCAACTGTCTTTGTTTCTCTTGGGTAAATACTTAGGACTGAAATACCCAGGTCTTATCAAAGTAGTATTTTTAACTTTTTTAAGGAACTGCAAAAATATTCCCAACTGATTGCACCACTTTACAGTACTACCAGCAGCGTATGAAGGTTTTGGTTGTCAGAACTCAATGTGCTCAGTCTCTTAGGCCAGTCTGACCAATGCACAGTGACATTTCCTTGAGGACTAATGACATCGAGCGTTTTTCCATGTACTTACTGGCCACCTGTTTTGTTTTTTGTTGGAAATTTCTATTGAGATACTTTGTTCATTTAGAAAATTAGATTGGTTTCTTATTAAATTATGAAAGTTCATTATAAATTTTCTGAAGACATACTGTGATAAATTGTGAATGTTTTTTTCCAGTCTGTGGTTTGCATTTTCATTTCTTAGTGGTGCATTATAAAGAGCAGCATTTTAAATTTTGTTCAGATCCCCATTTTCTGTTTTTCCTTTTGTTTGTGACTGTGGTGCTCTATCTAGGAAATCTTTCACCAATCCAGTGTTGCAAAGATTTCATCCTATCCTTTGTCCTAAAAGTATTATGGCTTTTGGTTTACATACGTGTCAATTACCTATTTTGAGTTAATTCTTGTGTATGATGTGAGGTGAAGGCAGAGGTCCAGTATGTCCAAACAACCAGTTGGATAGGACTGTTTGTTGAAAGGACTTTCTCTTCTACATTGGCATCTTGTCAGAAAAGTCACCATACTCTCTGTATAAGGGTCTATTTCTGTGTCCTAATACGTTTACCTAGATGTTTATTTTTTCCCACTGATACCAAACCTTGATTTCTGTATTAATTGTTGAAGTCATTTCCTCCAAATCGGCTCTTTTCTTTTGCCTTTCCCTTATTCTTCATAACGCCTTTGATTATTCTAGGCCCTTTGTATTCCCGTATAAATTTTAGAATTTGGTGGTAAATTTCTGCCAGAAAAAACCCAGCCTGTTAAAATTTTTACCACTGTCCTATGGAGTAGAGTTCACTGTAAGGATATTGTTATCTTACAGTAATGTGTCTTTAAATCCTGAAGTATGCTGTATTTTTCCATTTATTTAGGTCATCTTCAATTTTTTTTAGTAATATTTTGTAGTTGTTTGATGTGAAGGTTTTAATGTCTTTTGATGGATTTATTCCTATGTATTTTATGATTTTTTGTTGATACTGTGAATAGAAATTTTTCAAATTTCATTTTCCAGTGTTTATTGGTGATATGTAAAAGGACAATAATATTTGCATATTAATCTTGAGCCCAGCACCTCAGTAAATTCACTTATTAGCTCTAGTAATTGTTTTTTAGAAGTCATCTTTTGACACTATTTTAATGCCTTGGACATTTTGTTTACTTTTTTCAATTCCTTTGTGTTCTGCAGTTTGTGTAATTTCAGTTGATTTATCTTCCTTCTCATTTAATCCTTTTTTGTTATGCCAATCTACTTTTGAGTCTACCCAGTGAACATTTCTTATTTCAAATATTATATTTTTCAGTTCTAAAGCTTCCAAATGACTTTTTAAAAAGTTTTATTTCTCTGTTGAGAATTTTTCTTTTTATTTGAAATTTATTTTCTTTCTTCTTATGGGACATAGTTGTAGCTCCTTTATTTATTTTTTTGGTTTTTCTTCGGCACCGGGAATTGAACTCACGACCTTATGCTTGCCAGGCAGGCGCTGTGCCACTGAGCTAAATCCCCAGCTCCCTGTAGCTCCTTTAAAGTCTGGTAATTTCAACATTAAGGACATTTGAGAATGGTGTGTCTGTTGATTATTTTTCCCTTGAGAATTAATCACACTTTACTTTTTATTCCATTTAGTCTTTAAGGAATTACAGGTTGTATTGTCATGGACACTATCAGTGCTGCATTGGACTGGTTTTGAGTCCTTTTTTAATTTTTAGGAGCACATTCGTGTGTTGGCTTAGTAGGCAGTCAGCCCGTTTGGGCTGTGACCCTACATTCTGCCACTCTCTGACAGCAGTGGCTGAAATGCGGCTTTGGATCTGTCCCGCACCACAGAGCTCAGCGCCAGCCTGAGCCTCCTGTGGGTGGCTATCTCGGAGCTGTTGCTGTGTTGGTGTGTGCCCGTCTCTGCGTTCCTTGGCTCATATGTAGACAGAGCTGGAGCCTAAGCTTCACACACAGGATTAGGAAGCAACTTCTCCAGATCTTTACCCTCTGGAATTTCTCCCACTCACTGCACTCCAGCGGGGCAACATTTCCTGGCTCATCCTGCCAGAAGGACATGTTTGTATTGGAATTTCAGCTGCAGATAAAGCCACATGGCTCTAAAACTGGACACTGACCCCAGGGTAAAGCTGCATGAAGGGGAAAAGAACCTCTTCCATTTCCCTCTAATCCATGTGCTTTTGCTTACTGTCACAATCCTCAGGTAGCCACCACCTCCAACTTTGTTCGAGTCCTTAGTGGTCAGCAGTGGGAGGGAGAGGTTATGGAGGACTCACTGTCCTGGCAGAACCACAGCACCACTGACCCATTTATTTTCCATATGGGTAGAATTCAAAGACCCTGTGGAATCCTGCAGAAGAACCAGTCGTGTCCTTCTCCCAAATCCTCACCCCGACCACTAGGGAAAACACACAGGCTTTCTGTGTTCTGGTTTTAAAGTCTGATGTAAAAGTCCTTCAAAGTACAGAACTCCATCAGTGTTGAAGAGGGCATGCAGGATTAGCACACTAATGTTTTACTTTTTTCTAGGTGCAGATCTTTCATTTTTTTTTTTTTTTTTTTGGTTTTTCTCCGGTACCGGGAATCGAACTCATGACCTTGCGCTTGCCAAGATCTTTCATTTTGATGGTGATCTTTATGAAGACTGGAAAAAATTTTTTGATGATGGAAGAGGGCTATGTAATTATTTAAATACAAGTCTTTCTTTGGGGGTGAAGAAAAATATACTTTTTACACATGTGTGTATTGCCTGCAAGGTGGGGTAAGAGTTGCTTTTGTTTCGTGGAATCATTTTGTTTGGCTTGAGACTTACCACTCTTATTTACCTGATCATTGTATCTCTAACTGTAATACAAATACAGCATACAATTATGCCTTTGAAATGGTTATTTACTCCTTGGTCTACAGTGGGATTTTTGGACCTGTAACAAGGTATCTGTTAAACATAAGGACTAACAGCATGGAGTCCAAAGCTGATTCAGAGAATTATTTTAATTTGAGAACCATTGCCCAGGTAAATAACAGCTGCTTTGAAATCATTATAGCTGAAGTAGTCAATGAATAACTTACTTTTATACTTAACCATAACAGATAATTATTTCAGGGCTACCAAAGTATAAAACACATTTTAAATATGAGGTGTGATTGAAAAATATGGTGTGTTTAAGTTTAAAAATTATTGCAGTAAAAGACGCTTTACCATTAGTCACCCCTCAAAATACTCTCCCTGTCTTAGAACACACTTATCCCATTGTTCTTGCCACTTTCTGAAGCAGTCGTGGAAGACCTCTTTTGTGTGTGTTTAGCTGTGCTGTCATGACTGCCTTGATGTCCTAAATCCATTCACATATTTGCCTTTCCTGGAAATTTTGCCTTTGGAGAACAGCCAGAAGTTGCAAGGTGGGAGATTTGGTGACTAAGGCTGGCATGACACACACTAATCCCTGTGTGAGCCTGCTTCTCCATTGGCTGTCACATGGCAGCAGTGTTCACCATATTTTTGATCATGCCTTGTGAACACACAGAGGAGGACTTCAGAACTGCTTTAGAAAGTGGTGAGAATGATAAGCTAAGTGTATGTGAAGCACG
The DNA here is from genome assembly GCF_000276665.1 of Chinchilla lanigera. Lineage (NCBI taxonomy): Eukaryota > Metazoa > Chordata > Mammalia > Rodentia > Chinchillidae > Chinchilla > Chinchilla lanigera. The sequence goes on from NW_004955466.1 coordinate 12,381,754, forward strand.
GTGGAGTATTTTGAAGGGGTTAATGGCAATGTGTCTTTTACTGTGGCAAGTTACAAATATTCACTATATTTTTCAATCACCTCTTGTATACTAGTTTTTTATACTGTACAAGGAATATTGTAAGTAAATACTTGGGGGAGTATGATTGGGGGTTGGGGAGACTAAAGAGTTTCATAGGGAAGCTGGTTAATGATGGAAAAAATAAAAATGATCAGAGTATGATTTTGGTTTTTGTAATCCTAACATTTACTTGTCAGTCTTAAGCAACATGATTAAGCCTTTGGCCTTGAACAGGGAATCTTCAAGAGCAACTTTTTCCCTTGAGATTTTCTTTTTAAATGTATATTCCTTCGTACAAAGAGGCTATTTATACATTTCTAACTTTCTGGCATTTTGCTCTGAATATAGTACCCTGCTCTGAACCAGGAAATGTATAGGTATACATTTTTAGGACTGAGGAAAGCTTTCTTGAAAGCTGAAAACAATCTTCCATTATTATACACATGCATACACATGTGTGTATTATAGAAAGTGAAAAATCACAATAAAAATAAGAATGTAGAAATAATTTTTATTATTCAGAAACAATTCCTGCAGCTGTTGTTTATTCTTGCTGATCCCCTTCCAAGTATGTGTATATCTATTTCTATACTGAGAGTAAGGTCACATGTGCTACGTTACCATTTACTCCTTTTATCTTACATTTTTGCAGTGCTCAAACCCAGAGCACACTAGGCAATGGCTCTTCTTTGAGCTGCTTCCTTAGCCTGTCCATTTGCTCCTTAAAATCTTTTCATATGTATTTTCATCTTATCTAATACTCACTCTACAACATTTCCCCAATCGTAGAGCTTTAAAAAGCTTAACAATGTAAATTTTAAAAAATAATGCAGAAAATTAAATGTCACATTTAATTTCATTGACAATTAAAGATGTTATTGTGAATATTTCCTTGAACTGACTTGTTTCAGAGATTTCGTTGGAGGTCAGGCAGGATTTAAGAATTGGTATTCATAATCGTGGTTAGTCTGTCTTAAAAATTTGTTCCTTATTGTGGCTATAAGCATAGCAAAGTTACAGATGGGCTGCTTATGCTTTGGGAGATTCAGGGTACCCATTCTATCAGAAAGTTCCTAATAGAATAAGATGAAATAGGAACAAAAATGAATATGTGAGGGATGTAATAGTCTTTGTATTTGTAGCTTTACACTTTCTATCCCTTCTCAGTAACATAGCAACTAGTACTGGGGGAGCCAGACCTTTGGGAATGGCCTAGGAAACTGCTGACCATTACAGTGCATCCCCTAAATGAGTTTTGCGTTTGTCCTCTAAAGGATATTCCAAGTCAGGGATTCTTTCCAAAGAGAAAAAACTAATCTAAGGGAGGAGCATTTTTCTCTGGAATTTTATCAACTGATATTTAGAGGAAAGGAACATGGCTTGTTGCCCAAGAAGAAAATTTCTGGAAAACTAGTACTACGACACAGATAAACATGCCAAATTTTCTTTTTGTCCCCCTACAGAACTTTTAAATATAAAAATAACCTAAAGCCTATACATTAAATGCAGTTTAACAAAGAGAAGAGAAGAGAAGTCATCATTACTTTAACTTCCTAACCTAAAAGTCATTAGCATTTTGGTGTGATTCTTCAAAGTGTTTTTATGCATATGCCATAGTTGCTATCAGAATAAATATATACTACATTATATAAACTGTACATACACATACGTATTGTGTATGTATAGATACACACATATTAGTACATACACTATATATTATAAATACATGAATACACATGCTTAACATTAGTCAAAGGTTTTCTCAGATAACTATAGTCTTTCTAATCAGTATTGTGGAATGGCTATATAATATTTTCCTGAGGTATTTAGCCATTTGTGTCTGGATGGAAGGGTATTTTGTTTCTATTAGGACCCAGTGTGCTCCAGCCCACCCACCGACAGCCGGAGTAGATCTGTGCAGGCTGCTGGCTTCCTTCTCCATCCGCTCTCAGGGCATCTCTCCAGGGTCCACATTCTGGAATGTTTACTGGCGGGGCCTGATCTCAGAGGCCAGGCTTCATTTTGGCTCTCTTGCTCTCCTCTACCCTGACATACTTGACACTTTGAACTCCTAAGTCTGTCTTGCCAGGAATTTGGACATAACTTCTCCCTTTTTCTCTGACTTTCCCCAGCCCTGTCTGCCTCTTCCCTGCTAGCCCTGGGTTTACAGATCTCAGCTAGGGCCAGGTTTCTAGGCCTTCACCCACCTCTGGGTAAAAGTGGAGGTGGCAGGGGAAGGTCACTAAACCTGCAGTTTTTACTTATCATAAACAGCACTAACTGAACAAATTTTTTTGGATAAAATTTCCCCTCTATAGTTAGGATTTTCTTAGGATAGAACTTCAGAAATGGAATTACTGAATTAAAAAGTATGTCTGTTTTCCAAGAAGTTAATATTTATTGGCAGCTGAGGGTAGTTACTGTCCCTTAGCACTTCTGAGACGTTATCTCATTTGCCCCTCGCAGCAGTCCTGTCCACGCTCCCATCGACGGTGAGGACACGGAGGCGCAGCAGGTGTGGGTTCCTCGAGGTTCATCTTGAGAGCTGTCGTCCTGGGTCATTGTGATGTAAGAGGCACAGGTTTTGTTAATGTGTTTACTCAGTTTTTCTTTGGGAGGGGCTATGGTAACAGGAGAGGTTGACTGAAATAATTTTATTTCTTTTAAAAAGCAGTTCTGATTTTTTTTAACCATTAGTTGTACAAGTCGGTGTTGAGCCACAGGATAAGCAGGAGGGCTCTTGCTGACAGCTGTCAGGGTTTGCCCCTGCCTTACGTAGTGCTGTTAGGAGCCAGGAGGATGTGGAGCTGGAAATTGCCTCACACGGGAGGAGAGGCCTTGGCCCTTGCCTTCCCTGCTGCACCTCTGCAGCTGGGACAGTGCTCACTTGGAGTTAAGGGTCAGGACGTGCTGTAGGATGAATGAAAACGCGATCACCATCTGTTACCAGTTAGGATGTGTTTCAGGCATGAGGGACAGAAACCCTGAAAATAATAGCAGCTTCACGTGAGTGGAAGTTTGTTTCTGACATAAGGTAGATCTAGAGCACAGCAAGCTGGTTGTTGGGGGAAGCGTCCTGATGTCTTCCTGTCTCATTGCTCTGTGCTCCCTGGCACATGGCTTTTCTGGGTCTCCAGTGACTGCCAGAGCTCTGGGAAGGTGGAGAGGACAGGAACGTGCCTTGCTGTCAGGGTGCTTCCTGGTGCTGCTCACACCCTCCCGCAAGGTCAGCCGGCAGAACCAGCTGCAGGAAGGCTAGAAAAGGAGGACATGTGGGGCAAAAGGGGACATGCGGGGGTGACCATGTGTCCCAGGTAGGTTGGGGGTCCTGGTACTGTGGAAGAAGATCCTGTCTGGGGATATCCAGCGGGATCCTTGGTAGTGTGCTGAAGTCCACTTAGGAATTAAAACTACTCACACATTAAATTTTAAATAACCACATAAAGCTGTGTATTATTCCAAACAACTGATTCATACATGTGATATGAAGCCCAGGGAGAGAGTTCCCCCTTATCAAAAGCAGGTTGACTGACTGAGTGACTAACAAGAAGCATCACGTTGGAGGGGGTGACTCTGAACACCTGGAGGGAAGTAGGGGGAACCGGAGACAGCTCGAGGGGAGCAGATGTTTGTGTCAGGTGAAGTGGTAAAAATAGAAAAATATATACTGTGATGTTATGAATAAAATTCTGTTTGCTTTTGGTCATCACGAAAAGGTCATAGTAATAGTTTTGAAAGCAATATATTTTATTTAAGGGTAGCTTTACTGCCTTTAAACAAATCTTTAAAGCTGTTTTCCTTGGATACCCCCTAATTAGTGGTTCTTCAAGGCCTCCGTTTTCTGCATCAGGCTCTTGCAGTGATGGAGATTTCCCTCCGAGTGGGGAATACAGGGCCTCTCTTCTACAACTGCTTCTGTGGGGCCCCTAACATAACGGGAACTGTGTGAAAACTTGCTTTACATTTTTAGAGGCTGGATTTCTTTCTCTTTGCTTACTATTTTAAAATTTACTCACATGGTACATATTCCGTTAAAGAATTAGAAAATAAGGGTGAAAAGCCCAGTAACCCAACTCCAGAGCGGATCCTCATTAGTCTTTCAATGTTAGCCCTTCCAGACTTTTTAATCCCTTTTGATAAATAGTCATGTTAGTGTTCATTAAAAAAACACTGTCAAATCAACATTTATAGTCTTTATTTTTAAGTGTAGTAGTGTATGATCTTGTGAGGGATCAGAAAATATAACCGCATCATTATTTTGAATGGCTGTATAATATTTTGTTGGGAGGATGTGAAGGACTGATTCTCGAGGATATGGAATATATTTGTAGCAGTCCCTCCTCGGGAACTTTGGAAGACTGCTAATTCACAGGAGCTGAGTGGGAGCAGAAGGCTTGAAACAGGGTCATCAGAAAGGTTAGCTGCACTGTTGCCCCAGGCTGAGACACCGAATCTGATACCTGGACAACTGGTGGCTCCCAAAGGAGGGTGTCTGGGGAGGGGGCTGTGAGCACTGTCAGAGTGGATCGCTATCGCCAACAGCCTGCGGCTCCCCCAGGAAGCCCAGGTGAGGGCCTCTTTGGAGGCGGATGGCTCTGGAGAAGTCACTTCAGGTCAGCTGGTGTTTTGCACACAGCCCCTCATCTGTGCCATGCTTGCCTCGTCTCTAGTTTGGGTTAGAGAGTAAGAGCTCTGTCAAATCGGGTGTAGTGTTTGACTTCTTTAGTTGCTGCCTCATTCCCTAGTTACCTCAGCCCTTCTTTCCCCAGCATTGCTGACATTCTGCTACCAAGATCTGATGCATATTGAAAGCAATTACTTCATGAGCTGGCTATGCCGAGTGCTTAAGTCTTCCCACTGTGGAGCCTTTAGAAATAAAACTCAGATTAGGTAACAATGAAGGCAGGATAAGCGAGGACATTTTTTAACAGTGACATAATGACTTTTCTCAGTTATTTCCCATTGTTTGAAGGGGATCATTATCTCTCTGTGAAACCACATCTGGCAGTGAGGTTGAAGGGAGTTTCTCAAGCACTGGTCCCTTACTTCTGAATGGTAAGAGCCCACCTGCCTCTTTCTAATGGGCTATGAGCCATCAGGACTGAATGGCTGCTGGGCACTGCAGGCCGCCCTGATGTTATGCATTAAAGGTACACATCTTATAACGTGAGAACTACATCTGACACAGATTCTGCTGCACAAGCAGCAGACTTGTTCTTTATTTAGGATAAATGACCTCAGGGATCACTGGCTTTTAAGTGTTATAAATTTTTATGACATTGTGAAAGAAATGGGGGCCATGGTAAACCACTTAGTATTATATTTCCATTTTCTGGATAATGGATTAGGTGTAGTGTTCCAGCAAATGTGAGTAGACTACAGAGAGGTGACTAGAAATAGAATAAGATACAGAATATGTACAAAAGTACTGTTCAGGAAAGACAAGCTAATGTTCCTTTGTTGTGACCAAAAAGGAACATATAAGGTAAATGCTCGAGAGAAGTGTTAATAATTGATGGAGACTGAAATTAAAATAAAATTTGATGAAGTTTTCGGAGAATGCTAAAATGGAAATTTGGCAAAGGTAAGTGTATTCAGAATAACAAAGATTGGGGCTAGATATTAAACAGTAAACTGGGGGATTCATTTAAGATAAAAACAGAGTAGTTCAGAGGGAAATACTAAGATGTCAACCTGAGAGAAAAAGAGAGAAAGGAAGGAAGGGAACGATTAATTGCACACATAGCCATATAGTGTGGAAGTAAACACAGTCCTGAGCTGCTGAATTAGGAGGACATGTTCTGGGAACTGTGTGAACATAAAAGAATGACGAGACCTTTACACAAACCTAGATTTCTCTAAAGAGAAATTACTTTATGTCCAAAAATGAGGTCAACACAATATGTAGGAGGCTGCTGGTGCACGACAGAGCCTATTGTTTGGTAGTAAATTTTTTAAAAAATGTAAGTAGAAAGGGCACCACTCTAGAATAACAATGGAACATAGTAAGTACATAGATCAGTAACATAACAGCACAATGTGCTGGATAATACATAATGGGATGTGCTATAGTTTTATATGACTGGTAGTGCAGTAGGTTTGTTTACAGCACCACAAACTGAGAGAGGTGTTAGGATGTCATGAAGTGGAAGGACTTTTCGGCTCCATTATAATCTAATGGGGCCAATGTCACTTAGATGGTCTGTCACTGACCAAAGTGTTGTTGTTTGGTGTGTGACTGTATTTTAAAATGCTGAAAAGGGTCTTTCTGGCGGGAAAGCAGTTTGCAGAGGACTCACAACTTCTGCATGCCCAGGTGGGTCTTTTTACCCTTTCTTGACAAGCGAGGAAATGAAAAGGAGATAAGAAGGAGGCCTAGTGTGCTGAGGTAGGTTGCTGGGGAACTGTTCTTCCTGCTAACAGTCATAGAGTTTAAATAAGCAGCATTCTAAAAAAAGGAAGCTGAGATTAGAGCAGATCGGGCACATTCAGGGTGGTACTGCCATAGACAAAACTGAGGTTAGAGACTAAAAAAACTTGTGTGTTGGCAGTCAAAGCTTTGGCCATTGAGCTCCACATTTAAGGGTGATGGTGTACCCTTAGAAGCCAACGAAGAAACAGAAAACGGGTCATAAAACACTCCCAGAAGATTGTGCTGCTAAATGGCACAGTATTTGGCATAGTAAATTGGCCCAGAATGTAGAAGTTGCTAAGGAATTCACCGAGCCCATCTAAGCTGTGAATTGACTGGCAGGAGTCCCAATACCTAGGATGTTTCAGGACTGTACATTTTGAGGCTGCCCCTTTGTACTTTTCTCAGTCTCCTTGGGGGAAGACAAGAAGACTGCTCAAAGGAGAACCATAAAAATGATTAAAGAACTAAAAGTAACAACAAACTTCAGTCTGAGAGGGGATGCTAGAGGCCTGGAGATAATTCATGGAGAAGAGGTCTGCTATGGGAGGTGACAGTATAGGAAGTGATGAAGAATTACTAGTGTAAGAAAATGGTGACCAGTTATTCTTTGTCTTAACTAAGGATACACTGAGAGGGAAGAAGTCCTGGTACATGCAGAAGTCAGCCCGGGAGATGACAAGGAGGAGGTGGTGGAGGGGAGGGCACAGACACTGTGATGGCTTTGGGAGGAAGCTGATTTGTCCTGTGGCTGGGTGGATAGGTGATTCTTCTGGCTTCCTGGATCACTCTGTCAAAGTGCTTGTTGTTTTCTGGCAAGTCAGGGTCTGGAGGGGCTTCTGAGCATTTTTTCAGGCTGACGCCCAAACTGCATCATTAAATAACCTGCTGCCTTCTGTTCCTCAGACTCAGGTGTTGGTGTCTGGTTTGCAAAGTATACTCACATTAGATGTGCAGGTTTGGGACGTATCTGTTGCTAGTTATTGAGAAAGTGATTAAATTATACAATATTGGTGCTGCCTTTACCTGCCAGGCATCCAGGGACTACTTAACAGGAAACTGAAATGCATGTTTACTTGGCTTTCAATCACATGATTTTGTTTTTCAGATAAAAATAATTGGTGCACATCCTCCAACTGCAAAAGCAAAATAATCAGTCCCTCTTCCCAGTCGCTTTAATCTCACCATTTACCTCATTTCAGATTGTATGACTCAAGCCCTGAAAGCAGCTCAGCTCACGGCGTGAGGCGAAGGGGAGGATGACATTTAGTAATGAAACCCATGAAGCTAGCCTTAAATGTTGGCTGTCGCATGTGTTCAATGAAAACTTCAGATGATGGAAAAAATCCGTTGGAATCTTTCATCCAGTATTTATCAGGAAAAATCACTTTGGATGTTTCTCAGCAAAATACACCATGGTGAAAAAATTATAATGAAAGCACCGAAACGTTGTTATGGGTATTTGGTGCCTAGAAAGTTATTAGAACAAAACTCACCCCTCCATTTTGCTTGCATCTCTGGTGCATTAATCTCTCTCTTGGAAGTCCCTCTCTGGGTCGGTGGTGTTTCTGACCAGCTGGAAGTAGTTTTAGTGCGGAATGGAACTCTTTTCTGATAAAATGAAGCTGTCACAAAAAATAAGGCCTTTGAATGAAAATAAACAGTGCCTGTATCTAACAATTACACACAAAAATTTGTATTCACCACACATTCTGACACTAATAGACCGTTCTGCTGCCAGATGGGTGTCCATTTAAGTCACCCTATAATACCATTTCTTACATCCGGCTGATTTTCCTATTATATTCCCTACTGGTAGAAATTTCACATCTGAAGTTGTTAGAGTCCTGATGGTTATATTTAGTATGGCTTCGTTTTATTTTTCTAGTTTCGATTTGAGTAAAATTATAGAGAATTTGGGTTAAGTTACACTAGCCTCCCCTAGTACCTGTCACTCAGGTGAGAACACTTTGGGAGAGCATGTGCTTCCTGACAGCACACACCACTGAGTCGGAGGACAGTGGAGAGGTGAGGCTTGCAGGTGCCAGGGCCTGAAAAGGGCTGGGGGGTCCAGGGCCATGGGAGGCACACGAGAGGTAGGGGGTGGTAACAGTGGTAACTTCATCGAAGGTAAGCAGGCAGCATGAGGCGAGGAAAAGGCCAAGGGGTGACGATCAGGCCTCTTTTGGATGAACCCCTGAGATGCTGGAGGACCTGGTGCCCTTAGAATCGTATGTACCCTACATGTGCTCACTGTGAAAAAATGCTGGTGCTCTCATTAGACAGGGTGTTCCACCCTGATTTCAGAGTATCTTCAAGTGCTAGGTCTTGAAGCCATTAGGTTTCTCTTGTTTTTCCATTGGTAAGAGTCTGTAATTTATAATATTGTTTTAGAAAATAGCCCAAGGTTGTGCTACAGTCCTTGTTTAGTGACGCTCTGTATGGTTTCTAATGTTTTATTGTTATTAATATTATTATGTTGTTGTTGTTACTGGGAATCGAACTCAGGACCTTATGCTTGCCAGGCAGGTGCTGTGCCACTGAGCTAAATCCTTAGCCCTTTTTTATTATTTTTTATTCTCTTCAATGGTTTGATCAATCTTGCATTCTTATATCTGGTAATCTGAGCAACTTCACTGAAGATAATAATATGTGATATAACAACCACTGTTAATTCCTATCATTTTGTTTTGAAGCCCTGTATCATTTTTATTGGTTTTGCTTTGTTTTGTTTTTGTCTATGTTGTTATTTTGTTATTGTTTTTATTCTCTCTAAAATAAAAATTAAAATAAAATGATTAGTGATATATAAAAAAAACAAAATAGCCCAAGGCAAAAGCTGAGTACTCAGACTTCTGTGTTTAGGCAGGCCAGCCACCGGAGCCGGGGGCACTGTGGGTGCTCTTGCTCTTCCTTATCATTCGCAGTCTACTTTCAGTTCTATGAGCTTCATACATCTCAGAGTGCGGGTCCTCATAAAGCAATGCTTGTCCCACATAAAGCAACCCAAGGCGTTAGGCATCCTGTGTGCTCTCCCACATCCCCTGGGGGGGATAGCATGCAGGTCCCTTTAGGCAAAGCTGGCTCACCAAGTGACACTCGCATGACACTTTATGTGGCACTTATTTCCCTGATTGTTTAATTCTCTAAGGTGATTAATTTACTTTGCTGAATTTTTATAACAAGTGGAAATGCATTTTTTTGCATCTTTTTCTTAACCAGGGAAATGGGGCAGCTGCCACCAGGCCACTGAAATGGTACCACTTGTCATCAAAGTTGTCTGGTGATGCATAGCCTAAGTCCTATTGCGGAGCCTCACCTGTGGGACTGCTTCTCTCTAAGCTGTGGGGCCCGGAGCCCCAAGGATAGCGGGTAGGACAGGAAAGGGCGTGGGAGGGTGAAGGCGACCGGCAAGATGCCGAAGGAGATGGTGCTTAACTTTAATCTTTTCCTCAGGTCTATTTTTGGATTTGCTAAAGATACAGGACCAAGTTGCAGCGGTGGTGGAGAGAGGACATCCTGTCAGAAGAGGTGTTGGCATGCCGGGGTCAGATGGGGTCAGGAAAAGCAAGAATTTGTTCCTAAAGGTAGGAGCAGTATCTTTGGGGCCACTTGTAGGCTGCTGGTGGTGAGGAACGAGCCACCAAGCCTTGTGTAAAGCAAAATGAATCAGGATGCATGTGAGGATCTGCGGCTATCTGTCGGGCTCATCCCTGCTCCTGGCCTCCCAGGGTGGGCTCGGAGCGCGGCACGGCCTCCTGTCCCAAGTGGCTGACAGCACGACTCCTGATAAGGAGCTGCGGGGATTTGCCAGAGGGGAGTCTGGGAGCGTAGGTCTCCACGCCCAGGCTTTGGAGTAAGCAGAAGAAAGCCTTGCTGCCTTAAATAGTGACGGGTGAAAGTCACAAGGGAGCCTTCTGTTTGAGAGTCCTGACCTCTTCTGTCACAGCCTGGCACTCCAGCAAGCTGCTGGAGAGGTTTGTGTGACAGGCTCACCTTTCAGCACACCTTCGTCACACCGCTTAGACTGCAGGGTGAGGAGGAAGGAGAGGAGAAAGCTCGCCCTCGCTTCCTGAAGATGCCTGCGTCTGTGGGTCAGGACCAGGTCACAGAGGTCACTGGTCATGTGGGAATGTCATAATGAGAAGGAGAAATGTCTGTTCCCAGCCCTTCCATCAAGTATGACAGGCATTTGCAAAGGCTGTGATAGGCAGGCTTGATCTCACCTGGGCTGTCGTCTTCCCCCCGACTCTGCTCCCAGCCCGCATTGGAGGGGACCCTCACCTTTGTCACCAGCCAGGCATTCATCAAGGGGCACCCTTGATGTTTAATTATGTGGGGAACCATTTTCTCTTTTTAAAATGATAAATGACTTAGGTGAAGCACACACGACCGTGTCTTTTCAGGATTACTTAGGAGATTTGGAGGAAGAAATATGATGGATTGGATTTGAATTCACTTAGCTCTGACTAAGATAAATTGTCACTAAAATATACGGCTACGTATTTTCATGGTCAAGACCATTGCATTTGGAAACCAGCTATTTGCCATAGGCCTTTTGTCAGTAACAGGAAAGGAATGGGATAAAAATGATCAGATTAGGAGAAATCCATTAACATCATGCATGCACTTGGTTTGGTTGGCTGAAGTATTTGGTTAAGCTACATTTTTCCTGCCATCCTGCAGTTTTAGCAGAGTGGAAAATGTCGGTCCCCAACCCCGCCATTGTGAAGTATCTTATGCATTCCTGTCATCACAAGCACTGCGATGTTCCACAGCAAATTCAAAGTGATTCTGTCTTTACATCATTAAAAAATACACTTCTAACTCATTTTTATAGGAGCCAGGTAAAAACCATAGGCTAACTCTGGGCAAAATTTCCCCCCACATGGTAGATTTATAATTACTTCTATCTGTAGGCGCAAGAAACGTAACTCTGGCTGTCTCTGAGGAGGGGAACTGGTTGATTGTAGGAGTGAGCTGTTAATGCTTTTATTTATTTATTTACGTATTTATTTTTTGTCTTTTTGAGACAGGGCCTCACCATGCAGTTCGGGCTGGCCTTGAACTTACTTTTTAGCCCTTGAACTTACTTTTTCCTTTTGCAACGATCCTTCTGCCCCAGCCGCCCAAGTGGTGAGATTATAGGTGTGCACCACCGTGCTTGGCTACTTAATGCTTTTAAAACTACTCTTTAAAATATTACCTGTTGATATCAAACACATTCCTTTTAATAATTTTCTTTCTTGAAAAGGGGATGCCATACTGGCTGGTTTGCTTTCTCAGTAAATGTTTGTGACCAACCTCTAGTTGATATATTCACCCACTCCAGGCTGTGTTGAAGATAGATACAAAGACACCAGTGTGGAGGAACAACAGACAGCAAAAGCCACCTGGGTAACTGTCCTACCAAATCTCCCCAGGAGGGCTGTGATTATACTTGGCTAAAGAGTGATAATAATTGCTAATGTAAAGGTGAATTTAAGAAAAACTCTTATTAATTATCTTACATATGTAGTATCTGTTTAGAGCAGAACCTTTAGAAATGTTGGTAAGCAGAGAAGTCACCCATAATCTGTCAGAAGTTATCATTAACTTTTCACAGTACATCCATGTCCATCTGCATAGGCAGTTCTTTTCTCTATTTGGCTACCTCCCTGTGTGTGGGCTTGTGTAATGCTGCCAACTAAGTCCCCTCCAAAAACCAGGCAGATAACACAAATGTGTGCAGTCAGCTAGCTGTAAGGAAATTACAGAATGACAAAGGTTATGCTAAACTGGACAGTTTAACCATCACCTAGGATAACTCAAAATTTCAGTAATATTTGGACAACTAGAACAATGTAGTGTGTGTGCTACCAGTTGATTTCACAGGAGATAACCAAAGATATTTTCTTCAGTGTCATTTCTAAGATAGTCTGTGTGTGCACATGCATAGAAGTTTTACACATGCACCCTCACAAATGCATCTCCTCCCACTTTTTATTAAGCACACGATAGCACGTCAATTGCAGTTTCATCTCTGAGACTCAGTCAGAGCTTTTGGCTGACAGGCCCTTGTCCTGTCTGCACTGTCACTTGTTAGGTCTTTCCTGATCATTTTCTTCGTCCTCTTCCAAGAGTGTAGGGGTTCTTTCCTAGTGCAGTATGTTTGCATTTCCTTTTTTTCTTGTGGTTACCGGGAATTGAACTTAGGACTTTGCGCTTGCCAGGCAGGCGTTGTGCCCTGGGCTTGCATTTCCTTTTAATGAAAGATCTCTTCTCTCTTTAAGCCTGATGCAATTCCACACCCTCTTCTCTTCAAATCGTGTCTTGTGCCTTTCCCCTGCTGCGCTTGTCTGTTTCTCCCCGATCAGTTGTGATTATTTTCAGATTCCATTAGCATTTTGTTATGCCTACTGAAGGAATCACGAGAGATGTTAAATAGGACCAAGCCTGAGTGTGACCCTTGTATGACCTTATTAGACTCAACTGTCTTCCCCAAATCAAATACTGTGTCATCCATCATTGTATTTTCTGAATGTTCTTGCCAGCAGCTTTTAGCTGTAAGGAGCTGCTTTCAATATCTACCATCTGTTACCAACCCCTATCTAACAATATAACAAATTTAATGAAGGATCTTGTTCAACTAATAAGATTATTAGGCATGATTCTGTTGACAGTGTGCACATTGCCAGCTTTTCTTGAGTGCTTTAAAAAAAACTGCTTTGGCTGCAGATAAAGTAACACACTTTCCCAGAGGGCTTAGTGTTAACCGAGTGTAGGGAACAGAAAAGAGTTCTAATTTTAATTTTATGGATGCACGACCCTGGTAGGCATCTAAGCACTGAACTTTGATGTCCTCGTCTGCAAAACTGGGTTAGGAATATCCATTCCAGTTATGTCACAGGCTTCTTGGAGTAAAGTTACAAAACAAAAGTGAAAGCACTGTATTAAATACTATATGAACAGACTGTTGAGGGCTGCTCCACAGTCACTTGAGCTGGGGAATTACATCCTTGCTCTGTCAAACCACAGCCTCCCTCCCAGCCTCCCCACTGTCTTCAGCCTCTCCTCAGAACTCCTTATTCAGCCTCTGACTTTGACACTGGCTCCTTAGAGGTCTTACTCTAGTCCAGGCTTCCACACGCTTTCTCTTCCTTCTTCATCTTTCTTTCACTCTTGCCCTGAAGATAGTAGGTTCACCTCTTCCTTCACCTGTCCCCCACATTTTCACACCCCTCTGGCTTTGCTGTTTCTCTAGGGTCTAATTTTTCTCCTCCTGTACCAGCTCCTCTTTTACAAAGCTGCTCACGCTTCTTTCTCTGAAACTCTTCTCTGAGCTCAGCTGTTCCTTCAAGGCTCCCACACGTCCATTTTCCCCTCCTGTCCTCCGGGTTCCCTGCTCACTCTCTGTGCCCGTAGCTTCTCACGGTTCCAGCCTTTTAGCACCACCTTGCTGAATCTGAGCGGCCACCTTCTAATGACTAGACCTCCTGGGGTTTCCACCATTCTCATCTTCCTTTCTTTTTCACTTTTTCTTAGTACATGCTCATGTACATAATGCTTACATCTTCATTTCTTTTCCATCCCCTTTCCTTCCCCCTGCCTCGTTCTTCCAGCTCTTGATCCCCTTCTGCTTGGAGAAAGATCTGTCTCCCTACTACCTGTCTTCTATCTTTATTTTGCTCTTTATTTATGTTTGGGGTTTTTCATATAAGAAAAACCATGTGATGTTTAAGCTTCTGTGTTTGCTTTATTTCACTTACCATTATGTCTCAATCTTTCTTGAATTTCTTACATTTAACACTGCTAAGAATGCAGTATAATTCTGTTTTCATTCTTATCTTTCCCAAAAGGCTGATTTCTTTTTTTTTCTTGCTCCTTAAAATTAGTTTTTCTTTGTGGTTCTGTCCTCAAAGCATGATGGTTTTATCAAATCTCACATTCTTTTCTGGGCAGTCATCAAACACCCAAGTTATAGACTAATTCCTGGTCTCCCCCATAGTAAGAAATCCAGAAAACAAGTTGTAGTATGACTTTAGAAGAGACATCCCCCTGAAAATGAGCCCTGTTGTGTTTTTCCAGGTAGATCTGGGGAAGCACGGTTGTATCCTCAAATCCCAGACCTGTCTTTCCAACAACTGGCAAGGTATTTCCACATGAAGGTCATTACCAAGTTACTCAAATTCAATATTTCAAAGTCAGACTCATCGCTGGTTCAGAGCCCATTTGTATACTTGATTTTCCTATTTCTTTTCAGACCCTTTTCCCATAAATTGATAATTATTTATAAAGTTAAATAATAAATTAAACCCTAGGTCTTTTGGCTAGTGAGGAATTAGGCAGAAAGCAAATCAGGAAAAATATTAGAGTAATATCTGTCTGAGTGAAATTAGCATGAGCCACAAAAGAAATCAACACGAAGCTCAGCGGAGTCAGAAGCTCAGGACTGTTCAAATGGCACAGTGTATATTTTCAGTCTTCTGTCAAGGCTCCTGACCAGAGGTCCTGGCATTTGTCTGTTCAGTAACTAATTGTTGAAAAACTGCTGTTTGATAACCATATTTCTCTAATTATCAAATTCCTTATTCTATTTTTAAATTTATAATCATTCTTTTCTCTTGTTATGAAATATTTTAGACACATAGACAGGTAGAGGTAACAGATGCTTCCTTTTCATTAAACACTTCGCCAATTTTGTTATGTTTGCCTCGGTTATTTGCAAAACATTTTGATATAATCTTAGACTGAACCAGTTGTAAGATAATAGAATCTGCACATACCCTCCCCCAGCTCCCTCAAACGTCAGCACCTTGCATAAACACAGCACGATTATCAGAATCCGGAAACAAATGTAGATAAAACGCCTTTAACTAACCTACAACCTTATTCAAATGTCACCACTTGTTGCACTGATGCCCGTTTTTTGGTCCAAGTTCTTACATTGCCTCTGGGACAGTTCTGCAGTCTTCCTTGTCTTTCATGACAGGATACTTTTGAAAAGTATGACATTAATTTTGTAGAGTGTCTCTCGATGTGAATTTATTTGATATTTCCTTATGTTTATATTCAAGCTATACATTTTTTGTAATACCACAAAGGTGGTTCTGTGCCCTTTTCTTTGCTTGTTTTTGTTTTTCTTCCGGTGTCAGGAATCGAACTCACGACATTGAGCTTGCCAGGCAAGCGCTGTGCTGCTGAGCTGAATCCCCAGCCCCTGTGCCCTTTTCAGTCTTTGAATCAGGAAGTCCTCGAAGTTAACAAAGTCCATCACTGGGAAGTATGGTCCATGTGGATCACTTTGATCCCTTGGCTAAGGAGGTGTTTCCATGTTTCTCTTCTGTGAAGTTGCTCTTTTCCCTTTGTAATGAGTCAGTATTAATAAATTGTTGCACACGAATACTTTGGGAATATGCAAATATCCATGTTCTAGTCATGTCTTTACCTGTGAATGTCACTATCCATTGATTCTTGCTGCAGCAGTCATTACTTTGGTATTCGTCAAAGGGTGGGATATTCATTTCCGTGACACCTTCTTGTTCATTCATTACTCATCCATATCAACATGGATTCATGAAATTTACTTTATCTTAGCAGCTACAATCCATTACTATTATTGTTTTGTCATTCAAGATCCCCCAGATTAGGCACTGGTCATTCCTTCAAGATGCCTCCTTTGAACTTTCTATATGCCCCATTCATTTTTTTTTTTTTTT
>NW_004955466.1:12398139-12427895 GCF_000276665.1 Chinchilla lanigera
CCTCTTTTTCATTTTAAATAATGCACAAAACATCACAGAAATCCCCTGAGCCATATGAACTGTATGTTATTAAAATTCCCTGTTTCTCTCGTCAGATGCCTCCATTCCCCTGATATGAGACATGTCAACTTCATACACATTCCTATCCACGACTATAAATCAACTTCATGTCTATTTATCTATAAGTAGATAGCTCACGGTGGCTGTTTTTGCAGTACTAGATAAACAAGACAATATTATAAATATATATTACAAGATGTTTACAAATTTGTATTGGTACATGTGGCTCAAAATCATATTCATTTTAACTACAACATAGTATATGCCACTGAAAGATTTTATAAATTTATTTATTCTTTCATCATTTAATCATTTTGACTGACTTATTTTTTACTATTATAAACACAAGCTCTCTCCTTGAACCATTACAATAGAGGGTCACCAGGTTATGGACTTGGTATAGCTACTAGACCATAGGATATGCCTGTCTTCAACATCATTACAACTTATCTCCAAAATAGTTGTCTTTATTTATACTCCTATGGGCAGCATGTGAAAGTCCCTATGCCTGTACATCTCCACCAGCCCTCCATATTGGCAGTCATTTAAATTTTTTGCCAAAATGATAGGAGCAACATGGTGTTTGTTGTTTTAATATATTTTCTTGATTATTAGTGTGGCTGAATAACTTTTAATCCTTACTGAACATTTCTTATAAACTGTTTATAACCTTTTACCTATGTTTCTGTTGGATAGTCATTCTCTTTTTGGTTTGCAGTTTTTGTAAATTCTAAGTACTGGCAGTAGGCTTCTTGTATGTGATGCAGGCTTTGTCTCTCAGTCAATGGCTTTCTTTCTAACTTTGCTTGAAATGCTTTTTTATCATTGTAATTTCAATTCAGCCTTCTAAGTGGCTTTCCTAATTGGACATATTAATAAAGTGACCTTTTGCATTCTATTCATAAATCAATTTCTTTTAATTAAATTCATTTGCCAGGAGTTTGAAACAACTGAATGAGTTTAAAATGAATTTTTGGACTCAAGGATCAGAAATCCACTCAGAGATGTTAAAAAAGAAAAAAAATCAGAGAGTGACTTTGATCCTTTCACAAGTGAGGTGTAGCCTTCATCTGTTTCTTTGTAATAGAATCTAAGGCTGGGAAGAGTCTCTTTGATATCCGTAATATCCAATTTAAAATTCACTAGATTCTGGAGAGAAAGAACTAGAAGGAACCATAGGGACCATCTGCTTCAACCCTCTCATTTTACAGGAAATAGGAGCTCAAAGAGATGAAATAAAACCTTTAGGGTTAAGACCTAGTTTCTTTTTCCCCAAAGATTATCATTTTTAAATGGATGGACTTAGTCCTATGTTCCTGCAGAGGAACAGGACTTTCACAATTTGACTCAGACGCACGTAATCTCCTATACTTTACTCTTTCTTTTGAGGTGTCTCCCTCTTTTGAGGTTCCCTCCCATTACTAACACTTTCAGAGCTCTATATAAATCTTTGTCAAATGCTTTGGACACAGCAACTAATATTCCCCTGGACCTAATGAACATTATAAATCAGTATGCAGAGTGGATGGGGACTTCTGTTTTCTCTTTGCTATCTTTCTTCTTTTTCTTTTTTCTTCTCTCTTCCTTTTTTATTTTTAAAGTTAAGATCCATTTCCCTTCTCTAGAGAGAGAGCACAATCATATTCTTTCTTTGACTTTGGAAGCACTGGTTAGAAATAAATCTCTGCAAAGAGTTAGACGAGAGTCCCTTGAGCAAGATTGAAGAGCTTCAGTGTTTTTCCCACTGATTTTTCTTACACAGGGCTCACATCGAAGTGGCCTGAGCATTTGTTTTGGTTGTCAGTTTTTTTCCCCAAAAAGTGCTAAACGAAGGGTTATATTTCTAGTTAGAGTCCTCTTTAGCTCTGAAAGTCTCTGCATCTAGGATAAGGCACATCAAAAATGCTTTGAGAAAAAGCAGAGCAAGGAACTGAATATAAAATTCTCTGGGACTGCTGGTAATGACTATCTATCTTAACTATCTAGTGTTAAGTTGCTCCTGGGATTTCCTTAAGCAACCTTCCGTAGCAATTGTCAGATCTGTCTGAATCTTTACTTTAGAAAATAGCTCTTTACAATCAGCAACTCAGCGTGCTAAAATCCCGACGGTCAGCTCCTAGTGGGCAGTGGGCGCCACCTGTTTATGCTGGCTGCCTGGTTATAATGATCATGATGGATTTGGTGGTGATGGTGATAAAAATAAAAAGAAAAGAATTGTGTTTATTACGTACCAGGGCCTGTTCCAAGAATCTCACATGTATAAATAACTCATTCAATTCTTGCAAATCTTGGAAGTAAAGTAGTATTACAACTTCCGTTTTATACGTGGAGGTTTAGAGAGGTCAAGTGGACTGAGCCCAGTGGCACTCTGTCCGCCAGTTAGGGAACAGGGTCTAGGCGACTGATAAAAATACATTTAGTTACAGAAGGTGGGTGGGTGTAGAGAAGGCATTGACAGAGTAGAGAGCAGACAGCTCTTACCACCTCTCGGCCTGAGTGGGTGAGCGGAAGGAGCAGGCAGCAGAATGCAGGAGAGAGTGCTGTGTGAAGCCAGCTGTACCTTGCATGGCCTTTGAAGCATGGCAGCCTTGCAGAGAAGGAGCCAAGGGAGTACGCAACCTAAGCCCATCTGCCCCTCTGTACTCCAGGAGACCCTTCAGTGGCAGACCTGGGAAGGACGTCAAGTGTCCAAGAGCCTGTTGATGTCATTGACACAGCTGAGCACCAGGGCGGAGAGCAGGCCGCATGTGGCACATATCAGAGAGTAGTGGTAGCGTTGATATTTGAACCCACGTAGCCTACCTCTACCTTCATCTTCCCAACTGCTGCCGATACAGGAGAGGCCCTCCAGTGCACTGCAACTAGCACATGATTGGAGTGTGCCCCGTAACTTATCTAAGAGGCTAACTCACTCAGCAAAAGATGGAACAGCTTCACACGCTGCCAGTGTGTGTACTGATGGCAAAAGAACTGGCACAACCATGTTGACTTCATCACTGGCGAATTGTGCCTCCTTCATCCAGAAAGGATCGTAAGCTGCTGGACTCACCCTCTCCATCATTAATCACGTGTCCATCTCCACATTTTAGATAGCGCAAAAATCTAGCGATTTCTCTCCAATTATATATGCATTCTTATTGTTGCATCCTCTTGTTGATTATCCAAAAAGAATTATAGTTGATCTGCAGTTGAAAGTTGTGAAATGTTAAATTGCTCCTCTCAGTTTCCAACCTGGAGGGAGAGCACACATATTGAGGTGAAGGCAGAATTGAATTTTATAAGCAATAACCAAATACTCCAGGAATGATATAAATATTTTGGTATTACAGTTTGTAGTTTGGATTCTTTTTGACAGACCAGGAAAGTCCTGGAGTTCTGTGTGATTTTTCTAGAGAAGGAAAATGAGCACAAGGAAGTTTTGGCTTTGGGTGAAAAGTAACTGAGGAGGAACTGTGAGCCCCATCCTGGGAAAGGGGTCTGAAGGCAGATCTCATCTCAGAGCGCTCGTCGAGGGGGCGGCCCAAAGGGAACGCATAGTCTCAGAGAGGCAGAAGAGGAAATGGAGTAGGACAGCACCAGTGCTGTGTTAGAAAGATATGCAAGCCTTTGATGTTCTGTTTTAAGCTTTGCAGCTCAAAAAAAATGCCAGTGGGTGTAAGGAATCAGTGTCAAATACGACCATATAAGTTGTGATTTCTATTGAAGTTCCAAAAGCAAAGAGTAATGTAAAAAGCCAGGTATAACACTCTTTAACATCTTCCAATTGCATGTGCTAACATCATTGCTCCACAGCTCGGGAGGAATAAAAACCCCTGGGATTGACAGGGCAGATTTTCTTTCAGTGAAGGAGCTTACTCCACAAGGAAAACTACAGTGCTATACCTAAAGACCTTTCCTCTCAATTAGAGAAATGTAAAGCAGAGTATGAAACTGTGATTCACTCTCCTTTTTGAGATGAAAGCTACATTAAATTGCCAAGAATGTGGGGAACTGCTTTGGTGATCTGGACCACAAAGCCATTTTAAGGATTGCTCAGGGGTCAGAATAGCACCAATCAGCAGAATGTCTCAAACAGCCAGTGCCTTCGAGACTTGGCAATTCACATGGCCAGGCAGGGGAGCGAGGTGGGCTGCAGAACAGGATTCTCTGGCCTGAGAAGGCATTTCTTTTTTTTTTGGTTTTTCTCTGGTACCGGGAACCGAACTCAC
Organism: Chinchilla lanigera; assembly: GCF_000276665.1. Classification (NCBI taxonomy): domain Eukaryota; kingdom Metazoa; phylum Chordata; class Mammalia; order Rodentia; family Chinchillidae; genus Chinchilla; species Chinchilla lanigera. The sequence continues at coordinate 12,402,408 of NW_004955466.1, forward strand.
GACCTTGCGCTTGCCAGGCAGGCGCTTTTGCCGCTGAGCTAAATCCCCAGCCCCTGAGAACGCATTTCTACCTTCCCACCCTTCCTCCTTCTTTTAGGAGGAAGATGTTGCCAGCTGCTTTGCATGCAGACAAAGACAGAAAATAATTTTGAAGCACATTTTCCTTCTCTCTCTCTTTTTTTTTTTTTAACAAAAGCCTAGCTTTGTTGCTCTTCTTTGGTAGCATTTGTGAATGAGTAGGTATTGTGGTCTTGGGTAAGGGTGGCTGAGCTGCTGGGGCCGGCCCTGGACCAACCTCCCGAGATGGACTGCTTCCTTGGGAGGGGCTATTCATCTGAACCCAAAGAAATGATTGCTAAGAGGGCAGTGCCTGGCTTTCCATCTCTGGAGCAGGTAGTGCAGTGGGAAAGGGAGGGAATGTCCTGCCTTGATGAGGAATTCTCTTCAGCATTCATGGCAGTGGCCAGAAAGAACAGAGGCCTCGCCGTAGCCCTTTGCTCTCCACCTACCTCTGGGGAAGGCTTTTCCAGCTGAGCTACGCTTCTCCTCCCATTAGCCTGTCTTCTCAGTTAACTTCTCTGTGCTCATAGCTGTGAAGACACATGAAGGCTTCCCAGTGTCTCATCTGAGAGGGCTTCGTCCTGGGACGCAGATGAGTGAAGGAATGACAGAAAAGCCTGACCCTACGTGTGCTGGCTGGCCTGGCAGGGAGCCCATCTACTGACCATAAATACTGGGAGTGGACAGTCCAGCCCTGAGGAGGTGCCCAGCTCAGTCCCTGTGGTACCTATGGGAGCCAGAAACCTTGCCCAGCTTCTGTGCACCTGGAAATGATTCCTCAAGAACACCCCACCAAGTGGTCACCAGCAGCTGGAAGGAGGCAGCTAGAGAAGCACTGGTTAACCTGTGCAAAAATACAGATAGATAGGAGAATTAAACGCCAGCATTGTATAGAACAGTAGGATGACGGTAGTTGACAATAATTTGTTATACATTTAGAGCTAGAAGGAAGGATTTTGAATGTTCCCAACACATAAACAGTAAATGTTTGCAGTAGTGGATATGCTAGTTACCCTGATTTATTCATTACACATTGTAAACAAGTACCAAAATATCATACTAACCCCCATAAATATGTACAGTTATGTGGCAATTAATAAAAGGAATATTCAGCCAGCATCCCTCAACGTTAGTTTGCGTGGCAGTGGTATCTATTGCATTGGACTCACTCTTCAGACACCTGAGGAGCCCAAACAATTCCAGGACAGAGAATGGGAAGGGCCTTGGCTTTGGATCAGTCCTGCTATTACTGCCATATGGAGGGTTCAGCCTCACAACTAGGAAATACTAGTGTTCATTATTTGCACTCCAAATTTTATAGGTTATTCCTTGTTTATAGAGCATGTAACCCTCACTCTCATAAAAGATTTTCTATTCATAAAATTGTTTGTAAAAAATGAAAAGGATAGACATTTTACCCTGAGGCAAGTGATTTGAGTGATTGGATACAAGTAGTGGGTAATTGGATTAAGTTTTAATTTTTTAAAATGAAAAATCCATGGAACAGAAGGCAAAGAAAGAAATTCTTTGTGATACTTGTGTCTTTTAGGTTACTTATTTGAAATTTGATTCAATAATTGCCAGGTTCCACCTGTGAAGCTTTTCGCTGGCCTTGAAGTTCTCCAGCCACCACTTGTGGGAAGCAAGGTGATGTCACCTGGCACAGATACCTGAAGCTGACATCACAGTGAGCATCTTTCCGCTTACCTAGTGGCGGAAGTGCACCGCCTTGAGCAGGTGTGGTTGGAGCACCTGGGTTGCAGTAGAGCTCTGCTTTGTTTGCAGTAGTGGATGTTGCAGTAGAGCTCTGCTTTGTGATTTGCAACTGATGAATGAGGCACAACCCAAGTAGGAGTCAAAGAGAAGCATATACATTTCCATGAGATTGTTAGGTCAAAGAGAAAGCTGGAGTATTAGGATTTAGGGACTAGGGAACTGGGTTGAATTATATGTTTACACACTGTGCAGGGGTAAAAGATTCACCAACTCTGCTTTGAACAATTTAGAGAATAGTTTCTGTCACTAGCATGAGAAGAGTCTCGAGCCCCATAGCTCCCTCTTTTGCTCCCTTAAATTGGAGGACAAATTGTGATCCTTTTTTGAGGTGACCTTGAGGCTCTATCTGGCCTTTTATGTAAGAGTTCGATGGAAGCAAATGTTCAGCCCTGATGTGTGTGTCAAGCAAGGACTTTTCCTCCTGTACAGTGGAGATCACATGGGAGATTGTAGGAGACAAACTGCAAAGCCCCTCGAGGAGCTGATGAGATACACTGCTGTTTACTAGCACCTGCTGGAGGGTCTGACCCACACGAGTCCCAGTGCAATGGCATTTATGGGTCTACCGAGTCAGCACAATGCCAGTTTCAGCACACCGTCCCTCAAGGCTCTTGTAACATTTTGCTTGCAGTGTTCTGGAGACCAACAGTTACTGATCGTACACGTTGGTGGTACCAGGATAATTACGGTCCATTCACCTTGGGCCTAGCTCCACCTGTGCTCTATAGCATTTTCATCAGAACTTAGCCTGTAAGACTTGAACTTGAGATAAGACAGGATTAGAAAATACCACCAGAGCAAATGTCACTGGAGGCTTTAATAATCAGCCACCCAAAGGCTGTTGATGCCTGAAGATTTCATCCACTAAGAAGGCAATTCCACGGTTTGTGGAGGAAGTCAAACCCTTCAATCTTCCAACTTCTCTTTGCTCCCAGATGCAGAGGGGTGCCAGTGGCTCTTTGTTAGCACTTGGTGCTGAGCACTTTTCCTGTACTCGTATCTCACTTTTCTTTTTATTTTTAACAAGCATCTGAATGCTTCCCCTGTGTGGTGTATTGTGCTACATATAGTAGACGACACAGGGAGCAAGGTAAGGGTTTCCTAGCTTGCGGGGAGTAATTGCTTCCATTCAGGAGTGAGGGAGTCAAACACATGACCACACACTGAACTAATTGTGTTTGTGATCAATGGATGAGGGCAAAACAGATGTTATGGGAGTGGAGGACTTGTCTGGTTATGTAACGGAGGACTTGCACCAGTTTGGAGAATCAGGAGAGGTTTTTAGAATGAAGGATGTTTAAGCTGGACTTTGAAGGGTGAACAGGAATAGCTTAGGCAAAATAATAGTGAGAAACATTTACATCAGAAAGATTAGCATGTGCAAAGGCCAGGGGCAGTAAGATCATGAAGAGACTTGATGGGCTTTAGTTATTATTGTTTTTCCTCAATGAATGAGTAACCTTCAAAATATGTTACACATCACAGTCACATGAGTTAACATACATTTTGGAGGTGTGGTCTTGGCACTGTGGAGAGATGTCAGGGCATGGAGGAGATGGAGATTGCTCAAGCTCTGTAGAGGAGAAGAAAGGAAGTAGGTGGATGGCAGAGGTGCTTGGAAGGTAATGTAGGATCTGGAGATTAATTAGGTCTGGGGATGCGGGTTTGGTGGGTGGGTAGGGGTGGGGGGAGTGATGGCAAGCTGAGGAATGGATATGATGACTCTGAGATTCTTTGGTATAAGTAGAGGTATTCAGTGGATCATTCAGCAGATAGTCTCCAGCACATAGACACTGTTGGTTGGATAATGCATTAAACATTTTCAACTCTTCCCCCCGTCTTGGATCCCACAGGAGAATAAATCAGCAATGCTGTCTTTGCCAGTCACTCTTGTAGACCTCAGTAATCATGACTGAACTTCTAGCCAGTGAAACAATGGGAAAGCACATTATTGAACGCTTGACTTTTCTAATCAAAGGAACAGATGCAAGAGGGAAGTTCTCTCATTACTCCTTGTCACATTATCCTGTCTTAAGTGTGAATATGATGCCTGGAGCTGCATAACCAGGTGGTGACCATGAGAATGAAGAGCCAGTGAGTGAGAATGGCTAAGTGTAGATACAGGAGGTGTCTTGATCCTTGATGGTTTTGCTGAGTTAGTGAATGAACCCTGAGACCAATCACTCCTAGACATATTACATAAATTATAAATGTCTTTAAAGTTTAAGGTACAGTTGGGCATTCTGTTACTTGCAGCCAAAAGTATTCTTTGGCCAGGTGTTAGGATACAGACATGTAATCCCAGTACTTGAGAGGCTGAGGCAGGAGGATTGCAAGTTGAAGGCAAACTTGGGCTAAATAGTAAGTTCAAGGCTGCACTGGACTACTTAGTGAGAATGCATCTTAAAAAAGTATTCTTTAATAACAGTTTTATTGAGATATAATTAACATACCATAAAGTTCATTCATTCTTGTACATGTTAAATTCAGTGGTTTTTCGTATGTTCATAAAGCTGCACAATCATCGCTACTTTCTAATTTCAGAATATTTTTGCTACCCTAAAAAAAAACCCTATAACCATTAGCAATTTCTCTCACATTTTCCCTTCACCCAGCTCCCTTCATCTAACTCCACTGATTCTGTCTCTATAGTTTTATCTATTTCATGTAATGGACTTAGATAATATGTGGTCTTTTGTGACTGATTTCTTTTCATTTAGCATAATGTTTTAAAGGTTCATCCACACTGTGTCAGGTAGGCATTAATCCACTGTTTTTTATGGCTGAATCATATTCTATTGTATGGATATATCACATTTTATTTGTCCATTTGTCATTTGATTGTTTCTACTTTTTGTCTACTATGATTGTTGCATTTGATTATTGCATTGTTTCTACCTTTTGTCTATTATGAACAATGTTGCTATGCAGATTCATGTAAAGATTTTGTGTGAATGTGTATTTTCATTTCTCTTGGGTATATTCCTAGGAGTGGGATAACTTGTCATACAGTTATCTTATGATGAACGTTTTGATGAACTTCCAGAGTGGTTTTTCCAAGCTACCAGCATCATTCTACATTCTTACCAGCAATGTATAAGGCTTTTAATTCCTTCAAATTCTTACCAACACTTCATGCTATCATTTTTATTTTAGCCATTGAATTAATTATAAAACAATATGTCATGTGGTCTTCATTTGCATTTTCCTGATGGCTAATGACACTGAGCCTTTTTTCCTGCTTATTCACTGCTGTGGTTTGAATGTATGTGTTTGTATCAGTCAGCTCTCCTGTCACTGGGACCAAGTATGTGACACACGTGACTTAATGCAGCAGAGGCTTATTTAGTTTATGGTTTCAGAGGATTCAGTCCATGGCTGGCTGGATCCAAAGCAGGAACATTATGGTAGAAGAGCATGGCAGAACAAGTTCATCACACCTGTGAAAGAGAACAGAGGAATAATGCCGGAGATGAAGGGGCCACAGCTCAGATATACTGCCTAAGGTCCAGGCTTATAACTGACCCAGACACACCCAGAAATGTGCTTTACTAATCCTCTACATAACTCTCAAGCTGATCAAGTTGACAATCCAACTTAACTGGCACATTTCACCCCTTATCAACTTCATAACAAAACACATCTCCTTCAACTATACTAAATCTCTAAATGAACCCAGGATTCTAATTCCATGAAACATGATATAACTAGCCCATGTATAGCTTAACATACACTAACACTTTCCTCAAAGGTTCAACAGTTCTAACAGTGCTCAAAAGTCCAGGTCTAAAGTCTCCTCTGAGTCTCTAGGCAAACTCAGTTGTGAGCCCTATAAAATTCAAAAAGCAAGTTAATTAATTCCAATATACAATGGTACAGAGTAAACATTCCTATTCTAAGTGGGAGAAACAGCAGAAAAGAATAGGACTAAAGCAAAACCAAAACCCAAAAGGACAAACAGCTGGATCCAAGGAAGAAACATCATGACAGAGGGTGTGGCAGAGCTTAATTCATAGTGGCTGAGGAGCAGGGGGGGAGACCAGTGCTACAGAGGAAGGGGCCAGGGGCCAGATATAGTTCCCAAGGTCATGTGCCTCCATGACCCACCCAGACACATCCAGAAGTGTGCTTTACTAATCTCCCATATTGCTCTGAAACCTATAAATTTAACAATACAGCTTAACTATCACAGGGTTCTCCCCAAATTCATGTGTTGTAATTTCAATCCCAAGATGTTAGAACTAAGAGATGGGGCCTTTCCTGGGTGATTACATCATGAGGGCTTGGCTTTCAGGAAGGGGACTGGTGATTTGATAAAAGGGCTGGAAGGAGTTAACGCTTCTGCCTTCTACTGTCTGAGGACAGAGCATCATTCCCGTAGAGGATTCAGGAAAGGGCAGAAGAGATGGGGCCCTCATCAGACACTGAGCTGTTAGCACCTTGAGCTCGGACGTCTAGTCTTCACAACTGTGAGAAAGAAATTTAGGTTCTGTACAAATTACGGTTTTAGGTGTTTGTTAGAACCGTATGGATAGACTAGGACATTTGTATATCTATTTTGAGAAACATCTATTGAAATTCTTGGCAAGTAAGGTGATGCTTTTCATATCACTTTTAAAAAGCTGAATAAGTATTTCAATATTTGGTCAGGTTTCCCATCCTGAACAGTCTTGTTAAGCACCACTTAAAATGTACCCCGAATCCAGAGCACTTATTATCTCTTAATCCTCACACTAATTGGATGTAGATTTGGCAACGTGCCTCTATTTGCTTACAGGTCACATGCCTATCTTCATTGGTGCCATTTGTCTCAGAGCCCTTCGCCTGCTGTGAGCCCACCCTTGAGTTGAGCCCTGCCCCTGAGCTGCCACCTTTCCCAGGTAGGCTTACTGGCCTGTTTTGCAGTTGAACCAGCCACACCGACCTGTTCCCTCATGTCATTTCAGCCCAGATGCCAACCTTAGGGTCCCCTTAGGTCAGGAAAACAAAATAAGATTGTTTCCCTTTTCTGATGGCTTTAGTTCATTTCTCAAAATCTGTTTTGGTATCTTCCTAGGGATGTCAAGTGTCATGGTTTAGAGGAAGACATGGCTTATTTTATAAACAAGACTTTGCAGCATTTTTTTTTTAAGGTGGTGCTTGCACTATGTAACCACTGGCTGATTATTGAGTTACTGGGTAGCCAGTCAATTCTGCTGAGTTTTATACATTATTATAGGGTCAGATGGAAAGTCAAGGTCACTGACTAGAATGAAGGGTTTAACTGTCAGTGGGTTGTGTCTAATCAATAACCAACGCAAACAGTTTGCGCACATGTAATCAGGTAGGCTTAGCAGACATTTATTGAGCTTTTACCACTGGGCATCATAGTAGACCCTAGGGATACAGAATTATGCAAAAGATGATTCCTGCTTTTGAAAATCTTGTAGTCTGGAGATGTGAAGTCTACATGTAGATAGCTGACATTGTCTGAGAAAGTTTGAGAACTTTTAGAAGCCTGTTATTATCTGGACTCAGACGCAGGTCTGTCTCTAAGATCCTGGGGGAGAAGATTCGATAAAGGAAAGGTTTGAGGAGCCTTTCAGCCGCCCAAAGTGTGGGGCTTGGGTGGGGTAACTCTCGATATGGAGGACTTAGTGAGAGTCACAGAGCTGGGAGAGGTGTTCTGGGTTTTTGAGCAACAATAAAGGGACATGTTTTCCTGGAGCCAATGGTTATGTGTGATTTTACAAGACAGGAAGCTGAAAAATACATCAGGATGACATGTCAGGTGCCCTTGAATTTTATTCCATGGTATTTGGAACTTGTGATGGTGCTGGTGGAACTGATGATAACTTTTGGATGGCGTTTTAAAAAGATTAGTCGGTGTTTTGTCGGAAGAACTTGAGTAGTTGAGAGCTTAGACATAGAGGAAACATAGGAGACTTTTGACATAACTGCAGCCTTTTTGAGTTATAACCAGCACAGTTACCCCTGAGTAACTCAGTGTTTTTTTCTGCATAATTTCTGAGTAAATTATAAGTAGGTAAACCATTAGAGTCAGATGTGGGGTTTTACATTAGAACCTTCCTCCACAATGGGCCTGACTCTAATATTGTCTTAAGACAAATCAGGTACAATTTCAGTCAGGATGATGTCACTTTTGTCCTAACCCATACATGTACCCCTCTTTCTGACCCAAGTTGTGGGGTTCCAGCTGGTCTTGCTGGCCCTGGGACCATGCTTCTGTACATGAGTCTTTTAATAAATTGCACTCCTTGTGTACAACACTAGATCTGTCTGCCCCTCTGGTCTCACAGCACCTTGGGGCCAGTCCTGTACACTAGAACTGGGTGGTTCCAAAAGAGATATTTAGCTACAATTTTAGTTGTAAGATTTTTTTTTAGTGAGAGCAAAGGAACAAGTTGATGGGCTCTTGCTGGTATGAAGATAAAGCCAGACAGCCAAGAATTTCCCATAGTGGAAAGTTATTGATTTATTATGTATATTAAATAAAAAATGATTAGATCTGAGCCAGATATTGGTGCACATATTTATACTTCTAGAACTCTGGGAGGTTGAGTCAGGAGGATCACAAACTCAAGCCCAGCCTGGTTAATTCAAGAATTTAGCAACACTGTTTGGAAAAAAAAAATTCTGGGGCTATACCTCATTGTAAGGGCCTGGGTTGAATCCTCAGTATTAGGAAAAAGAGAGTGATTGCATCTGGTCATACACAGATGACCACAGATCTGTGTATCCACAGATCACCTCTGAATTACAAGAAGTTTTCAGTATAGATGTGAGATGTTCAATGGCTGGAAAGTGCTCTGACACCCCTGGACATCAGTGATACATGTTTGTACCCGCAAGGCAAGACAGGATACAGGACCTGGTAAACTATTGGCACTTAACAATCCTCTAGGAGTAATTCAAAGTCGTTAAAGAGAAGATGAACTGTGACAGGGACAAAAAGAATGAGAATAAGCAATCCAGAGAAACCAGGAGGCCATCATTAAAAATCCTTTGAGTGGAGGAAGGTGAATAAAAGACACTGAAACCAGCCTGACTTATGATGGTCTGTCTTAAGATTTTCAGCTTTATGTTGGTATTGACTTGCAACACATTCAAAAGAAACCACACGTGGAACTTTGGAGTTTGGTCTTTCCCCAGCCCAGAGGTGTGGGACCCTACCCTTTCCAGGCAGGTTGGGCCGGGACAGGGAGCCTCAGTCCCCATCAGGCAGGCGATCATGAGGGAGCGGTGTGCCCAGCTGTGATGTTCAGTAGTTTAGGTGTCTTACATACATTTTCATTTATAGACTTTTGAATTTACAAAAGGTTCATCAGGATGCAACTGTGTCCTAAGTTGAGGAGCATTTGTACAACGTGTTAAGGCCACTGAGGTGCGAATTGCAAGGGCAGAGCCAGACCTACGTACCTTAGAGGAGCCTCTCCCCTTCCCCTCACCGAGCCAGGCCCTTCTACTGAGCTACATCTCCATCCCCTTTATTTTTTCATTTTGAGACAGGGTCTTGCTAAGTTGCCAAATTGCCCAAGCTAGGTTTAAATTTGCAATCCTACACCAGGCTCCCAGGGTGCTGGGATTACAGGCGTGCACCAGCATGCCTAGCTGAAGGGGTTTTATTGACAAGGATTTAAAGAAGACATGAAGTGGTTTTGGAATGGTTAATTCCTGATGATCTGGTTTCCTGTTCACTATTCAACAAAAGTTAGCCAGTGTTTATTCTAAATGAAACCAAGAACGGGTTTGGTTGGATTGAGGGAAGCATTTGCAAGGCATGAAGCTATGGACAAAGCCAGTACTCCAAGTGTTTGGGAATTGCTAGAGCAAAGAAGTGTTGTCAGCTGGTGTCTACTGAAGTGGTATTTGCCTGGAACAGTGTTTGTCTTTATGTCTACATTTATATTAATTGTCAATTATACAGTCAGATTTCACACAGAAATATCTGTTTGACTTATCAACTACTGTGTTGATAAGAAATCACCCCAGAACTTAGTGATTCAAGAGTTAAGCCTTCTTCTGTATGCCCTGGGAATTGTCTTGGCTCAGCCAGAAGCATTTCATTCCGGGTCTGTCTTGAGTTACCTTCAGAAGAGTCATCTTGAACATTGTTCACTCGTATTATCTGGGGCTGGAGGGGAATGGGGCATCAGCTGGAACTCCACATGGCCTCACCATGTGGCCAAGTGTCACTACCACAAGACTGCGGGGTTTGAGAGCAGCTGTCCCAGAGGTAGAAAGTGGGATTTCTCTACTTCTTAAAGCTTGGGCCTGGAAAGTAATACTTATTTTGGTCAAAAAGTATTATGGGCTGAATTGTTCAGCCTCGATAAGGCCCAGAAGCCTATTACACACCTTGGAATGTGAGTACAGTGGTACCTCACTTCATGACCTCAATTTGTTTTATGATTTTGGAAAAGATGGCCATGTTTGTATTTGTGCAAGCAAGATGGCTACAGTCATATTTGTCACCTGATGTAGAGTTCGCAAACTAAAATAAAATTTTGCCAAATGCTTCTGCTTGCGAAACAAATTGTCTGAAAACAAGTGTTCATGAACTGAAGCACCACTGTATATTTGGAGGTAGGCCCAGTAAGAGGCAATTAAGTTAAAATGACTTCTTTAGGGTGGGCCCCAAATCACTATGGCTGGTATCTTTATAAGAAGGGGAGATTAGGACAGAGAGAAACTCTACAGATGACTGCACAGTGGTGGGCATCTGCCCATTTAGCACATGGGTCTCAGAAGAAACCAAGTCTACAAATCCCTTGATCTTGGACTTTTAACCTCAGAACTGTGGGAATATACACTTCTGTTGCTTAAACCTCACAGTCTGTGTTATTTTATGTCAGCCCTAGAAGTCTCACACAAACAGGCATGGAGCCCACAAATTTAAGAGAGAAGGGAACATGGACCTCACTTCTTCTTGTCAAATAACTTTGGGGTTATGTTTTGAAACCCCTACAATATCTCTTAAAAAAATCAGAAGATATAGCGATATGGGCAATCGAGATGGTATGTACGTGTGCGTGGGGGCTTTGGCATCTGGTGGGGCTACAAGATTGATGAGGCAGATGCTGCCATGCTAATGTGCTTGCATATATCTTAAGAGTTTGGGAGCTTACTGGTTATAGACTGAATGCTTGTGTCCCCCGCTATGTCTAGATTCACATGTTGAAGGCCTAATGCCCAGTGTGGCTATATTTGAGGGTGTTAGTATTAAATGAGTCATCAGGGTTAGGCTCTGGGTTACTGTCATGAGAAGAGACAAGAGAGAAATTCACTCTCTCCCCATCTGCACATACAGAGCAAAGGTCATGTGACAACAGAGCGAGATATATTCTACAAGCCAGCAAAGAGCCCTCGCCTGAAACTCCATTGACCAGAAAGGTTTTTTTGAGTTCCTGTTATAGTCTTTCTCTTTTTGAAAGCATTACTATTATTTTAGTGGCAAATCATAATTAGATATATTTATAGCAGATAATGTGATATATCTATATGTGTACCTATAGATACAGTGTGGGATGATAAACTCTAGCTAATTAAAATATTCATAACCTTATTTACTCAACACGTTTTTGGTGCTGAGCAGTGAACCCAGGGCAGTGCATTCTACTACTGAGCTACACTCAAGTGCACCCATCCCTACTTTTGGTTGTGAGACCTTTGAAATCCACTCAGCAATTTTACTACATGCAGTACATTATTTGTTCCTCCTAACTGCAGCTTTATGACCTTTGGCCAACATCTCCCCATTTTCTCTCCTAAAGGCTGGAATCTTGATTTTGGACTTGCGAAGGGGATCAAGAATTGGAGGAGAGGGGAGGGGAGGGCCAGGGGATGAAGAAAACTTTAAGATGTGTTATATGCATATACTATAAGGGATTATAACTATTATGTACTACAAACATGTACTCATAAAAGTTTGTATGATATAATAGAATACATTTATATATTATGTAATAAATTATTATATGTCAATACCCACCTGTTGGGGTATTTTGTTCTGGCAGCCCAAGTGGATCAGTGTGTCACTGAAGGTCTTAGCCCCTTAGGTGCCATGAGTCTCTCTCCATCCACCCACTCCTCCACGGTCTTGGTTACTTTTCTCTCATTGCTGAGACAAAATACCTGATGCCCAGAATCAAGGAAGGAAAGGTTTATTTAGCTCACAGTTTGTGGAGGTTTCAGTCTACAATCAGCTGGCTCCAAGGCAGGGTGGTAGGGCACAGGGGCAACACTTCAAGGCAGAACAAGACAGCAAAAGCAGCACGAGCAAAAAGGGGGGAGTAGCAACAAGTAAACCTCTTTCCCTCTCTTATATTTTATGCAAAGTACCTGCCCCAGGGCGAGTGTTGCACTCACACCCATAATCCTGACATTGGACCAGGAGTCAATCAGAAACTCTAGAAGCCTGCCCCATGACTGCGTGAGGCTTTGCGGGGGACATCCAGACACAAACCATAACATCTACCATCTCCGGTAGCAGCGTGATGGATGTGCTGAAGCTAGTAGTCAAAGGAAGGGAGCTTGTTCCACTCAGTTCTTTCAACAGTTCAATGAATAAGCAGGTCATAAGAAATAGGAACTTAAAGTGGTCCATTTTCAAGACAAAGCTTTTAACTCTGAGGGGAAAACTAGTAGACAAAAGACAATATTGCCTCCTTGCCTGCAGCTGTGACTGAGCTCAGGCATCTGAAAGGCTCCCTAAACAGAGGGGGAAGTGGTAGACAGTAAGCACGGCTTCACTGTGCTCGCTCTGACTCAACAGAGTTAAATGGCTAAGAAGTTACCCACCTGTCATTTAATCATTTGCCTTTAAACCCAACAGGGAGCGGTCCAGGGTCTGCAGGAAGATTGTACCCCACGGCACTCAGCCAGTGAGGAAGAGCGCGAAGGGACCTGAGTGCTAGGGGTTCAAGGGCACCCTGTCTGTGCCTTGGGTGTGCCTGTCTCCCAGATAAGCAGCCTTTTGAGACTGAGTTAAAGCTTCGTTGTTGCTGCTCTTTGTGCCTTTGAGTCCATTCTTTGGGTCTGGACAAGTGAACACATTTCTCATAAGGCAATAGCCAAGCAGGTTGCAAATGGGAGAGACAGATCAAGCAAAAAAAGGTCTAAGATCAAAACTGGCAGTGTCTGGTGATTCGATATTTAGGAGAGGGGATTCTTCAGAGGGCGAGGTCAGTGAATACCAAATGGAGACAAGTGATGTCCTGTGGAGGAGGAGATTTTGTTGGCAGTGTTCCAGTAGCATCCTTTGCTGACAGCAGTCTATAATGGGATAAAGTCGTAGAAGACACGAATGGTGTCTCAGAGCCCCTCACGTCATCTCTTCCTTCTAGGCAAAGTGGGCTCTGTTTGGGCAGGATGATTAGTCGGGGCATTCGCTGCTCTTCTAGAGACTTCTGTACCAAGCGGACCCTGAACATATGCTATCAGGGGGAGGCTCTGCGTCCATCTGGGCCAGGCTCTGACCCCACAGGCATGTCCAAGATCAGGGACAGAGATGAAGCCATTTCTGCTGCCAGTAAGCCCGCCCTGAACACCCTCTGACGTCTGTCCCCATCCACTAGGTGTCCTGGCTGACCTTGCCCTCAGGAGAGCCTGTTAATCAGGCATGACAAAGCTGCTATGATAGTTAAACCACATGTGTGAAAAAAATTTGACCAAGGAAAATGGATTAGGTTGGAATTTGTGATCATTTCCAACAGGAGCTAGTTGATGTTTATGTTAGAAATACCAGGGGGAAAAAAAGGGAAAAATAGCCAAATGAGTAGAATAGATAAGATTTCAAGTAAACCTGCTAGGGAAGGAGGTGTTTTCAAGGGTTTAGGGGCTGGAGGTTTAGCTCAGCAGCAAAGCGCCTGCCTGGCAAGCGCAAGGTCATGAGTTCGACTCCTAGTACCAGAAGAAAAACAAAAACAAAAACAAACAAATCAAGGGTTTGGAAGGAGTTATTTGCATATAAAGCAAGCCCTTATGGGGTGAGGCAGCAAGTCTCTAAGCAGCCATCTGAGCTGATTATAGGTCATTCTTCTTCTCTCACTAAGGCAGAGTATCTTCACTGTGCTGACCTGCCTTGACGCTGCCTGCACTTGATATTAAGAAAATCACATTTTGCCATTCATAGACACTATTTCAGACTTCCTTAATTTAATCTTCTTAACTCTTCTTCCTCAAATACTAGAATACAAATTAGGAGGACAAAAAATGGATTAAAATGACTGGTAAAATTTTAAGGGCAAGTGAATGTTTTTGACCCGGTGCACCACCATGGCCATCTTCCTTTATTTTTGCTTACTGCTGAGCAGCTTGTGCTGGGACCCCGTGCTCTGCGCCTTTAGGACCACATTCCCAGCCAGCCCAAGAGCTGTCCTCTTCCCACACTGGACTGTGGGCAAGCTGCAAACCCACTGTCTTACGTGGCAACTGTATAGGGAAAGTTTCTCCTTGAAAAATCCATGGTGTAATCTCCAGCACACACAAAAAAGCGATAGGTGAGATGTATGTTTTACTGTGATTAAAAGGCAAGGGGAGGCCTAAATACTTTCACTTATGATTTAAACACCTCCCATTCATGCAGTGCACATCTACAATGCCTCTGCCATTTCCGCCCCTGCCCTTTAGACTCCTGGCCTGGCACCTCCATCCTAAGATTGCAACGTGAACACAGGACGTTTTGAATCACTACTCTTGGCACAAGCAGCCCTCCAGCTCTCTCCAAGTGTTTCCTCCTTCTCATATCTGTTTAAACATTTCCACTCAGTGTGCAATGTGTCTGAAAATGACTGATGTAATTACTTACGATGATACCTCTCTGCAGAAGCCTGTAATTCCCTCTTGATTAAATGGTGACATTGATTTGGCTGGGATTGCATGGAAATAAACGGTGGCATCAGAAAAGGTAGTTTTTCAGTGTGCTGGTGTGTCTGTGACTTCAGCTTAGTAGTCGAGCTTCCCCCACCCATCTGGTTGACTACAGTGTTTATACAGATGAGTAACTGTCTACTAGGCACAGATGGAAGCTAGAACTATCAGAGTTCTCATCTGCAGCCTTTGTTTGGTTGTCGCTATCAACCCCAGCCATCTCTCTCGCATGCAGGTATCAAGGTAATTGAAGAGCCATGAACTCTTTCAGGTGTGTCAGCTGTCAAAGGTCATGGTCCTTCACTGAGAAAATGTTTGAAGGCAATGGAGTGATTTGGTAATTGACCACCATAGAAGAGTATGTACTGAATTTTTCACATATGCATTGAACAATATAGATTCTTAAAATAATTGGTGCTAGTTCAGACTCATTAAGAACAAAATTTGCAGCTATAGATCCTTTTAAGAATAAGGAAAAAAGGTGCTTTAGGGGGACATAACTATGTCTACTACCCCAGCTGCTTTGTGCACCTGGCATTCTGGTGTAAAAGGGATCAGGTGGCATGGGTACCACTGAGGTTAATCTGGGGGCAGTCGGTTGACAGGGATGCCTCAGAGCATTTATTTGGAAAGTGTGTAATTCAAATGAAACTTTTTTTCTGAATGTAAAAGCATGCTTTTTTTGTGGAAATGTTACACATTAAAGGAGAACAAAGAAACATGACAGCTAAATGCAATACCTGATCCTAGGGTGGGTCCTATTTGTGCAGGAGAAAAACAAAATATTATTAGGTCAACTGACAAAGTCCGAGTATGGACAATAGTTAGATAAAACTGTTGCATCAATTTAAAAATTGCTGAAGTTGAAAATTATAGTGTGGTTGTACAAGAGAACATTTATGAATACGTAGGATGTACACAGTTTACTCTCAAGTGATTTAAAAATTATATGTATCTATCTGTCAATGAGTGAAAATGACAGGAAGAGAACAAATGATAAGGTAAATAGAATGCTAATAGTGGACGAGTCTAGCTAAAATATATATGGACATAATGTTTTCTATGCTTATTCTTGCAACTTTTATGTTGAAATTATTTCCAAATAAAATGTTAAGAAACAAAGTGGGGATGCCTTTAAAGGTCTGACACAAAGCTTGTCTGATTCAGAGCCCTTTTATCATGGGGCAAGTAAAATTCTGACTTTTTTTGGTGTAACTGAAACCAGTATTCATTTGTTACTTTCCTCCTGTTTTTGTCTTTCCTACAGTCAACTAGGAGAAGATATCAAACCTCATTTGTTGATGTAATAAATGTTGAATTACTTTGGAGGCACTGCAAGAGCAGATGTATTTTCCTAAACTCAGAATCCTGATGGAGTGAAAGAAGCATAAATCATGTATGTGTATCATGAACATGTTGATTTAGGGAAAATTGTAGAACCCATATGGCTGTTTTCTTTTTCTCCGTGTCTTAGTTACTTTTCATTGTTGGAACAAAATATCTGACACTCACAAGTTAAAGGAAGAGAAGTTTATTTTGGCTTACAGTTTGTGGAGGCTTCATTCCATAGATGGCTGGCTCCAAGTAGGGCAGCATGGTGGATGGGCACGGCAGAGGGAACATGGCTCATGTCTTGGCAACAGGAAGCAGAGAGAGGAAGCAATGGAGAAGGGAAGGAAATAGGCCCGTCTAGGCCATGCCACTGGTGACCTACCTCCTCCAACCAGGCTTCACCTCCTAAATCACACTGAGATATAAAGTCATCATTGGACTAGTCCACTGATGAGTGTCACACCGATGATCCAACCACCTCCCAAAAGCCCCAAGTATGAATGTAGGAGACATCCAGATAGAAACTGTAATGTTTACCCCTAGCCCCCAAAGGACACATGCCATCCTGTTTTACAAAATGATTTGGTCGATCTCTAAGAGTTGCCAGAATCCTAACAGTTTCAGCATTACTGAAAAGTCCAAGTCCAGAGTTTCCTCTGAGATTTCAGGTAAACTCTTAGCTGTGAACCCCTGTACAAATGAAAAGAAAGTTAAACGATTCCAACATACAAAGGTGCAAGGTAAACATTTCCATTTCAAAAAGGAGAAATAGGGGTGTCTTACTTACTTTTCTTTCATTGGTAAGACAAAACACCTGACACCTAAAGTTAAAGGAGGAAAGGTTTATTTAGCTCACAGTTTGTAGAGGTCTCAGTCCATAACTGGTGGCTCCAAGGGAGGTTGGCTTCACAGAAGAGAGCAATTCATGGCAGGCAGGAGGCAGCAAAAGCAACAACAGAGGAGGAAGAAAACAAGACTCTCTGCCCCTTTTATCTTATTCAGACTACTGGGATTAGGGTGGTGCCAATCTAATCAGTGGACTGATCCAGCAATCACCCGCCCTAAATCCCAGTACCCTTAATCCCAGCATTGCACAGTGAATCAATCACACACTTTAGCTTCAGCTACCTCCAAAAGAAAAGCCCCATCTAAAAGTGCATAAGGCTTTAGAATGACATTTGGATACAAACCAAAACAAGGAGAATAGAAAAGAAAGGGAGCAAAGCAAGATCAAAATCCAGCAGAAAAAACCTTAAAATCCTGTAGTTCCACGTCCAGCATCCAGGGCAATCTCTGGCAAGATGTGAATTCCAAAGGGCTTGGGCAGCCCCATCCCTCCAGCATTGCTGGAGATTGTCTTCGCCCTCATAGGTTCTCTCTTGGGCTGGCTTTACTTACTCCTTGTGGATTTCCTCTGAAGTTCCACTGCCTAACTTTTCCCACATCCTGGGTTCTCTGTTGCACTGGTTTCACCCTCGGAGGGTCACACTATGCTCTCAAGGGCACACTGCATGGGCTCCCAGGCCTTCTTCTGAAACTGGGTCAAGGTCTTTCTGACCCTACAACCCTTACATTTTGCATGCATAAAATGAGCATCATTCCTGGTACCAAAACCAAACCAAACCAAACCAAACCAAACCAAACCAAACCAAACCAAACCAAACCAAACCAAAAACCCCCTGCACCATGGGGGTGGTGCCAAGGTCTGCCGCCAGCTTGAGCAGTAACTTAGCCTTTTTGGATCTTGGTGATATGGTAGTTGCAGAGGCCTCTGAGTGCCTAGATGGCACAGTATGATGAACCAAATCCTGGTGAATTCTAAGGAATCAATCGCCATAGCCTAGGCTGCTACCATTCTGGAACTCAGTGCCCTGGGCTCTTCCCTCAAAGCAAAGTCTTTTACCTTTGCAATTTTGAGCCTATAAAGGGCACAGCCTTGGTGATTCCTCACAGTCCTGCATGGCATTTTTTACTACTGTTCCATTCCAATTCTCTTTAATACTAACCTTTTCAGTAACCAAGCACTCATCTGCACCATCCTTGCAGGCCTCACTGGTACCAGATTTTCCTTTCTGGCCAAACTCAAAACTTTTTAAATCATTCTACTGGCCTGTTTGCTCTTGATTCTCAGTGTAAAGGGGACTAAAGGCCCCAAACAGTATCCAAGCCATAGCCTGAATGTTTGGTGGCCTTAAAATTTCCTCTGTCAGATTAATTAGTCTAATCTCAATCTCCCATAAAGTCCCTAGACACGAACAAAATGCAGAAAAATTTTCTGGCAGAGCATAACACACATGGCCCAGAGTCCAACTGCCAAAGGAGTCCTTGTTACCAACTGAAACCTCTTGAGCCTAGTCTTTATGGGTGGCAGTAATGTCAATGCTCTGGTCTTCTGAGCTCCGACCAGAATATTCCAGCAAGCTTGGTATATAGCATTCTAGGGCTGCATGTCAACTAACATCTCCCAATGTTTCCAAACTCCTCCTGCAAGCCAGTTCCACAGGCTTCTGAACCACATGGTCGGTAGCATCATAGCAATAACACCACTTCCCTGGTACCAAAATCAGTCTTACTTTCTCATTGTTAGGACTAAATGCCCAATATCCACAAGTTAAAGAAGGAGAGGTTTATTTTGGCTCACAGTTTGTGGAAGTTTCAGTTCATGGTTGGCTCCAATGCCAGGCAGCATGGCAGAGGAGCATGGCAGAGGAGAAACAGCTCATGGTATGGCAACAGAAGAAGAAAGATCAGTGGAGGAGGGAAAGAAACAGATTGTTCCAGGCCATGCCCCCAGTCACCCACCTCCTACAACCAGGCCTCACCTCCCAACATTACATTTAGCTATAAGCCCATCAGTGATAGGTGTCACACCCCCATGATCCAGTCACCTCTCCAAGCTCCAGCTATTAGTGCATGAGGCTTTAGGGGGACATCTAGATAGAAACCCTGATGCTCCATTCTCTCCAGTAGATTCTTTCCTAGCAGTTAGAATTGTCTTTGCCCAACACTGGCTATCTCACCTGGTTTCCTTGCTCAGGTGCTTAGAACTCCTTCTGTTCATGCTTTATCCCTTCTCTTCCTCAAGTTTCTACTGTTTCTCAAAACTATTCCCATCATAGACCTTCCCTTCATTTCTGTTAATCAGTTCCACTCAAACTTTGTACACTTCAGCAAAGCTCTCATTACTTTTATTATCTTCCTTTTATATAATATGACTTTTCCTGATAACTTATGATACTAACATGTTTATCATAGATTTATAGAATAGAAAAGTACAAATAAAACAAATAAATCACTCATAATCCTACCACTGTTAACCTTTTTTTGGTATATGTATTTTTTTTCCTGTTTTCTAAACAGACATTTGTGTATATGGATATAGGTTATATATTATAGAAAGTCTTTTGTTTAACTTTTCACTTCAACTTTATTTAAAAATGATTTTAAACAGTTGAATGATTTTCAATTAGGTGGGGGGCCCTAGGCTGATACCCTGCTATTGTGCAATATGATGTCCATGTATAGAACTATTTAACCCTTCAGATTATCTGGTTGCTGCTTCTGTTATGATTAGTTGGCTTATTAGATTTTTGGTTGGTGTGTTCATTCTAACTGGTTGGTGTGTTGAGTATAATTATAAATTACTTGGTGCCTGTACCATACCAGTTATTAAATATTTTGAATGTCACCTTTGATTGTATACCATCACAGAATTAACCTCTTCCCAGTCATTGGATATTTCAATTTTATTTAATTCATGTAATTACAGGTAAATATACAAAAGCTTAATGCAAAACAGAAAAGAGAAAAGAAAACCAATCTTACTTAATCATTTTTTAAGTGGTTGGTAATTTCTCTGGTTCCATCCTGGAAATGCAGTAGGTCAGGTCTGATACTTTCATGGCTTTGATGCACACTGCCCTGAGGGACTGGGTTCACTGACAGTGTCCTCCTGCCAGCAGGCACGTGTGGCACTCACACACTGCCAGCTTGCGTATTACATTTACATTTTTGCCAATCTAAAACGCAAAAAAGGCGGCCCGCCTTAAATTGCAATTTGGGGGTAACCTTTAAATGTGAGCCCTTGGATATTTTCTAGAGTGCTTTGAGCTGTTTCTCTCTGCTCACTTTTCTGCTTTCCGTGCCCTCAGTGCCTCAGGGCTCTGCCTTTACTCCTTTTGAACCAGTGACAGCTGCTGCCACCTGATACCAGGGTCAGTGTGGTCGCCTTCCGGGGCAAGGCTATGCCGCCTCCTCCCAGGCCCGGCGGCAGGCCTCCTAAAAATTGCTTATTTGTGGGTGAGTTATCATCCCAAACCTAACTTCTCCAAGGGGAAATCCATTGCTTTTTAAAAATAATAAACTAATTCTTCTGCATTGCTTTTATTGTCTATTTTAGTATAACAAACGAGCCCCAAACTTAAAGGTTTACAATTTCTCTCTCTCGGATGTGTGTGTGTTAGCCGGGCTGTTCTTCCTCGAATCTCTCGCACAGCTGTAGTGAGCTGGTGGAGGGGCTACAGTTATCCAAAGGCCCGATGGGCTGTATATCCAAGGTGGTGTCTTGTGTGAGATAGCTGGAGCAACTGGTCGCTTCCTCGCTCCTAAGCCTGGGTTAGTGGGGCTTCCCAGAGCGTAGACATCTCAGGGTATTGGAACTTCTACCTGGTGGCAGGCTTTTCCCCAAGCAAGCACTCCAGAGACATCAAGGTAGAAGCTGTATGCTTGCACCGACTCAGCTTTCCCGGTGATGCAGCAGCGTTCAGGCACGTTCTATTGGTCAAAGAGAGCCACAGGTTTCAAAAGTGAGAGCTCAGTTAAAGAGGAGGGGAATGTGCCAGGATGCGAATATCCAGAGACATAGGTGTAGCGACATCTTTGGAAATCAGTCCTTAGAAGCCTAGCATTGACTGTGTTAGGTCCATATGTAATATTTAATAAATTTATATTCAACATTCAGCCTAGGGACTGCAGATAAATTGTTTTCTGAGAAAGCCATTTGACCTTTCATTTCCTTTGCGTGTGGAAGGGCCAAGGGAATGAGCCATGAAAAACAAGGCTTTGGCATAGCTGAATCTCAGAAGAGCAAGTAACCTCACAGAAATTCACTGAAGGGTGTAAATATATCCTACTGATAACTGGGTGTTTTATTCCAAAACTCTATTATCTTTAGTTATCTCACCAATATTTTCCTATTTATCCTCATGCTCTGCCTCTCAGCAGGAAGATAGCTGCAGCAAAAATCTCCCATTATACAAGCTGTTGTCAAATGTTATAAAGTCACTTCAGCACCATTGTGCATTAACAAGTCTAGTGTTGGTTACATTGACGAGCCTTCTTCCTACCAGGCACCTAGATCTCTAAGTTCTTTTCTGAATATGCGTTGGGGGCAGGGGCAAGCATTGTGTTCTGGGTGGACTAAGTCTAGGATGTTTTTGGTCAAGTTGGCCTCAGGCCAAAGGGTCAAATCAATCCGTTCATTTCCCACGCAATAGCAAAATGATAGCATCCAACAGAAAACACACACTGCTTTAAGATGTTATTAATTCAGCTAAAGATTATTGCTCATTTGCTGTCTTAAGATTAAGCCACATTCTTCAGAAGTTTATGCAAGCGAGAGAAGAGGTAAGACACACGCGCGCACACACAGTTACATATGTGTTATAACCTACGTATAAAACCAGGGAGCCTGCACTGCAGGACATATAAATGATATAGATGTGAAATGTGACAGGACTTCAGAATAGGAAGAAATTACTCAGACTAGGGTGGCATTTGTTGGCTTCTGAGTAGGGTTTTGATAGTTAGATGAATCTGTCCAAGTTCAGAGTGAACACAGACACAACTGGGAAAAGTTTGGAGCTGTTTCTTTGGCAGCATTTTCTATCACGCTGTGAGGAATGGGGAGACCAGAGAGGGCTAACCCGTTCCGTGGCCTTTGAACAGAAAGCAGCGCCCTGGAGTCAGCGCCTTCAGCACTGCCCCCCAAGGCGGCTTTGCGTCCTCTCAGCTGGGGCCGGGGTTCGGCGCACGGTGGGCGCTGTGGTTTTTCTGCAGTAGATGTGCAGGTCCGTTGGTGGTGGGGTGGGCTGGTAGGGGCAGTCTCAGAACACACTGGAGGACAGATGTTGAAGTGTTCATTCCAGGGCCTTGCACAGCTCAAGTTTCAGCTCTGGCGACGAAGAGAGTCTCAGCAGGAAGCGTTAATGGATCACAGTGCACTTTTCAAGTCAAAAGAACCTCGGTACCTCTTCCCCCAGCTGGGCCAGCTTTGCACTGCATTGAGGGGATTTGGCAGGGATTTGAGGTGGGCATGGCGTGGGTGCTTCAGTTTCTAAGGAATAAAACGGTCCTCTTTGAACTTTTATGTGATTCAGGTCAGCATCTTCTTGGCAGGAGCTTTTCTGCTGTGAGGCTGTGAGCGTAACCACTTAAGATTCCAGTGTTAGACTGCCTCTCTGCCAGCGGCACCCTGAATTCTGAGCGGGAACTTGGGAGCTGTCACTCGCCCTTGGATGTGGGCTCTGGTATTGGCTAATGTTCAGGGATTTCAAAGCCCAGCTCTAGTCCTGGCTCCTCGCTGGCTACTTTAGCTCTGTTCTCGGCAGATGTAAATGGCAAAAGTGCAGGGGCTTCAGGAGCAAATTAGAAGTAATGATTGGGTAGTTGGGGCCACATTTTGAAATTGTTGCTTGACTCAAGTTGTGCATGTTGTGCTTTCCAGAGGGAAGGTGAAAAGCAAGAATCAACCAAATTAAGGACAAAAAGATGTACAAAAAACATACACGCAAACCAGGGATTTATTCATTTGACTGATTTTGAGGAGTCCTGAATCTGACTGGGATAGGTTCTGTTTCTCTTGTGTACTGCCTGCTGTGGTGCCCTCTTTGGAAATAGAAATCCTATCCTACATCAGGAGCGGTCTTTCTAGGGTAGGTTATCAGGTAGCTTTTAAAATGGGTAATGAGTATAAGAAAGAAAAATTTTCACTATGAATGAAACACAATTGTTTAAATCGATGGAATTAAACACATTTAACTGTAATATCTACAGAATTTGACATGGACAATTCACCCTACATTATGAAGACGTTACGGTTTTTTATTACTGTGCATTTGTGGTGTGTTAGGAGCGCATTCACTGTGGGAAGCGGTACACATGTCACTTCCGGGTCCTCTCTGGTTCCCTCTTCTCCCTGTCTCCATCTCCACGGTAGGTCTTCCTTTTTCCCACCGTCTCTCTTTTATTTTGCTCTTTATTTATATTTTAGGTTTCTCATATAAGAGAAATTATACAATATTTAATCCATGGTGTCTGATATCTCACTTAGCATTATGGCCTCAGGATGCATCCACTTTCCTAAAAGTGACTCAAGGTTATTCTTCTTTCTGACCAAGTAGTACTCCACTGTGTATTGATACCACATTTACAAAGACTAACTTTTTCCCTGACATTAATGTGCAGATAAGTGGGGTGAAAAGCATAAAGACCTACAGTAAAACTTCAAGGGACACAGGGACTCCATGGGAATTTGATAAAGATTTAGTTCCCAGAAATTCTGGTTCATCAAATTCATTTTGATGGCAAAGAACTGGAGTTTAAACAATAGCAGATGAACTTTTCAAAAAATAGGGCCAGGGATATAGCTCAGTGGCACAGTGCCTGCCTGGCAAGTGCAAGAGCCTGAGTTTGATTCCCAGTACAAAAAAAAAAAAATTAATATTTTCACAGCATCACTTGGCTTTTACACAGGATTTAAATGAAGCACATGTGATGTTGGCATTTGTGCCTGAGCATCCGGACAGCATTTCCTGGGAGGCAGGTGGCTGGGAGCAGCCCACCAGGATCTGATAACTCTGGACTCTCTCCTCTTCTCCAGAGGGTGTGCTCTGTCTCCCAGCCAGCAAAAATGTGACTGAGGGGTTGGGATTGGGAATCTGCTCATGGTTAAGAACACAGCAGCACATACTGGTCAAAGAGCTAAGGCTGCTGCACACTCTGGTCAGATATTTTTGAGAAAAGTTGTATAGTGAACTAATGATATTAGTCTTCATTTTATGACCTTGTTCCTTTCCATTTTTTGCCTATTTATTTATATATGTATTTATTTATTAATTGTTTTTTTGAGACAGGGTTTCACTATGCAGTTCAGACTGGCCTTAAACTCACTTTGTAGCCCAGGTAGGCCTTGAACTCGCAGTGATTCTCCTGCCTCAGCCTCCCAAGTGCTGGGATTACAGGCGTGGGACACCACTCCCAGCCTTTGTTGACTTTTTAGTTCACATCCAGGTAAGGATCTGCCAAGTAGATTAGCTTAAGCACAAGGAGACAACATTAATATTTAGAGTGTCAGTTAAAGCGTCAGTTAATTTACAATAAAAATTGACTGCAATGAATCAAGTACAAAACCCTGGCACACCGTGCCCCTTTGTTGGAACAGAAATCTTATTGTATAGTGAGAATTACCTTTTTCCCCTGGGGGAGCGTAATGTGTTTTGGTTGTGAATAGGAATTAAGTATACCAACCAATATTCCTGGACTGTGTTCATGCTACTTTACCATGGTTCCACTTCAGCTTTTGCCCAGAGTCCTCAGGGTCAGAAGACAACATCTCAATTAATGGTTACCCCTGTTTAGATATTCCAAGAGAAAGAGCTGGTGAAAATGTCCATGGAGAGTCCAGTACTTCCCTGCCTGAACGGATTAACCACATGAGGAAATTTGTATGATTCATGTTTATTCCTTTTTCAAGCATTATTTGCATCCAAACTTTCCCTGAGCTCAGATTAAATAGATACATTTCTTTCCTGAATATTGTTATTTACATAGCTCTTTGGACTGTAGAGTTTAAGCTTGTAACAGCCAATGCATAAATATCTTCTGAAGGTTTTAAGAAAATTTTAGGTGATCTTTTCTACACTAGACATTTGCATTCTGAGAAGTTTATTAAAAGTCTACTTTTGCCTGTAAAATATAACTAAGATTACACTGTTGCTTAATGACAAAGACTGAATTCTCTCTGGGCAAACTTCTGTCTGTTTAAGCTTCTAACCCACAGCTAAGAAATGCGTGAGCTCTTGCAGAAAGTCATTACTGTAGGCCTTGTAGGCCCCTGGAGGGAGGGCCCTGGTGCACGGGGAGCCACGGGTGGGGAGCGCCGGTCTTCCGACCGGCAGCTCACTCCCTGCCTCGTAGGTCCCCAGAGGGAGGGCCTCTGGCTCACGGGGAGCCATGGGCAGGGAGCATCTGTCTTCCGGCTGGCTCACTTCCTGCCTCATAGGCCCCCCAGAGGGAGGGCCCCCTGCGTAGGGGGAGCCATGTGGCCGAGAGCGCTGTGGTGTGCCAGCCTTCAGGCCGGCCGCCGCAGCTCAATTGAGAACTATCATGACACAGAGAAACAATGACACAATTGGCCCACCATGCACCGACTGCAGATGCCCACCTAAGGAC